>NW_020799118.1:8007876-8064315 GCF_003259725.1 Athene cunicularia | reverse complement strand
GCCCTGGGTCCGTCCCGGGCCTCTGGGGCTGCAGCTGACACCCGCTGCCCCGCGGCCGCCCGCCCGCCCCGCTGATCTCCGCTGCCCGGTTCGCTCCGGCTTGTCGGGGTCTTCCTCGCATTGGGGCGGCGGGGGGGGCAAAACTGGGCACCGTACCCCGATGTGACACAGGGCACCCACCGGCTCTGGACCGACCCGCTACGCTCCCGCAGCCCGGCAGACCGCGGGCCTGCTGCTCTTTGACCCGAAAGACAATCCCTCAGGAAAACGAGACATGGTGCAAGTTACAGACCAGCGTCTAAATTTGCGGGGGGGAACAGGGGGACAGGGACATTTTAAGAAGAAGCTTCAGAAATTTTTGTAGAGTACCACGAGACTATTGTTGGACCCGGAGACCATTATGGTTTTAGCTATATTGTTTGTGACATCCAGTAGTATTAATGCTGAGCACAATAAATTTATAATCCATTAAGTGTTGTGTATTTTTCCAAGGGCCATACAAACATCAGCTGACAGTTCTTGCAAACTTCTTATGGATATGCAATGAAAACTGTTACCTCTACTGGAAAAATAAAGGAACAATTTCCTTACGCATCAGCAGAGGCTGCTCTTAGGACTCTAAAATCTTTCAACAGAATTTCAGATTTCTAGAAAGCTTATATATGGAAATTAAAGACATTTTACCATAGGGTGAGTAGCTCTTACTATGAAATACATTAACTCTTTCAATAATAATAAAAAGCAATAAAGAATACATAATTTAAAAGATTTTTAGCTTTTTTTTTTCAGTCATCATGGGAATCACTTTGTTACAGAATGAGCTAGCAAGTTTCAAGGAGTGTGTACCACAGTGACAGATAAATCTGATCATTTCATGAGGTCCCGTGTATTTGTTCAACTCTAGCAGTGTCCTGGTTGAAAATCATGTTAGGCAAAGCCGACTACAGCCACTGCTAAGGCACACAAGTGAGAGATGCAGCTCATGTTGCTTATTCAAGGGGAGAGAACACAGAGAACGGATGAAGTTCAATAAGCAACCAGAAGCTCCAATTTCTGTCTGAACTCCTTTTGCCTGGAAACCAGGTCTCCAGAGACTCTCTCAAGAGATTGTACTACTTCCTGGTTCAATGAAAAAGAAGTACCCACTCGTGTACAGAGGCTTTAATTCCTGGTTAGACATTTAACTCCCACTGAAATCATTTCACTGATTAAAATTCTGGGTGCTGCAATGAGGAGGACCATGCAAGTACATTAGGAACATCTATCACCACACTGTCTTACCAGTACACATAAGTCCAGAAATATTAAAGCCTACATGCAATAACATACCAAAATTTTTTGCTCTACATGTAAGATTATTCTGTCACATCTGTATCACACTGTAGATCATTTCTCCTGACTGTCATGTGAAGCAGTATGAAAAAACTCAGTAACTGTAAAATGCTGGGTTTGCCTGTCCTTTAAGGCCTGTCACCCTACTGTAGGACAACAGTAGACTATTGCTTTTATACAGCTTGATTCCATTCTCTGTAATATGAATTGTGATGGTACCCTATGAAAATAACCTCACATTACTTAAAAATAAACTTCAAAACTCTGATCTTGATTTAAACCCACTTTACAATTCAAAGCTGTTCCCAAACAAATTTTGACGCAATGCATGACAGTGATAAAGGCATTGCTTCTTTTTAAATTCAAGCAATGTATAGCTTGAAGGTTTTGCTTAATTACAGATAGATTTGTGTCATAATCTCTTATTCAGGCAAACTGAGAAGTAATACAAGCAGCAACAAGCAATAAACATCTGACTTCCAAAGTTCTGTAAGGTATGTGGTGGTAAATTGCTCATGACAACAAAAGTATTGTCCTTTATTACTATACTGTTTCTTTTTGACAGGGGAGGTCAGTAAAACAGGAAAAAATCCCAACAAAGACACTCAGAACTGTCAGTTACTGCACAGTGGGGGCATAAATGTGGAGGAAGGGTGGACTGACTTGGAGAAAGGCAGGTATTATCCATTGTCCTTAACATCCTTAGTATTTTTCTATGGTACTTGAGTGCTTTAAAAAAAAAAACAAAACAAAACCAACAAACCAAAACAACATAAACTACCCCACTTTACCCCACTTCCAGATACCAAGACCAAAATTTAATGCATGTAATAATTTATTGAAACACTGTTTGTGACTGTAGCCAGTGGATTTTCATGTTGAAGGCCCTATCAGTCTTCATTTTGAGTGACTAGCATGCATCAGTACAGTATCATATATAATAAATCGTGAATCATTAAAAAATTGAGAAAGTATTTAATTTTTACACCAATACATTACATGATAAGGCATAAGCAAGCTGAATACTTGGTAACTTGAGATGTTTAAAAAAGAAGGGGTTTTTTCCTTATGACCAAGATGAACAGTTCATTAGGTACAGTGACTATATTTCACTGTAGCATAAAAGTTGATTGGGGTAGAGGGGGAAGCCCAACGAGTACAAATAACCTACTATTGCATTTGAGAGATTTTTTTAAACTTCCTAGCTCTGTGGCTGTCAGGCAGCCTAGCATCTCTGCAACCCACAGAATGGATTTTTAATTTTTAATTTAACTTTGACAGTTTCTACTGCCTTCAAAAGAGCTTTATTCTTTTTGGAAACACCATTTGCATGCTAGCTGCTATCTGTCTTTATCTTTGATGCACAACTGTAATATCTAATACTGGGACTTCAGAACATACGTAAAATGCATTTGGATTCTCAATAATACAAAGTTTTTCTGTTTAGGATGAAGGATCTCCTGGAATTCAGGAGATCTGACACAAAACTTTGCTAATGCACTTCTGTCTGGCCACTAACTACTAACACAGTCTTTCAAAAACTTCTAAATAAATGTGCCTCAATTTTAAAGCGTAGCTTAAGAACATGAAAGGCAGTATGCAAATGACTTTAGATGAAAGATAGGCTTCTTAATTTTTTTGATACTTTGATTTTGTTCCACTCATTATTGTCCAGCTGTTCAGTGAAATATTGGCCTAAATATCTGAAAGGCTCAACTTAACCTAGACCTACAGATGCAGGTTTAGATCCTTTTTATAGGTCACTTAGAAATTCAGGTCTTATTCCAATGGAAGTTAGGCATTTAACTGCCTAGTGAATTTTCAAAAGTGCTAACTGTCCAACTTTTTAAGTAAGTACATAAATTTTACAGCCTGGCCCTAGGGACATTTGAAAAAGTAATCTTTTAATTTCTCTACACCTCATTTCTCTGTTTATAAAATGAACGTATTATTCCCTTTCCTCTCTAGCCTTTCTCAGATTACAAACTCTCACCAGGGCAAGAAATTGTCTATTCCTGTATGTCTGTGCATCGCAATGGGACATAGTCACCTGACGCTTACTATTTGTATCAAGGTAGTGCTTATATTAGCTAGGTTATACTAGTTTATTTAATCCATTTGTTCTAAGAAAATGCTATTTGGGCTGCCATTTACAGCTCCCAGAAATTTAAAAAAAATAATAATTTCAATAATTCCTTAAGCATGTATCACTTTGTCCAAAAAGACCAATTTCACTTGTATCATAACAAGTCTAGCAGAACTATAGAACTATTCACCAGCAACAAAGCCTGAAATTATGATCGTCGTTCAGTCTCCTACTTAGCATTGTTTGCTGAAGTAATCCGATATGAACAAACTCTTTATGTAATCTTTAACATCTACTTCTGACTGCATAAAAGTTTCCTGGCTACTGATTAGAGATGTGCCACAAAACTGAACTCTGAAATTTTTAAGCATGTTTCAAGAAACTTGGTATCTGGCAAGTGTTAGTACCAGGAAATTGGGGAGGGGAGGCAATTAGCCAGTTACAGGAAAAGAAACATGGAAAGTGTTTGCCTACAGAAGTTAAGTCACAGCATCCAGGGATATTGCAGCATGAGGATTTTGTTCAACATACTTTAGATGTTCTTATTATTCCCATCTTATATAGCTTTTATGGATAAAATACAGATAGAATATTAGAAGGAAACAACTGTTGAGACATACTCCCTTTTTTTTTTTTCTACATCCTAGGCTGTTCTGTGATAATCTTACATTTTAAATGTACTCCCTTTTAAGTCAACAGGATTTTTGCCATTGATCTGAATAAATTCAGGATTTCAGTAGATCATGATGCATTTCTGAGAATTGTTAATGATGATGATCTTCCTTCTAGCAGAAGGAAAATAGAACTTACTGTAGAGGTACTCACTGTAAAAAATGTAACTTTGTCAGAACGATTCACTGCAGGAACTTTCAAAGAACATCAGATACTTAAAAAAGAATTTACTGCCTCCAGCATTCCCATATGCTGCTGGTGACTAAAGGGCAGGAATAGGAGACTTTTCCAGGAATACACACAGGCTGCCTGTCACCCTCATACTAATCACCAGCAAGCAAAACGGCAGGTCAGCCACGGCAGGACCTGTTATCTTTCTTGTACTCCACAGGCATTTAGCCCAAAGTGCCAGGCTTAGAAATACATTTGAGAAGTGAAATGGTTAGTTGCATGTAGAACAGGCCCCAAGACCTTCATTACTCAGTTCTTATTAATGCATATCTCCCTGAAGTTGGAAGAATTTTGCCCAATTCCAAGTGCAATACAAATCAGAGAATTTGGCTAGATATGCAAAATACATGTCAAAATACTTTAAAGTCTGCATATATATAAAATATATTGCAATGAATCAAGTGCTTTTAGATGTTCAGAACTGGATATTTATTGCTCAAGTTTCTTTTCAAAACACTTAGTCCACTTAGATTTGGTGGTTTTGCAAAATAAGATGCTACTGTGAAAAGGCCTAATATTGCACTTTTTTCTGTAGTAAGCGAGATGCATTTCCTCTCTGCTAACTCCATTAGCACCACTTCCCACATGGACTACGGCTTTCAGTGCAGTAACTGTGATACACAGTTATTAAACTCCATTGCAGGTGTATCAGTGCTTTTGCAAAGGAGGAGGGTAAATTACCTCCTCTTACATCTCCAAACACTGCAGTATGGATAATTACTAGAGTCCACACTTGGGCCTGCTTTGGTGGGTTTCTAGAGTCAATAAGCTTATGGAAGACCCTTGAAATCCAGTAGCAGGTGAATAGTTTCCCTGTTACTGGCCAGGAAATTGTGTCCTTTGAGCAGATGGTTGACTGTCATTACGGTATTGGAAAGCTCTTTCCTTCTTTCTATGATATAGTTACCTAAACCACAAATACATGTTTGTATCAGTCATTTGTATTACTGCATGTCTGTACTAGATGCAAGCACACACTCACATATGTATGTTAAATTAAATATATTTTTGAAGTCACCATGCCAGAAATACACACACAAATTTAGAGCTAGAATTCACAGAATAGAAGGTAATGTACCCGCCTTGTGACAAAGAAAGAAAGAAAGAAAAGAATACATGAGAGATTAGAAATCCAGGACAAAGGCAGAACAACTTTCAGTGCCTTTCCATTAGAGACCATTACTATAGGAGAAGCTCAGTCTTTCACGTTGGTGAGTTAGTTTTTCAATTCTGTCAGAAATGGAGTGATAACCTCGAGTTCTCCCTACAGGGATTTCCCTCCCCCTTTCACCATTTTTGTGTCTCATTCTGTGGCTGATAATTAGAAATGCTATTATGTCTTGACCCATATGACATGTGAAATGCCACAGCACCTGGTGTTCTGAGATGATGTTAAGTCACCTCAATAGGTTTCATCTCAAGTTCTAATGAGTGTGACAAAGTAATGATCCATGGAGACGCTCCATAGAGTTCTGGTAGGCCAAGAAAAAAAAACGGTCATTGTCTGTGGAGATAGTTTTTGCAAGAAGCTAGAATGTGCACAGATGGAAGAAGATTGATGCAAGAAAATTACAAAATAAAGGGTTATATAATTTTAGCTAAGGATTCTGCACCAGGTATGTTTCAGACAAAACACCTGGGGCCAGGCTGTAGATTTGACAGTGAATCTGGAGATTAGTTTATTTACACTGACAGTTAGATTGTGCAGTATTTTGACTTTACAGTAATCACAGCAGCTCCGCTATTGACCTGTGTAGGGTATTTCATCCCCTGGCTCTAGTAAGGTTATTTGCACTTGAAGTTACTTGTGTGTGAGAAGAGTTAACCAGCCCAAATCTCTGCAAATTATAATTGTCAAAAATGCATTTACTTATCATTGTACTAACTCTATCTGGCCAGGCTGTAATAATATTTTCAGGGGGGTAGATAAAATTACCCCCCTGAAAATAAAATAATAAAATTACTTGACTTTAATGCTTATAACAGATTTACCTTACCCTTCCTGCCACTTGCCCAGTTCCATTTTGACTTAACCTGTCATCTTAAATGATGAAAAGATAACAAGGTCTTTGGGGAAGTGACAGTCCATTTTCTATGTGCTTCATAGTACCCAGTTAACTCCCCACTAACATCAAATACAAATAGTCAGTATTGCAATGGTATTAGCCCCATCTATATTTTCATTATCCAAGATCTGAATTCACTGGTAATTTTATATATAATTGCTTTGTTCAGTATCTCTCACACAGTATGCCATCATTAAATGATGTCACAGACTAAATTTCTTTCTTTGCAGACCGATAGATGTTCATTAGAAAACATATACCAAAATAGCAGTAATGCAGTGTAAAAATTTTCAATACTTTGAGTTTAAGTGGTTAACAATATTTAATTTTAATATTTTAATATTTTAAGATCCAGCTTCAACATTTTCATTCTATACTGCATATCAAAAATTTACAATCGCATATTACTTATTCCATTTTCAAATAAAATGGAAAATATTTTGCCCATAAATCCTTAATCTTCAGCCTCTGAAAAATATCCTGGACTACGAAAGCACATGTTCTACATCCTTGCTGTGCCTCAGCCAGTCTGAACAAAGGTCTAATGAGTTTGCGAATAGTGTGAAAAAATCACTGAGTCTCTGACTACCTGACTGTAGAGCAGGAAAAAATCCTATTTGTCTAGATTTGATTGAAACTTGAGTTAACTCTCAGTGCCCACACAAACCGGAAAAATAGGATTAAAGGCCATAGAGATATTAACAGTAGGCATGTTGTACATCTGCTTTGACAGATGATTTTCACACTTCACAGGTTTAACTAAAGATCACTTTTGCAGCAGTTCTTATGAAGCTAAACCCCTTCTAAATAAAATGATTAAAAACCAACTGAGGATTAAAGCATCAAAATCTAAGCTCTCATAAGACAATCCAAAATATTAATAGTAATGATAAACAAAGATAGAGCACTTATAAATTTTCAAAATAATTAGGTAACTATACATCAGAATCTAATCAATCTGTAAGAGCCTTAGTTTTCCATTTATTTCGCTACTCCGTGAATCATTAAGCACACACCAAACTAATTTTTGTATGTGATTATGGAAGTACAATATGATTTCATAGGCTGTTAAAACTGTAAGGATGAGAATGAGAGAATCACCTTAGGTTCTTTCTGCTTGTAAAATGACTGCAACAAGATACCTTCCAAAAATTATGACTTAACAGCAAGCTTTTATGTACGATGCTGGTTAAGTCTGGATCAATGGCACAGAATTCAATACAGAGCCATTGAGCTACCACAGTCAGATAAGTCAAGGAATTTCTTTTCTGTTGTTTGATCTGATAAAGGGCTTAGTGTCAGAGCTGTTTAAGGAAATGCTACAAATCCAAAAGTGAAGTTCAAATCCTGATCCTGGGTTGTGTGCCAAAGACCACACTCAGTCAGAGCAGTCGTAGAAGAGTTCTTCACTGTTTGAGCTGGGAAGACAAAGGCACCAGGCACAGTAGTGTGCCACAAGTTACAGATGTGCCTAGCTTGATGTGCCATCACCATGCTGTGAAGACATGAGTGAAATTTTTAAAACCAGGAGGAGATTTTGGAATCTCTTGCCTAATATATGAAGAAATGGCAAATAGCTATTTTTCTGCTAGAATATTTTTAACCTTTTTGTAAGTGCCACAAACATTAGGCTGCAATAATATTTACTAATTTGCATCCAGATTTAATTTTTAGTGTTGTCCTGTCATACTTACATAAAATATTGTTTATGAATGAAAGCCCCTAAAGGGAATATTCTAAAAATAAAGGGAAAAGCAAAGAGAATATTCTTGTCTGACTTACTTGCCACTGTGCTACAACTCAGGGTTCTGCTTTATAACACACTGCATTGGGCGTAATCACCAAGCCTGTTCCTCCATTTTCCAAGCTAGAAGGTAAGAGTTAATGCAGCAGTGATGAAACTAATTGCGGGGAAAACTAAACATCTTCTCTTTTGATGATTAAGGAACTCTTGTTAGAGGTTGTAATATTTTTGCTTAGTCAGAAAGATAGTTCAAGTGTAGAATTAGTTATTGGTAATTATTTTTTTCTTTTTCTCCTAGACAGTTTTGATACAAGCTTTTGATGCTTACGATCTGCAAAGATAAAGTAAAACAGAATGAGCACAAACGTAAGCACTGCTCCAGAGCAAGGCAGAGGGAGGAAGCTCTTGTGAATGAGGTTCATTACAAAATCTGATCTGCTCCACAATTTCCCTCCAATTTCAGTAAAGGCAAGATTTGTATATCATTGCTGACAGCAGCACTGAGACTCTTGAATAAATGGCTTGATATCTATAGTAAGTGTAACTTTGATACAAAAAGGATTCCTGAGTATCAACCAGAGGGCTCCAGATTATGACAAATAGATTATTCCAGTAAGAACCACTTAAAATGCAACTGCCATCAAGACTTCTTATCTACAGCACAGTTCTTTGTGGCTGCTAAGAAGTCTGGGCAAAATTTATGAGATGTTTAGCCACACAGAGAAAATATCACAGCTCAAAATTCAGTCTTAACAGGTGTACACTCGCAGTTCAACATTATTCTCCTGAGCTACAGTTTTCATTATTGCAGATGCTTCTTTTCAGTTTGATCAAAAATAATGAGTACTGCCAAATGGGAGTGTTCAGAGGAACTCCATAAAAATGGGAGGTGTATTTATCTCTGAACTGTAGTCATCAAACTCAGTGCACACGCACACACGTCCCTGAGTTACTATGCCATAAGCCGCCACCCCACAGGATAGGCTAGGGTTGGCCTAGTCTAAAGCCAACTCTGCAATACTTGTACCTAAACTGATATCACAGCTTAGATCTTTTAGTAAAATACATTGTTTTATAATATGGTTTATTTGCCTAGTGTTATTCATTCAGAAGCACTCCAGTCTTCTAAAAATAACTCAGTATATTGTACATATTTCTCAACAGACATTGAATGAACTTAAACATACATCATAAGAAAAGCAGGGTAGCTCAATTGGGCAAGAGGAAGAGTCCCTAATTTGTCTGAAGCTAGCCTGGAGTATCTGGAAGCACTTGTTGGGAGAGGTTTAAAAATTCAAGTACTATTTAAAAATCACACGAGAAAATTATTTTGGAAAAATCTGTTTCACAGTATACAAGCTGATGTATCCTAGATGCATTACTGAACTGTCAGAAAGTACTGAACGTACTGCAGTGGCAGCCTCTAATTAATCCACTGAGTGCCATTAATCCAACTGCCGATGTGTGTGTATTGCTTGCATAACAAATACTTTGGAAGCAGCAGCACCTTGCGTTTCAGCATAATGATGTGACTGTATGAGATAACCTGATATCATTTTAATAGGGTATGTTTATATTTGAAAGCCAATATACATCACACTAAGGAGTAATGTGCATATTTTGCACATTAGCTTTCTGGAGAACTATTTTCCACATTTAATTGAAACCTCTTTATACTTCTGTTAATTTGTTAACTCTTCTATATACAAGTCTTATCTGGAATGCTCTACTCATTATTTCTTTCCTCCTGAGCATTCAATGGTCTCATGCCGTATCATTTATCTGTCAACTCTCCTCATCATCATCAATTTATCTGTGGGTCATTTTTAGAATTTTCTTCCAAATTTTTAGCATCATAAATTTGACTCATCTGACTTAATTCTTCAAAGATATGTTTTCTTTTTCATGTTGAAAGGATGAAATTTATATCAAAACTTCCATGTGGATGCTGTATCTTATGGAGACTATTGTTGTGCTTACAAAGGTTATGCTGTGATATTTTTTTTGGTGAACATTCCCACTCATAAATCCCGTTGCCTAGAACATTTATAGAAAGCAAATGCAAGAGGCAACAACATGGCTAAAATAAATTCAATTCAACATTCAAACAAACAGTCGCAAACCACATTTGTTTAAAGTCTCCTCACCTGCATGTGAGATTTCTGAAGCATGTTAAATTTCTTTAGAGTGAAGTCACTACGCTTCATTGTTTAAATCACAAATTTTAATTATTTCCCTTATTGAAGCAATATTTCAATAATCTAACCAGTCCAAGTATGTCCCTGATTAAAGCTGTACCAATAACACCTCTATGTCTGAATAATCTGTAAGCATATTAAGACATTATTTTATGTGGCATTAGTAATGTATTATGCACATAGATGAAAGTTGCAAATGTTTCAGCCTCATCAATGAAGGCTCAAAGGAGCAGTTGTGCTATAACTACATGGTCTCAACCAGATGTAACTCCTTGGGCTAAAAGACGAAAAAGCCCACAATGTATTCCAAGTATTAATTCTCAAGTCTATTGCTGTACGGTTTGAGTGCATCCAGGAAATAATTTCCTGAACCAGAATTAAAGGGCAACAAATAAAAACAAATATCAAGGAGTCCTTGTTTTGATGCAAAAATACATTTTACCCTTCAATTTCAATTAAAATTATTCCCTTGAGGACCCCAGCTTAAGAGGGATACTTGTTGCTTTGAAAAATCAGTTTTACAAGTGAAGAAAATAAAATGCTTGAAAAGTAAGCTCAAAAAATCATGAATGTATGTCATTTATGGGAGACCAGATCCTTTTATCATTTACACTTGTGTCAGGATGAGAAACTCTACTTTGTCAATAGCTTTATACCAGAAGCACAAAGTGAAACTAATATAACACACTAAATTTCAGTATAAAAATATAACCCTCTTTGCCTTGAACACTATTGTGATTCCACATCATCTGCAGGATTTTGTAGTGGAATTAATTTAACTGTACATAATAATTCAGTCATAACTGTACATAAGAAAGCATTTTGACTTGCTACTTTGTTTTTCAGTAAGCATAGCTCCATTGACTTCATTTTCAGCAGTCAGTTCACTAACTTTCCTCTGTAAAATGAATGGATGGTTTTGTTTGCTTTGATTTTGTCTACAGAGCTAAATAATCAGTCTCTTATACCCCTGTGGATAAAATCAAAGTCCTCTCTAGTCAACAAGAGGGTGATTAGGGCTTTGAGCATGCAGATAAGCTTATTACAGCAGACATGGAATCTGTTCCCAGTAACAGCTGAGAATCTGCTCATGCACTTATAACACTTGATAGGTGTTCATCTAATCTGTTGCCAAGGACTGAAGCCAAGTGTAGATCAGACATTTCCCTATTATTTAAAACTTTAGGTACATATTAATAATCTAATTACTATCTACTTAATGGCCCTGGAACAGCCTATTTGTCTATGCAAAAGATGTCTGTATAAAAGAAAATCTAGCAGTTTTCCTTTAAAAATATTTAAAGAAATTAAATCCTTCAACTGCCAAACGTGGCTGATCTCCAAAGGTCAGTAAGGATCCTGGTTCTGTCTCTGGCTTGTACTGCGTTAATAATGTGTTCTTGCAGCTCTGTCCTAGGAAGCCTGCTCAAAAGTTATCCTTCCACAGACCTGTTTTGATAGCTTTCAAAAAAATTACATTTTTATGTCTTTACTAAAAGTAAATTCCAAAATATCTGGAGACAGACAAAAGAAAATGTGCATGAAAACTGTCCTTGATGGCTCTTTTCTTTCCAAGATTGAAAAATGTGTACAATTATAATTCCCCATGGAGCTACAGAAAGCTAATGACTGAGACACATCAGACTGTATTTTAAAATAAGTACCCAGAGTGTGAAGAAAATCCAAAAAGGGAAAGAATACAAACTTTGAGAATGAACTATCCAGTGTACAATCACATCTCAGAAAGCAGGCAAGTAACATCTACTTTTGAAATGGTAGGAATTCACGGAGAGCCAGCAAGTAATTCAGTTACCTGGAGAAGTAGTCTTAACGTAGAGAGGTACGTGCTATCCTGGGGGATAATTGGGGGGTGACTCAACTCCACTTCTCCACTATTAGTTTTTCATTCTCTAACTGCAGGAAATATGCTAAGAACTATGATGTCCAGATTACTGACCTCACAAAAAATAGCATCCATGCAGTAGCATCAAAAAAGCTGCCAAGGTCTATTAAGTGTGTTGAACAATGTACTATATTCCCTAATACCCACCAATTTTCTAGCTGTTTGGGCTGTGCAGGATAGCCTGTTACATATGCCCTGTACATCACTGTATGACTAAACAATATCTGTCTTAACCATGCCATTTTTAAGCTAAATTCCTACAACTATAAGCACTCAGTCACTTGTATATTGTACTGATATAAAACAAGATTTACAGATCCTACGTTCCATTTCCAAACATGCCTCTGAGATACCCTCGTAGCATTTTAAAGGTGTTTTTTCACTGTACACATATTAGCATATTATGAAATAAATAATTAGCATATCAAATGCTGGAGATCAATTAGCTGTCAACGCACCAGTCTAGACAGCAGCACCCGACACTTGTAATAAAATCAAAGCCAAGCTGGCCAAATGCTGCTGCTCACTCCGTACAGCTTCTCAGAGCAGAAGCAGTAAATGTTCATTCATTGCCCTCTGCACCAACAGTGCGGAAGCTGATTATCATCTGCTTCCATTTACTGCTATTGTTGAGCCAAATTCTAAATGAGTTCACAAATTCAGCGACTATTCTTTTAGTGTCTATGTCTATTGAGCGTGTGTTTTTATTTCACAATTACCACTTGGTTCCAGTAACTCCTGCACTTACTCTTGAGCTCTCCTCAGATACAGCTAACTATTTTTCCAGGCCTCCCCATGGTGGAAAACAGAAAGGTCCTGTAGAGCGCGACGGGTGCACTCCTGGTGCACAATACAGTTCAGCTGTAAAACTTCTGCTGTGTCAAGACTCTTTGAGGGTTTGAAGGAGTCTGAAGAGGATTTAACTCCTGATGATGAAACAGGGCCAGAACACTGCACTGCACAAAGTAGAGATCAAATACATTTGCCCTCAAAAGAAGCATAAGAAATTGTGAGAGCTGCAATGCCTTGGCAAGCTGAGAATGAACAGCCTGAGGCAATACATGTCCAGCGAGTAGCAAATACAGCAAAACAGCAGCTAAGCACCTCATTCTGCAGTCTAAGTATGACCAACTTCTCATGAGATTTTCCTATACCTAAAAAAGAGAGAAGGAAGCCTTTTCTTTTAAAGGAAAATTAATCAAATCTGAGATCAAATCTCTACTCTGAATTCACCATACAGTTGTATATCAAATGCTTTCTGACAGCTAAGATTTTTCATTCATCACTGGAGCTTTGCCTTCGTTGAAAAAAGTCTTGCATTTTTGCCTTAATCACACCTCCAGTGATACAGATGGCTTAAATAACCATTTACTTCCCTGGGACAATAATCTTTAATGTGCCACTATAAAATTTCTATCTGCAGATACTATTTAATACAGAAGCATATTATATGACTGTGCATTCAGGAAACGAAGGCGACTGTCTCTGACTGGAATTTCATCCATGTGTTAAAACAGAGACAATTCAGGAAAGAAACTGCAGACAGTGGTTCAGCAATAGATTCATTCACATTAAAAAAAGGGAAAATTGTGCAAAAGCTTAAGCTTGGTATGACTTGGTTACTTTGACTCCCACAAAATATTCTCCAACACACAGCATTTTTCTCTTACTTCTTTTCACTTCATCCAAAGAACAAAGGCAGTTCAGCACAGAAACTTATCATTGGTTTTATATGCTTTGTTTTGAGCTACATCTCAACAGGATGCTGACAGAAAGGAAATAACTAGTTTTTAGTCCTCAGCTGGAACTTCTTTCTGAAAAGACTAGTCATACAAGTTGACTACTTTGGGAAAATAATTCTGTTTTCACCCTTTATTAAAACGTACAATGCCCACGTTTTTATTTTTGTATGGTGTAGACCCACCATACCATCTTACCTGAATGCCCTATATGTATATATTCAGCATTATGTACTGATACCACCACTATGAAATATAGAGATGAATTAATTCTGCCATTGACTAACTCTCAGATCTATGCAAAGAAAGTCTACTGCAACAGTTGCCAAGAAAATCCAAGATTAACTCAGCCTTTGCTCCTAAGATTTCACTTTGTGGTTTTCTGATAGGCATTACCTTTTCCACTGTTAGAAAAGTCAGTGTTTGCCTCCTAAGTGATAGCTTGAACCTCATCAAGATTCATGCCATGATTTTCAAAGGAATTTATGAAGGATAGCTGATTTATACTTTTGTCTTGTGCCTACAATATACTAAAACGAACCTTATAACTTAAGGAAGCAAAACTGGAGTGGATGAAGGACTTCTAAAGGAATGGAAGTCAGTGCCATGACACATCCTCAATTATTTGTATGGTTAGAAATGTTGGGGGGTGGAGGAAAGGCATGCATTTTGATTACACTTACTAATGTCATTAGTGTGGATCTAATGTACTACTTATAACTCAGGTAAGATAATTTCACAGACATTATCCTAGTAAGAAAATACATAAATATATTCATAATTTAGACATTTTGAACAAAATCATCTATTACTTGTCAAGAACTGAGAAACTCCCAAACATCTGTACTGAAATACAGAATACTACAAATTGCTAAGAATTCCCTGAACATTCATTTGTTTAATTTGCAGCACATGATGATTTTATATAATTACTAGCATAAAACAACAGTTAGGAACACAAATAAAGACCTTCACAGAGTCTAGCAGAAAGCATAGTACTTTAAATGTAATCCATTTAAAACCCCCCCAAAAAAAATACTGGCATCATTTCACAAATGTAAAGCGCTCTGTACAGCTGGAAGAAGCATTTATTATTTATACTCTGGATGCTCTTCATTCACATCTACCAACATGTTTACCATTTGGAATGAAGATGAATTAGCAAGGCAACAGCCAAAGATAATTTTTTTTTCCTCTGATAAACTTCAAATCCAGTAATATTCAGGCTAGCCATTCACATTCTTTCTCCCTAGTGACTGAGATTTGAGAGGCTTATTAAGATATGCTTGGATCAGGTAGATGCTATGTCACACTATAATTTCTGGATTTGGATATCTATCTGAGGTTAAATGCTGGAAATACATTTAAGCTTGCCAAGGCAGGTTGGTGTCATGAATAATGTATTGCATTCTACAACAGCGAAGCCACCATAAAGCCTTTTACTTCTATCCATTTAGCTGCTGGTCCAGCATACAGAGCATGGATTTTTCATACAAAAACCTGCCTGGGGGGTTTGGCTGTGGACACATGGCAAGTAACCATTCAGAGCACCATTCTGTCTAAGTCAACAGTATAAAAAGTTATCAAACTTGCAGAAAACCACACAGTTGTTTTACAGTCTGCCTGCATAATTTGTATTATGTTATATTTTATCAGACACAGCAATAAAATATGTGCACTGCAACTATGGATGTACTCAGATGTGCAGAAAATAACATTTCAACAAATCACTGAGAACCATTCAACTGTCTCTCAGTGGAGATAATGGCTGCTGAAAAGCACTTGTCAACCTAACTAGTTTGTCTTCACCTTATTTCACACTGTAAAAACACAAATTCTGCTGTGACCCTTAAGACAGTACTGGAATACCCCAACTTCTATAAAATAAATTTATACAATCTGGAACTATTTCTGCATCTACATCTCAAACTACAACCAAAACAGCTTTGCCACAGTTGCCTCCCAACCAGTGATGACCCTCTGCTTCACAGTCATTTCACTTTTGACCTTAAAGCTCCCTGAACACTTAGAGCTTCTCCCCTGTGCACAGCTCTAATTACCCACTCTGTTCAGTTCTAAAATCTACTTTGCTGAGGGATCTAATCTCAGAGTATGTCCAAGACATCCTGTAGCCAGGATAATACAGAGTTGGAAAGTTTTTTCTTCTAAGATACAGGTGTTTATGTTGATATGTGTATTTTAATAATAACCTGGAGATTAGAAAACTCTTCCACGTAGCGGGAGACCTAATAGATTCAATTTCCTCATTAGCCCGAAAGGCTGCAAACCGCATCTCCCACCATCCCAGAAAAATCTTCCAGGCTGTGACTGTTCTGGAGAGCAGGCAGCCTCCTCCTTTCAAGTACAGCAATTGCTCTGCTGCACAGGAAGGATGCAGGATTCAAAGATGAAAGTGACAAAGCAAACATAATGCTATTATTCATATAAATTATTAAATAGAAATCTAAAACTATTTTACCATTGGTTATTTATCATGCACAGCTAAACTATGTGCCAGTTAGTATCAGCTGGAGGAACAAAGCAACTATCTCACAACTAATAACATTGCCAGAGCCAATACTCAGTCCCAGTTTCAGCTAACACTGTATGATCAAATTCCTGTCAACAGATACTAATGAAGAGATCCTACTAATGGTGTTGAAGCTTCTAACTTGACAGCAATCTGCCTCCACAAAACCAAAATGCATATACAAAACATGCTGAGTGGGTATGAGAAAGTATCTGTTTACTGATTACTACTGAATAAATTAAAAAAAAAGTAATTGCTCTGTCATGTTCTAGTTTTGATGTACTTCAGAAAAAAAAAAAATTCACCCTTCAGGCAGGGAGAAAAAAACGATTTAATAAGGTATGGTTTCCCCGAATCTGATAAACACAATCCCAAAGCATGTCTTAAAGTCAGAGCCTGTACTTTACAGATATCTATGCTCCTGGCAATATACCAAATTACACTTAGCTGGAAAGCAAAATCTACACTGGGCATCAGGGACTAACTTAAAGATGTCACTGAAATACTTCCGAAGGAAAAAAAAAAAAAAGAGAACACCATGTTTGGCTTCATTAGTGCTCAGAAAAAATTGCCTTCCATCACATAAACAGTGGATGAAAAAGACTTGTCTCTAAATATAATATGCCATCAGAAGGTGTCCGTAGTTCACATTGTCTATCTAAAAGGGCTCAAGGTACAGGAAAATGGAGCTCTTTCCACAGCCATTACTCTCTCACTGATGCAGGCAGGGAAGAAATAGCCCAGGGGAAGAGTTGGTGGACCTCAACCCCATCAGCAGCATGCCATTACCAGCAGACAAGCTATAACGAAGAAGCAACCTGTAACACTGCATAGGCTCAGTGCAGATTGGTCGGCTCTGCAAAAAACAGTGAGCTAGCAAAGAACTGCAACTGTGAGAGACAAGTTTGCATCTTCCTCCTGCTTCTGGCATAGCAAATCTGTGTGTAGCACCATGCCTCAGAGCTGATCGGCCAGCTGGTACTTGGAATGGTCTCTCCTGGCGCACCAATCGTACTCCCCTCCATGCACATGGACTTTCCTTCCTCACACACTACATCTGTTTATATGCAAACACAGATACGCATTCACTAGAACAGAAAACCTAGCTTAAACAGATGCGATGCACTTCAGATAAAAATGGTTCAGTCCAATTAATTGAAAAAAGAGGCTCATCGTGATTCAGTTCACACCATACCAAGGTAAGGCAGTTCACAACATTAAGATCACACACAGCTTTACATACTTATCCAGGCTAAGAGTGAACTGTCACTCAAAAGGTGGTCCTGTGCTGCCCCTGCCCCATGCACAACCATCCCCCAGATGCTGCAGTCACCTCATGCAAGGGATGCAAGAGCAATGCACAGATAAAGATGGAAAATGGGAGAGAATGGTTTGGAAGCAGCTTGCAGTTACATCACATTAAATGTAACACTGAGCTGCGTTCCTAAAACCCTGGTGAAGCCTTGGATATACTTTACAGACCTTTTAGCATTTGCTTTATTAGTACATAATAACAAAAACCCCAAGCCATTTTAAATTGAGAATTATAATAGATGTGACTTCCTTCCAAATTGCTTATAAATACTGTCCTTAAAACCGTAAGGATCAACTCAGTAAAAACCACAGGGTGTGACTTATGATCTCACAAACTAAGCAGGATCATCCTGCTTAGTTCATAGATGTGTAGAAGACCACAGAAGAAAATAAATCACAGGGCTGTAAAAACTCTGTCAATGAAGTATTGCTCTTCCCTCAGTCAGATCCACACATCTGCTGGCACATCGAGTTCAAGTTCTTATACATACCACAGGACATTTTACTGGACTTGAAACTAGCAAACTGTGTTATGTTCATAATCTTGAAGCAGTTCTTAGGTGAGCTGTTAGGGGAAAGCACATGGACATACACATGCGTGAAGACAGTCTTCTCTTATTGATAAATAAACCAAATTAAAAAAAAAAAAAAAAAGGTCAACTTTGGCACTGAATTGGGTTTCCTAGTCTCTAGCCCAGCAAGTATAAAGAAAAAGCACTGAATATTCTAGAATCCTTGAGTATAAAAGAAAGGTGTACATTCACATTAGGATGGATGTAAGCATTTTGACAGAAGCTGAATGATCAATACACATCAACACATGATGATGATCAACACATCAATATATAGCTGGATCCCAAGGATAGGGGTAAAGAGACAGCATCTGGTTGGCTAACTGGGGGGCTTTAGGAGTTAATGTCTAAGATGGGGAATAAGTTATGAGCCAAAGTTTTCTAAAATATGGACAATGGAGGGAAGTACCCATGTTAAAAGACTAAAGTTTAAGTAAGAATGCTTTAAACTGGAAATAACTATATAAAAACAGGACAACAAGTAAGAACATGGACAGCACTTTCTTTAGATAATGTTAAAAAGAGATAAGCCCTTAATAAAGCTGAAACAGTAAACAACAAACAAGAATCAATTTAAACTCCTCTGTCTGATTTAAGTAATACTACCTCAAGTTCTTTATACTGCATTATGCAAACTTCTTTCCATTGAGCTGACAAATCAGATTAAATGTTTCAAAGCATTCCCCAAGCTGAAACTGAGGTCATGAACAAGATGACTATTGCATTACAATAAGTCAAAGCAATGCAGTGTGGGTATGAACAAGCATATATATTCACTAATGTTGGATCAAAATATTAATGTTAGGATGGATGTTGATTCAAGGTTTCCAACAATCCAATTTTATTATATCTTTGTGAAAAACTACGTGTGTCAAAACCTAGTAAAACTTTCTAGGGTACAAACCCAAAAGCTGTCCCAAGGAGGACTCTGCAGAAGATTATTTTTTCAATATTAGATGTCTCCTGCATTTCGCTGTGCAAGAAGTGAACATGGAGTGGAGAGCTGGGAAAAGTATTCTTAAAACATGCAATCCCTCTATAGGACTTCTGACACTAGTACAAGTCTTCTTGTCAGGGGACAAAAGGTTCAACACTAGAACAGCTTCAGAATCATGGGCTGTGACTGTCATTTAAAGCTGCCTTCCACACCCTCTGGGGAGAACTGAGCAGAGTTCACAGAGTTCACAGTGGGACATTGAGGGTCCCACTGCAGCTGTGCTCAAGTCTGGCACAATAATCGATGCCAAGGTTTTAGCAGCTGTATGTATAATATTTCTCACCAGTGAAGCAAGGTAGTTGATTTTCCAACTCAAGGATTTTTTACTCATCTATAGGAAAGAATACAATAAGTAAGGAACCTTAACACGTGTTAAAAAAACAGACTGGGGAATCTAGAGAAGCTGCATATTCTAGGGAAGCCATCAATGACTCACTTATGTAGGGAGGTCTGTATCTCTGGGTGTTTCAAACTCTGGCTTCAAGCACTGTTGATAATCCAGAAGCACAAGTATATGTTTCTTCCCAGTCTTCTCCAGAGTTTCTTTTCATTGCCTACAAAAAGGCACCCTGACAATTAAGATTATGGCAACATAAACCTCCAGCATTAATATTAAAAATCTGTTAACCATTAGTATTCAAATCTATTCAAAAGGGAAAGAAACAGCTCATAATGCTCTGACAGCCCAGCTGAATAGGTATGCTTTGCTGCATTTAAAAAAAGTCACAAGATTGTTATGGTACCTCCAAAGAAGCGCCAGGTTCCAAAAGCTCTATTGGCAACCCCCCACCAATGATTATTTCCTAGTCAAATTTACTAATGCCAAATCCAATTCAATTCTCTCTGCTGTTGCAGAATGCCATCAGGAGACAGATAGCATCTCAGACATGTCTCAAGATATATTTTTTTCCTGTTTATTCAATTTCAGAAAACAGATATACGTCCCTTAGAATAAATCTGTCTTGGAAAAATCCATAGGACTAGAAGAATTTCATTGTTTTGTCAATACTTCAAAAGAATAAATAGTGTGACTTGTATTGCTATGAGTCATCTACCTCAATATTGATTTCAAGAAACATCATGCAATATCTGATTAAAGATTACTACTTACTCTTAAAGGATTAATTATTTTTTATAGTACTCAACAGGTTTTGGGGGAAGATAAGTCTTGTCAGATCAAATACTCCCACTAACAAATGACAGAAACTGTTAACAACATATTTCTGAACATGTTTTAAGCTCTCAACTCAATACCACACGTTTCTGATTCTAAGAGACAGGAATACTCAGAAGTTATATGGCAATATCAAATTGGAAAATACTTTCTTGATAACACATTTCTTAATAAGTAATTCTCAATTATTTAGGGTGAAAAGCTACCTAGAGGACTGATTCTGAGCCCATGACATAATGTGTTCTTTTACTACAAATACAGAATTCAATCTGATAATGTTCATAAAAGGAATAAGGATGGATAGAAAGAGTGAACAGTAACACAACAATACAGTTTGCTTGGTAAACTAGACTCAAACAGTTCTTCTAAACAGCCAAAACCAAGGCTTGCAACATCAAAATTAAATACTCTAACCCTGACTCTTAAAAGGGCCTAAAGAATTGTCAACAGTATACGAGGTACCAGTTTGCAAGTTGAACCAATAGCTGAAATTTATGATCTGTGGTTTTGTAGAGAAGCATATTAGATGGTCATTATTCTAAATGTAAAATCTATAAGTAACAAGTGCTACAGAAATCATTTGTGCTATTTCCCTCATGTAATCTTACAATATATTACATCAATCATACTGCTGCTGCTGCATTATTGACAGATTCGTAAATTGGAGTTTGTTCTTTACTATGTTTGCTATTCTAACTTTGATACCTGAAGCATATCAGGAAAAAATCTATGGCAGACAGCTATGGGCTTGTCAAATTTCTCACATTTGATTTAAAACAAAGCTGCAGTGGGTTTGATCAATGACTTACTATGCTGATCCTGGACACAATTATTAACAACATCACTAGCATTTATATAAATAAACTTTCACAATCTTGCAAGTAAAATTACAAACCTGTAGTAACAGAAACTTACAAGAGCCAAGTCAATGTCAGCTTACTTCACTGTATTTTATGGCTACACAGAGCTCACATATCACTTCTTTGTAAACACTCTGTTGGCCTTGATGCAGTGTGGCTTCTCACAGTACAAAAATAAAACCATTTTTAATTATCACAATGAAAGGCAGAAGTAAGGAAAAACAATGTTATTTGTTAAACCTTCCCGAATTAATTTTTTAGTATTTTTTACTCAGTAAAGAACATAAAAACTAAGTATAACTATTACTATTATTCAGTTTTAAGATTACCAAAGAAGAAAATGTTGCAGAATTTGTGTGTTTGAAGAAAGAATATACAGCTTTTTCCTGACACATTTATGGCATAAATAGAAACAGACTAGAAGACCAAGCTCTTTAATTTGCAACCGTAAACCAGAGATGGATTGAAGAAATAGGGGGGAAGAAAAGCACTTTCAAACCCTGAAGACTGTGCTTTGGAAGCGTCTTTCTGGTAATATTTCATATTATAGTAGATATTTGGAACTGATACAAAGCAAGTCTGTTCTTTTTCCTGGACACAGGATACAATGTACAGCCGTGATGTTTAAAAAGCAGATCAGAGTATTCTCATCTTCCATTTTAGGAAAAAACTAAAGGGATTTGCTTGCCTCCAATGGAATCTCCACTTTTTCTAATTCTATTAACAGAGCTCTGCCAGAAATTATATATAACATAAACTCGGTTATGAGGGGTAAACATTTGTCTTTGTAATAATGCAGTATACACAACGTGCCAGGTATTTTCAAAGCGTTTTCCCAGGCACATCACTTCTACCAAATTCCACCTCACCCTTTTTCTCTGATTCTGTATGTTTCTCAGGATCAAAGACAAACCATAACTATTTTTTGCATAGTACACAAAAATGTTCACTCAGGAGCTCTGCTGAAGGTTAAAAAAGAGTCTCTCTGTTAAGGGTAAAAACAAACGGTCTGTTCGGTTCCTTCTTTTCTCTGTTACTTGATTATAATGGTTAATTTTGTTAAGAACTGATTTCTAAAATAGTGGCATTATCACTGTCACAGGATGAACAAAGTGAAAGGTAGAAGATAGTGTCAGTAAGGCTCAGTATACTCTGTAGAGCTTGGAAACACGAATAATAATTGAGTAATGCTTTCTGAGACAGAGCAACATGTACTTACCAACAACTGGAATCAGTGAAGTTTTGCAGCATATTTTATACACCCACTTTTGCTGAAGGTATTTTAAAAATGCTTCTTCCAAGTTTTAAAAACAAATAGCTTAAATTCTGAGTTTACAGCAAAAGATTTGAAGAGTACCGTAGCACACTTCACACTGATATCAATGACAAATGTTTAAATCTCACTGAATTCCAGAAAATACCGAAGCATTTCTTTCATTTGAGCTGTTTAAAAGCACATATAAAAGGCATGTAAAAAGCATATAGGAGATTCTTAAATGGTTTCCTGACAAAGGAAATGATCTTCAACTCAGAAATAAGAACTAAATTCCAGAATAGGTGTAATTATACACTGAATGTGAAATTTTAACCTAAAAAAGAAACCATTTTCAATCTGTAAACAAGAAAAGTGATCCAATCCAATTGCAAGGCATTACAAAAAATTAGACAAAAAGGAATCCAAAGTTTAAAAAGATGAAATGATCACAAAAATACATTTGTCCAAGGGTATTCTCATACAATGAGAAGCAATATTTCGAACTATTATAGATAAGTAAGAACAGGATGAGGTTTTATTAGAACAAGTATGTTGAATGCTAACTCCTAGCAAGAAAATTATTGAACAGTATCCTGTAACACATATTTTTGCCAGGATCAGCTGGGATCTTCAAGCAGCTCTGTACTACTACCCTTACTTTCAATTAATGAACTAAACACAGAAAATTAGGTGAAATGCCAAACCACTCGGGAGAGCCAGGACTAGTGACCTCGGTTTTAGCTTAGTAACCAAACCCTTAATTAAGCTGCCTTCCAACATTTCTTATAAAGGAGTAACAAAGGGCTTTAAGAGGCTTCTGATATTCAGCCTCTCTGGTCAGAGTTCATTAACACAATAGCTTTTATTTTTAGAAGTAGGAACATCTGGTAATAGGCTTAATAGTACAAAGTATCTCACAAAAATACTGTATTTTTATTGCATGTTGGTAACCAGTACTAACACTGATACTAGAAAACATTCCTTCTTTACACATTACTTTTTCTTCTTGTATTTCCACTTCTTTATTATCACATTACTATAATTCTAAAAAGCATTGATTCCTAAACTAAAATCAGTATCATATACTATAGTAAAAAAAAGTCCCTGGCAATTGAATAAAAATTGAGTTTTAAGAGTCTACACTGAAATTATTATGGAAAAATTTTTATTCCTAAAAACAGAAGCCCTAAGAATTGTTTTTAAATTCCAAAATCCTGTAATTAGATTATGTTCAACTGATTATTTTGATTGATAAGGAAACGGTAACCCATGAAACTATTAATCTCATGAACTACAAAAAAAAACCCACCCAAAAAAACTGTATGGCATTAATCTCATGAAGAGATTCTAAATTATACATTTTATTATCCTACGGAGATTTATACTCCCATTATCTCTTACACCCACATAAGATAAAGCAAGTATAAATCTGTCTTTGCCCATGCAGGGAATTTCTTAATGCTGTATTAGAGAGATGATTATTCTATCCTCACATTTCATAACACTGTTTTCTTAACAACCAGAAGCACTCTCATTTAATATTAAGACAGCTGTTTTGACTGAGAGAGACTACAGATATGTGCTGAAACTAAAAATGAAAAACCCGTATGAATAAATATTGAACTGCACATTAATCCTTATTCTAAGGGTGATTTTCCACCCCCAAGCAAGATGCTTGGCCAAGATTTCCTTTAAGTATTTGCAGCAGCCAAAGGGAGTACATTTTTATGCAACTTTTTAAAATTGCATTTACACAAATTGCAAAGCATCTAATTCTTTCTCCTTCTATAAATTGTACATAGGGTAGGCCCATCACATCTGTGCCAATTTACACTCCTGTAAACAACAGAAGTAGAGGCTGATTACATCTAAATTCAGGCACTATTTTTAACAATGCAAATGGTAGATAAGAAATTTTTATAAATATGTCAAATTTGTGTTCAATATATTTTCCTGTATCATCCCACAGGATGACACACATCACCAATTCAGCTGTGATGGGGCTTCTGACTGAAAAGTTAGCTGCCATCCATTTGCATGTGGTAACTACTTGCCCAAACTATTAAAAGATTTCATCAGTCACGATGTTCCCTGGAGAACGAAGTGGTGCCTCGGGTAGATACAGTCAAGACTTCTGGGTCATTACAGATTAAATTAATACTGTGACTTAGAGATTTAATGGGTAAACCAGTTTAACCATTAGAAAATAATATGAAGAACTCCTAAAAAATTCTATATTGGTATTGGAAATAGCTGTAGGAATATTATAATAAAACCACAATTTTCATAATTTGAAACATCCTAGGTTTCTTTCAATATCACTAAAAGGCATTCTTTGTTCCATAACACTTGATAAATTCACAAATTGCATAGTAACTGAAATGTAATTAATGGAGATGTATTGCAACATGGTTATACGTGCCATTTTTAAATGTACATTACGGGTTTTTATATGAACTAACATTTTCATGCAAGAGAGCAGAGTTTAATGAATTGCAAAACCATGTACTTGAAGCAGCAGTAACACACCTTAGAGAATACTCTCATCCTGATGCTTGAGAAGGTTTGCATACAAAACAGCACTCCTCAAAAATGAAAACATAAAACTCTGGCTTCTCAAGTAAAAATTATAATTCACAGACTGAATTTTTCCTTGAAGCTGAGATGCACCCTATATAGCTAGGAGAAGAGAGGGCACATTCCCTCTTCTATCTATTAATCCCACAGCCTTCTCAGACCCAGCACAATAAAGGACAGTTTAGGGATGCTCTACATTATGCCAGCCCCCCAGGTCATTCTAGCAGTTTATAATCACCTGTGCCCAACAATACTCTAGCCAAATGCTTTTCAGTACCTCTCCAACCAAGTAATCCCCTGTGCTAGTGCTATGTCTCCCCAGGATAGCTTTCCACAGGGAAATCCCCAACCATCTGGTTAGCTCAGCTTTCAACTAGCTTTGATCCAAAGTAAGGGAAAAAAAAAAAAAAAAAAAAAAAAAGCTATGCCTTTCAGTATTTTGCATATATTGAACCAGATTCTGATCCTAGCTTGACTAATGTAAGTCCAGAAGAGCTTCACCAAGGACAAGGATGCAGGTCAGGGAACATTATTTTGCTGTTCTGTCCAAACAGCTGTTTTTTAAGTAAACAAATAAAATACCACCACTGTGCAAAAGATACTCAGCTTTTATAAATCAGTGTAGCTTCACAGAAGTCAACTGGGTTATGAAAACTTACATCAACTACAGATTTTCTCTAGTATGTAATGAATAGTGTTGTGTTTGCTCCCTTGGGTCTCAGCACAGGCACTGTATGAATACAACTGGATTTTTTTTCCAAAATGAGTATCAACACATTTTCTCCTGAGTCACATATTCTTAGCTTCTACACACTGCACATTGCCAAGATGACTAAAAAAAAGCTTTAAAAAGTAATTAAATGGGTTTTTTTCAATAAAAAAAATCAATGATACGATTTTCTTATACAACTTGGAAATCTCACTGCATTTTATTGCCATTTATTGCACCAGAATGCTAAAAAAGCAATTTGCTGTAGAAAATAGATCTCAGGCTAATACACACTACTGAATAACATGAAGAGGAAGCTCTGAGACAGAACAAACAGCACCTCTGAAAAGGCCACACAAAATGATGTGATAAAACTGATTTTAGTCAGGAATTATAAGGAACAAGATACCAATAAAGTTATGATGAAAAAAATAAGAGTCTGAACACATGTAACTAGCTGTGATCTTGGAACCAAAGTTGTTCTTACATTAATTTTATGGATTGAAATTTATGTACAAATATTTGGATTTCAGAAGAGAAAATAGACTAAGATCTCCTCCATTAATAAGCGGGATACACTACATCACAGAGTCCTGAAGTTGGAAGCCTGTTTTTCAAAGAAAGTAAGGTCATATCTGGATGCCAAAACACATCACTTTATTATGTTTTCATAGAAGAAATGAGAATGAATCTTTTCAAAGCATACACAATACACAATTTGCAAATTTCAAAAAAAAGTATACATGCTAACAAGTCCAGACATTTCTGTGTATATTATTGCATTCTCATGAAAAAAACTAAGCAGACAAGGAAGGCACCTATTCAATTTCAGATAATGTACACATAGTCTGTCTTGAAAAGTATTATTGACTTGTAAAGTCAAGTATGCACAAGCTAGAAAGCATCAGAATTAGATGTTTGTGTTTACTCCATTTAGCAAATTCTTGTGTATATGCTGAAACATTGGGTTGTTACCTTGCTTTTCACATGATCTCAAACAGCCATTCCTCATTGTTAGGCTTGCTGCAGTAATGTGAAGGGTATCTCTTTAATACAGAAAATGTTTGATTCTTAAAGGCTTATTTCTGCTGCATGGAAGCCATTACTGAAATGTCAGTCAAATCCAGTGGGATCACGATTACTCATATTAAATCCTGCTTGAAAGTCTGTAGATCTTTGTGGTTTACTAACACTGCTTACAACAGGCAAGTGGTCAGTGCAGGGGACAACCCTACCTTGTTCCTAGTAAAGTCATCTGCCAGCCCATTAATACATACTACTCGTGAGTCACAGAGTGACATAGATAAATGGTCTCAGTAGACCTGGAGACAGACTAGCTAAAAGAAAACAAGTTTTTCAACCAACTCTAACCAGCAATGTTTCCTTCAGAAAGTTTAAAATGTAAGTGAAGTTTTTGTTAATGTCAGAGCAAGCACAGCATTATCTTGAGGAAACAGACCTTGCGAAGTTAAGATTTAGAATGGCAGTTCTAGCAATTCACCAAGGAGAAGGATACCATTCACAGAAATAAACTGAACAGTTTCATGCATAGTCAAGAATTAAAAAGGGAAAAAGATAATTATTTTTCTTATTTCTTTTCCTGTTTTAATAATCTAAATCTGAATAAGAACATTACTTAATGTAAATGTTTACTTAAGGCCTTTCCTCTGCTTTTGCTTTTGGTACAATTTCTATTTATATAAACAGATTATAAAATAAATTGCAGCAGGAGACATCTCTCTAAAGACAGAACATTAGGAATTGTAATGTAGAAAATTTGGGCTAAACTACCATCATTTATATTTGTAAAAATAAACAATAACTCAATTAATTTCAAAAAACAACATTGAAATTACAGTGGTATCAACTAGTAATAAAATTAGGCTTGATATGGTTAACAGCATAATGTTGCTAGAGGCAAAAAATAAAACTAGAAATTCACAGCAGACATTTTCTTAGAATACTTACCACATTCTAGTTGGAAACTGTAGTGGAGATGTTTGTTTTCTTCAAGAAATTAGGAACAGTTGGAAGCAAAGGAGGCAGTACAGCACTTGAATAGAGAACTGGCCCAGACCTCTGAATTCATTGGTTTTCCTTCCAGCCATATCGTTAGCTTTCCAGGTGACCTTGGATAAATTGCTGCTTTTCTCTCTGTCTCAATCTTCTCATCTGCAAATAGGTACAACAATCCTTTGTAAAGCCCTTTTTTTAAATCCACAGACAGAAAGCACTGTAAGAATTATCCTTTCCCACCACTAACAAGTGTTCACAATAGAATGAAGCCTGCGAGATCTTCTAAGCAATGTTTTCATGCTCTTAATTTATGTTTAAGTTTCTTAATGTATTTCTGACCTATAATCATGTGTGTTATTTTAAAAGATATATGACCACAATTTATGATACTTAATGATTAAGGAATACTAATATGGTTCTGCGAAACCATATGCAACATACCTCAGTGCCACCTGGCACACCTGGGTCTCCATATTTGATTGCAAAATAAGCAATAAAACCACATTAAATAGCTAAAGCAGAATGGCAGTTATTAAATAAAACATCTACATAAATATTTAGAATAAATACCACAACCACAAGGGATTTTTATTCTACCTTGTCCACCATGCAGTGATCAAATATACATAATTTTATCTAGTAAGCAATACATTTTGCTAAAATTACCAGAATATACTCATAGATTTGAAAATCCACATTAAAATGGCAAAATACAAGAAAAAAAAAAGCCCAGATTGTACAAAATACATCACCTAATTTATAAACACGGATGTTTAAATAGAATATACAAATACTGGAGATTGAGAGCAGTGTACTGCCAAGTCTTTCAGGCAGTCTCTAAGTAAGCCAGATTCAGGGAGGGTAATGATCGATGAGAGCTGGCAGTGGGATGGCCGCACAGCAGCTCTGCTCAAACATCTGTAACCTGTGGCCAGGAAACCAAGCTGGGATTCCCCTGAAGTTTCCATACTAGTAGAGTTGAGTATGTGCAGGTCATCCTATGTAATCCTCACTGCCATCTCCACAGTGCAGAGACCAGCAAATTAATCTTTCCTTTCCTTTTCCAAACATTCCTCATTGTTCAGTCTGATCTACGAAGTTCTACTTTCAGTGTTTCTAATGATAAAAATCAGATTTTGGTCATTTATGCCTAAATATTAATTTGTTTAGCCACATCCTTTGAAAATAAAGTCTACAATATCATTTAAAAGGCATTTATTCTTAATGTTTCTCTTCTTTTTAACTGTTCTGAGAAAAAAAAATAATGGATGCAGGAAGGAATGCTCTCCAAAATACCCAGAGTTGTAAAACAATTCTGCAAGGTGTCCTGACTGCACTGCAAACAAACTGAAACAAGAGACATTACCCCAGAAAAACCCAATACCTGAAGAAGAGAGAAAAGTAATTTCAAGCTGCTCATGTTTTTAAGCACCCAGTGGGCTGTAGCAGCAGAATTGTTTAAAGCACCTATATACCTGCTGAGATGCTTAAAATCTGAAAATAAAAAGATTTCCCCTTTTATTAGCACAGGCAAGTAAAATATTCTACTCCCTAATGATTTGGCAGTTTTGCAAAGTAATTAATCATCCTGTGAGATTAGGAGATAGAATGAAAAAGCAGATGACCACCCAATACTCAATTTTCAGTGATTTGTTTCAAGAATTAGAATGTAACAGTATTTTCTATTTTAAAACTAAAAATGTAATCTCACAACATCTGAAGTAAACAGCATGTTACCAATATATCCATTCTGAACTTTGGGGGTCTTGATTCTGCTTTTAGTGACTCGTTACTTAATTTCTTCAGCACTGGAGTCTACATCATTAATTTCAGTTCCATGATTATAATTTTGAATACTGCATGGAGTATCTTCATGGAAAGACAGACCTAAAAAAACTTCAAGGTTGCTGCAATTGTTTAAGACCCAAGAAAGCAGGTTTGTAACTCATGATCAGAACCAAAAAGAATACTAGCTTTTGTAAAAATAGGGAGAAGGTCAGAAATATCCCATTACGATTTGGAAGAGATTATAGGATCATTTGCTTAGGTGAACTAACATTATTGATCATCTTCTATCAGGACCATTTATGCTGTGCTCTTTTTTGCTTGGAAGTCCAATTATAGATGCTGCTGTTGATTTGTAAAGTCTAGGCAGAAAGTTACAGACTGTTTTTGGCACAGAACCACCGAACTTGGAACATTCTCTGACCCAAATTTCTTCATTTTCTCCTCTCAGCATGAAGCCCATTTCCTCCCCAGAATTTTGCATGAAATGGATTTGGACTGGAGGCCAAAGTCGTGATAGCTGATGGTGGTTAAGTCATCTTACTGCATTTGTTAAAAATAGGGTTGAAGGATATCTGTTCACACAACTAAGAGTTGTCATTTTGACATAACACTTTTTATGATGTGAAAGTGCTCACAGAATTGGGCAACACTTCATTTTTAATATGTACAGAATCAAGAGATACTTTAATTTCTTCTTTTAAAGGATGAAAACTTTAAAGTAGTTGTAAAAAGCACTAAAAAGTAATTTTATTCTCTTTTAAAAGTGCTTTCAAAGAGGGTGTTAACAGCTGATTTATTTTATTCCTCCTACATTCGTCTGTTTGTCTTCATCATTACACTTTAAGGAAAAGCTGTTCCACTGTTTTAACTTGTGGGCTGTTATTTTTTTTTAGACTGACTCGCGTTGTCACATCCAGTTTCTCTGTAAATCACTCCATAAGGCTCTGCACCTTTCATGAGTTAGTTCTGCTACTGTTATCTGTAAAGACTGTATCAGGACAATGATTCTGCTCATCTCATTTAAACTGTTGTACCATGTGTCAGTGATATGGTTCCAAAATGCTTTTTAAGCTTTGTATTCTAGATAAATACCCTCACATGTGTGTATTCACAGCAGCAGATGCTTCAAGAATTACTACTGTGTTGGGCACCCAGAAGTATTCAGCCTTAGACTGGAGTGCCAGTGATAAATATTTCCTACTTATTTGTATTTCCTACTTAGTTGATGTGAAATTTGCTGCCACTTCTACCACCCATCAACAGGTTAGCCAAGCAGTTTTAAAACATCCATTTTCACATGCCCTCCCATCTTCTGCTATACAGGACTGACTCCATGAAGAAGCATTATTAGCCTTCTGTTAGGCAAAAGAAAACAACGCAGAATTCAGAAGAGCCACTCTGCCTGAAAATGGAAGCAACTAAGTTGAATGGAAAAGCCCACAGCAGCCATTCAGTTATAAGAATATCTTTTCAGTGATACACTAGCTGAATCAAGTTAAAGAACTTACTGATTTTAGTAAGTTTTACAAGTACACTGGTATTGCTGTGAAGAGCATCCTACTTAGAATGCAGTTCTTACTGTGTTACTTCATTTGATTCAGTTCTACTTTTGAAATAAGATAATGTTGGAGTGTTATCACAAATATGTCACTGATTTTACTGCTTCTAAGCATTAAAAAAACCCTGCTTTCTAAGTGGGATGGAAGACATTGTCAAGAATTAATAATTTGGATTCACTTCCTCACTCTAACAGAAAAACTATGCTATATTCGTCATATGACGTCTCTTTGCCTTAGTTTTCAAGCTGTGAAAGAAACAAGAAGTTTCTGCATTTACCACACAGTACTACTGGAAGGCTTTATTAATTCTGACCTTGTTTTTTCATTCCTTAAAATAAGTATCATTTCTACAACGAGCCCCATTAATTCTAGTGAAAATTCTCAGGTGGACTTCTATAGCTCTTCATGCAGGACATAGAATATTTTTTATTAAGAATCAGCAATTGCTTTCCCTCCTTCAATGCCTTTTCTAATTAAAAGTACATTAGCTACTTGAGAGCACCAGAAATAAAATTATGTTCTCCTCAAGTTATATTTCTTACCTGCCCTTTTTAAAGGGGAGAAAACCCATCTTTCAATTAAGTTAGTTGAAGCCCTGGCAGCAGAAACAGAAATTTTCCTTTCTGCACTACACTTAAAAACATACACAAGTTCCCTTTTCTTTTTCCTTTAGCCTGAGGCTTCCAGTATGCAGAAACCTGCTACCTAAAATGAAACTTATACATTTAATAAGAATTCAAGGCTGTCTGAAGAGAATTGGCTCTTTTATTAACTACATAAGTCTGAAACTCAGTTAAGATACTGTTCAGAGTTCTGTAAATATAAGTCTATATTTCACCATGGACATGTTCAGTGACTTAACAGCAGTATAAACAGGGTAATCCCCAAATGAACATGGCATCTTCTTCTCAGTGCAATCATATCCATCCCAGTTACTTGGCCTTACTATACTTTATTTCTTAAAATGTTCTAACAGGATTTTTTGGGTGTTTTTTTTAATGGGAAAATAAACTTGCAAAGAATAAGCAGCATGTGAATACCAAAGTTATGTTTTTTATACTACATACATTACAATTCCTATATAGACAGTGTTGGTACAATACATTGTTTTGGTTATGAACAGAGTTACATTTCTGTGCCACCTAAAAAAAAAACCCTAACTGAAAGAGACTGCAAAGGGAAAGAAATTCCATCCCTGCCTACACTGTGGTGCCATAATGGTTCCATAGCAGGTTATCATGCAGATGCCACATCTTATTACAGCAATCCTATCTTCATTTAAAAAACCAAAACAAAAGAGAAACTTCTTAAGCCTAATGCTTCAGCCAACTGTTGCCATTAACAAAATATTTTTTGGGTGCAAATATTGAACAATTCTTAAATCTAAAAACCACTTCACACGGTTCTCCTCGGAAACTCAGGGGAAAATACATATAATTTTCTAGACATACTGGAGTGGCAATACTTCCCTAGGGAAAAGCCCTGAATCTGTCTGAATCTGGAAAAGATGTGACACCTTGACCCACTGCCAGAGACTATGTATGTGGAGGACCAACAGCGTGGAAGCAGTGTGTTGGAAAGATAGAACGTGCAACCACTGGCACAAGCACTTTACCAGCTCTGGCTGTTTCTGCAGCCTCCATGGAGAACATCTCCTTCTCACTGGTTAGCCCTACATACCCATTGATTATTGCAAACTGCGAGGCTGATGGAAAGAGGCAGCACCTCCCAGTTCCAAGTACTCATTTCCATCCCTGTGCCTCTAATCTCCCTTAAAGCTGACACATATATCTGTAGCAGTGAAACACAGCCATGTGACAGATTATGACTAATGAGCTGAGTCTGCTCCCTGATCCAATTTGCCACCTGAACATTGTACCATGCCACCAGGGACGGAGAGGCGAGAGCATGGGATTGCACAGCCAGAAATTAACACATGGCTGTGGCCTTCAGTAGTAATGCTGGTTTAATTTGCACAGCACTAGAACTAGACACTAGAATTAGCAAGGAGAGGAACTGAGCCTAAGACTGATTTGACCCTTGTGACTTGGAACAGGCACAAAAATTACTTCCATAGAGTCTAAAGATAAAAAATACAACATAAGCTCTACACAGCAAATAAAAAGGGTATAAACAGGGACCACACAACATGGAAAACATTTGTGGGCCTAACATTCACAGTGTTAAAGGACAAAGATTGTAAAAACGACAAGAACATACGGTTCCTACTGAATATGTACAAATAACTGCGAAACACAGACCTGTAAAGAGGGATATCAAAGGATTTCAATTAAAGATAGAAAGGATTTATTGCTTCCATAATTTTACAACAGAGTTATCGAAGACAATGTATAAGAACAAAAACTGTAAAACATTTTAATGCTTCTGAAAACAGATAAGAGAGAAAACCTTCTTCTCCCAGACAGTATTAAAACATGTAACAGTAAGCAGTCTATATTAATCCTCTGGGTTGCAAAGCAAGCTGGTCATGTATTATTTGGGAGTGAATGACAGATTTAGCTGTACTGGTGAAACAAAGTACAAAAACAACAAACTCCATCAAAATTATGTGAAAGGGCAATCAGTCATGTAAGATGGCATCAAACCCTTGCTCTAAAAACTGTTCCCAATTTTTTCAAATATCCAGAGAGAACCAAAAATAGAGACTGAACTTATTCATTATAAGGCTCCGGAACTATAGCCAAAATTAACTGAGTGACTAAGCATACTTTTCTTGCCAGCAATGATAGGGGGAAAAAAAAGGACATCCTTTATCAATCATGAGTTGAGAATAGTTATTATTAACACAGAACTCAAGTGATCATTGTCCTCTCTCTAAAATACAGAATTTTTCATATTAACAGGTGATAAGCATTTGACAAGGTGAGCAATCTCACTGGAGCCCAAGTATAAATGGATCCTGAAAGGGAGTATTTCACACTGAATATGAACTGCAAGGACACAAGAAGTCTGCTGAAGAGTTGTAGAGAGCAGAAGTTTTCTCCAAGACTTTTACACAGTAGGCAGGGATTGATAAAGCAATGAAGAACATGTCAATAATGTCAGAATCATCAACAAACACAACAAGCAGATTATTACTTCTTCAGTAGGCAGTAAATCAATGTATATACAAGGCTGCATGATTTAGGAGTGACATTATCAAAGGTGCTATTATGCTCGCCTAAAGGATTGGGAATTTCGGAATATAACGTGGCAACAGAATTACATGAACATAGAGGAAATTTCCCAATATTTGTTCCTAACTGTATGCTTTGGCTTTCCTTTTTAAACCCATCATCACGTAACTGGGATTGTTTCACTCTTCAGTTTAATTAATTTCTTATGTATAGATGAAATACATTCTGCTGCTTAAAATATATAAATTCGTATGTACTAAATATCAACAGATAAAATCCATTAAAAGTTTCTACAAAATTATGCCATACTCCATGTTACATTTGTAATTTCAATTATATATACACCCACAGCATACATACTCTTAAGACTTTAAAAAAGTAATGTCATGTCTACAGATTAGCCTGAACCCAATACAGATTCTGAAAAACCTCCTCCCTGGATTTAAATCCAAACTCTGCAACTCCTGAAGTAAACTATGCCAAAATGCTCAGCCTTTACATAAGATTCCAAACATTAAATTGAACATGCAGTCCCATCTTAGCATTATTACTAATCTCTTGTGAAATTCAGTTTTAAAAACTAAAGTAAGAATAAGCCCAAACAATTTGAAAATGCTTTATTTTAAACCAGTCTTAACATTTTGTGAGGTCTGTCTTGCTTCAGAATGCCTGAGACTAGCAGTACTATACTTGGACCTCACATTAGTGTTTTGATGATAAACACTACCAGCACAAGCACTATGCATTATCCAACAATATTGCATCAGATGGAAAAACTGAGCTGGCACTTAAGTTCTTAGCTTAATGCCAGAAAAGAGTTATAGCTCCTGTCCTAGATTTTGCAAACATAAAACTGTAATTTTTCCTCAGCCAAATTTCTATAAATGTTTAGAAATTTCTTACTGAATGTATGATTTTGCATGAGTATTTTTTTAAACAGTCATTATTTTTTTCATCATAGAAACATCCAAATCTACTCCTTCCTTTTAGAGCTGTTGCTTTTGTGAGATAATGTTTAAATGTACTGTTGTTATTTCTATTAATTATCTGTGCTCCCTTATGTTATCTATAGATGAATCAGATCAGCAGCATAGCTTCTTCCCACTCTACTTACAAACTGGAAAGCTCTTCTTTCCTTGGTGTTTTGGATTTGAATGTTCCACCAAATGAAATTACATTTTGAAATTACTTAGGTTTTCATTGGCAGTGTAATATACAGAGGTTTTTTGCACAGAAATATCTTCAAAGACCTGAAGACAACCAAAAATTGATTTTTCTACTGTGTATATCACTGTAGGTTTAATAACATTCATTCCCAAATAATGATCTTTTAACTTTCTTTATCATGGCTCTTCTTTCCCCTATTGTCACTGTGGTATCAGTTCTGCTTTATTTCTATAGACTGTGTTTCATACTAGTAGATTAAATATATTAAATGTGAAAGAGTGCAACAAAACATGGGCAGTAATATAAAATTTCCATACTTTGCCCTTTTTAGATTTGCCATTAATTATTTTCATATAAATAAGCAATAGGTAGAGAAAAACCTAGAGGAGATATATAACTTAGAAATGCAAACAAGAAATCAAAGGAAATACATAAGCAAATGTCTGATTTTTTTTTTTTAAACAACAAGGTTATATAATTTCATTATTTATGTTTGGCTGTGGTAATTTTCCAATTCTACAACTTCTGCTCCTTTTCAAGGATATTTTTAAAAGCTGAAAGAGCCAAATGGCAAATAACCGTGTACATAATAGCTACGCATATGTATATGTAATACAAACATTTCCTTGTGAAATCTGACGGGACATTTTAGTCATGTCAAATTTGTTTCAGTTCACTTAAAAAACACTTTTCTCATTGTATAAATATCTAATGTAGCAAGCAGCAACAAGCATCATAAATGAGAAAGCACGAGGCTAAATACTATCTAAATGTCTTTATATTGTTTTCTCAAGGTAAGAATACCACAGACAAGATTTTAAATTGGATTTGCCTTTGCTCTCCAGAGGACCTACACTATATACAAGTAGAGAACTTAGAAAAGACTTAGGGTCAAATCTGCAACTATTTAGTTGTAAGCGCTCTTACTGCAGATACTTGATAGCAGCTACAATATACAGATTATATCAGAATTTTCATCCTAACACACAGGTCTCTGACTCTTGCAGGTGATACCCTGTGCTTACCATCTGCAGCAGAGTTAAACAAGGCTGAAAAATACTGACACACATTGGGTGGCCTGAAATTTCCCAGTCTTGGTTTCAGTTCAGGGCTGTTATTTTTAAGCATTCAGAGATATGAATTCAGCCATCTCTTCATTATGGAAAGTAAAAAATGATGCTTAGAGTATTACCATGTACTTGTAAGGCTGTACCCTGCTCATGCAGCTTGACGTTTTGGAACTTGCATATATTTATGGAAATAGCCTCCCCAATCTTGGTTAAATCAAATCCAATACAACTCAGAAATTTGTTCTCCAGCAAGACTAAAAAAATATAGGCACCTAAATTCAATCAACACCCATGTTTTGATCACCAAAACTTAGACAGGTTCAGAAGCATTTCAGTGCCTTTTCCTAGCTAATTACAATTCAGAAATTATATGTAAAGATGCTGCCACTCTGCCTACATCTCTGCAGAAGCCAAATACAGCAAGTTCCCTTCATAATGAAACTAGCTAGGAAGGGAAAGATGTTGGTTGCACTCCCAGATTCCTGGATTATTTGTGTTTCCTGACTAGTTGTGCTGGTTTTGGCTGGGATAGAGTTAATTTTCTTCATAGTAGTTAGCATGGGGCTGTGTTTTGGATTTTGTGCTGAAAACAGTGCTGATAAGGCAGGGATGTTTCCATACTGCTGACCAGTCCCAACACACAGTCAAGGCCTTTTCTGCTTCTCTCACCACCCCAACCAGCAAGGGGCTGGGGGTGCACAAGGAGTCGGGAGGGGACACAGCCAGGACAGCTGACCCCAAGTGACCCCAACCGGGGAGATCCCACACCATTTGGCATCACGCTCAGCAGATAAAGCTGGGGGAAGGAGGAGGAAGGGGGGGACGTCTGGAGTGACAGTGTTTGTCTTCCCAAGTCACGTTTACACGTCACGGAGCCCGGCTGTCCTGGGGATGGCTGAGTGATGGGGAGTGGTGAATGAATTCCTTGTTTTGCTTTGCTGGTGTGCAGCTTTTGCTTTACTTATTAAACTGTCTTTAGTTCAACCCATGAGTTTTCTTGTTTACTCTTCTGATTCTCTCGCCCATCCCACTGCAGGGAGTGAGCGAGCGGCTGTGTGGGGCTTAGTTGCCGGCTGGGGTTAAACCACGACACCAGTGAACTCCCTGCACATGTAACTCCTGAATAAATAGATTGCAGGATCAAGTCTTTCTGTTCAGGCCTTCCTTCTGGGCCCATTTTGCATTGTAGCCCAACTTCAGTAGATTGATAACCTCTGGTTGCTCACCACACTGCCCACAGTCTGCAACTGCAACATCCCTCATCTGGATCTAAGTTTTGCTCATTTTGGGAGCTTTGAAACAGCCTATTACTGTAACTAGTTACTGTAATTGAATACCATAAATATAATTTTCAGAACAGACCTATTTTCCTGGTTCAAAGATTATGACAATCTGTGCATTTAAAGCTTTTACCAGTGAGGTGATACACTTTCTGTTTCACTTTGAAAGTCTACAGACTGAAAGGTCTAATGTCCCTTTGTCCACCCAGGAGCCAAGAACTGAGCCAATGACGGAAAGGAGAGATCTCCCCTAATTTCACAGGTCTGGTGTCAGAACAATAAGCTTTGGAAACCCCATGATCTCAATACAGTTTGGATTTTTTCTTCCTTTTGTGGAAAAAAAATCTCCAAAATCTACATTAACATCTGAACCTTTACTTTTAAATCTACGAGCCAGATACCAGCTTGCTAAGCTGTTCTTTGTGAATGGGACTTTGTGTTTGTACCAAGCAACTCGAATCTGGCATGGGCTCCAGCACCTGGAATGCTTTACAGAACCACTATAATCAATGATAAATAATCAAGAAGTGCAAGAATATAGCCCAAACAATTTTAAAATATTTATGCCTTTCTAGCACTTTTTACTATAATCCCTACTTACATAATCAAAACATTGTTTCTCAAAAAATCCAATATAATATAATGTACTTTTCTTAAGGACTAATTTAGAACTGCACACACTGAAGTGATTTATATTTTAATTCCCATGCACTCATCTAAATTGAATTTAATCTGCCATCTTATTACCAAGTTCTATTACATTCTTCTGGAGCTCTCAGTAATCTTTTCTAATATTGCCTAATTTAAATAAATTTATGATATTACCATGTATTGACATCCTGCTTTTTACCATTACTCTAGGCAGGTAACATAGTAAAATATCAGTGAGTGTACAACGAGCCAAATAACCCCAACCTTTGACTGCTTTCTAGTCCTTCCCAGTCAGAGATTTTTCTCTTTATTTTTCCTACCTCTTGATCCATTCTTCATGACTGGCAAAACTTTCCCCCTGCCTTAGTTGCTCCAATTTTCCTTAGTAATTTTAACAAAAAACTTTCAAATGTCTAAATATATTATAGCTCTCAGATTGCTTTTATTCTATGTTACATTGAATCCATCAAGAATTTGCAGCAGTTGAAAAGATGTCATTTAACTTTATAGAAGCTGTGTGTATTTGTCCTTTGAATTACTTTATATAATATCACTCATAAATACATATATAACAGATTTTTGTTATCTTTTATGATTTGCTCAACTGCTTTCCTGGCTCTGAACAATTCTTCATATTCTCCTAAGACAAACTGCTATCTTTTAGAAGAATGACTACAGACCTGAGTACCCGTCAATCTGGCACAGACACAACTGGTAACAGGAAGTTATGGTCTTGCTATAACTGTTACTCTGAAAAGTCCTGTAAGACTTTCACCAAAACTTTGACTAGAAGTTTATCACAATATAGATTTGAAGCCTAATTTCTTCATTTTTTCCCTCCTTTCTCTTTTCTCAATTTCGCTCCCAGCAGAGTAAGTACTATCCTCCAGGGTCAAACCAAATGAATGAAATGTCTTCTAACATTTCTATAATGTCTTGAAGAACAGTTTTATTCTCTTTAACATGCTTCCTTCATCCTTGCTATGACTTGATGAACAAACAGTCTTCATATCATGACTGAGCTCAAGCTCCACTCGCTACTCTTGAAACAGAAACAAATTTAAATAAGCCTATTGGGCCTGGTTTTGAAACAACTAAAACCTGTGGAGTTACTCTAAAATTGCACTGTTGAAGTGAGAACCAACTGCCTTCTACTGCCATTTTTAAATAATATATCTTAAAGTTATCTTAAAAATGACAAATTTTCCTTAGCTAGAACACAGCTTATGTCAACATTATATAAAGAAAGCCTCTAAAAGCATATCACTGATATAGTTACTACTGTGGTTATTGGTTAACACTTTAATGAACAGAATAATGATGGTACAGAGCTTTAAAGATGAAAAATAACTTCATTTGTAGAATATTGAGGCAAGAAATATTTTATACGTATCTGGAAAAAGTCTTATTTAAAGATTACCTGATTGAGAAGGACAAAAATACTAGCAATTCAGAGATAAACTGTAGGTAACGCCATATGCAAAATGTTATTTTATTCTGCTAGACATTAGATGGCTTGATAAAAGCCAACAGTATTGTAGGTTAATAAAGGAAAAAATCATGTTAGTACAGAAGGATAGCAATCCAAAACATACGCAGCTTCTTCTAATCTATACATAACAGAAAAATTTTCTTTTGAATCATAACTGTGAAGATTTTAACCATTACTAAACATGAGAGATGATCCCACATCAATAGAATAAATTATAAAAGATCAAGAACTTACAAGTTCCTTTTCTTGTTCTTGACTTTGCAGTAAACTTTGTATTAGTTGTATAAGTTGCTTAAAATAAGCTTTAAATTTCCTGTCTTCAAAAAGGTCTTCAGAGGCCTAAAAAAGGTTTTTATTGAAAACATCTGCATTTGTAGTTAAGAGATACTACAGAAGTGTAAAGAATCACTTTACTGTTTCCGTCAGTGATAGTGGAATTAATACAAGTAAATGGATCAGGAACAAAGCTATCCTACAAATTCCTATGAGAGAGGACAACAATTTTCTTACCTAAAATATAGACTTTTAATTAATTACATTATACTCTTACTAGTAGTTATAAGAGTTTGGCCCAAAGAACAACTGTATTACCTGCCTCAAAAGGTCTCTGTTGATGTGGCAACACACTGTCATTAACTGAAATACAAAACTATCATCAACTAAATCCAATACTACTATAACGGGTCATGCTGGATTTTCAAAACGTTAAAATGAAATTGCAAATAAATATGGAAAGGCAAAAATCCTATCTTCCTGGGCAACACTGTGCCTGCTGTACTGATAAGATTCTTCCATAACACAGGACAGATGCCTACACATGCTGGTCAGCACTGAAAAACACATTTACTTGGCTTTATATACTATAAAAGCCTGTCAGAGGAATGATTCCTCAGAACAACAAATATGACAGATGCTATACTCATTATTCTAAGATTGAGTAAGCAGAAAAGAGAAAAGGGTGCTGTTCTACAAAACAGGCTACAATAAGGGAGAAAGGATGCAATAAAGGACTCGGGAACATACAACCTAAGCATAGCTAGCTTTTAGGGGTGACCTATGTCCATATAAAAAATAGAGGGAAAGTCAGACCCCCCCCCAAACAACATGCAGAACAGCAATATGCTAAGCACAGAGATGCCTAAAGTCAAGACTTGAAGCAGTTGCCTAGATCAAAGCACTGGAATCCCTGGTGCAATCCCTGTCTCAGTAAGGGGGCTGCAAAACACTGCAGCTGCAGCCATATTTATAATAAGAACATGACATTACATGGTATTAAATGAAGAACAGATATAGAAGTTATAGATACTCAGGTACTTCTCTCATACTTTCAAAGAACTGCCATCACCTAAATTCTGCTAGGTTTCTTTCAACAAAATTTGAAAAAAGGGCTATATACATTCTTCCCAAAAAAGCTGGAAAAACTGTGCTCATTCCACTTTCAGATGTACAGCAGAGCCAGAGCCAGGTTCAAGTCCTGCCTTGAGGTGAAGTAACGCAAAGCTATAGTTGACATCTCTCATGAGAAAATTTTTATGCTCAATTAAAGTATTAACTGTTTCTGTATTTCATGTAAAACAGTTACTGGATTAGCATTAAGTAACTAGACAAAATATAGAAACAGCTCTAGTAATAAGGTCTAGATTCAAAGATTCTCCACTCACAGCTGACTTTGTGAATCCCTAGAATATTACAATCTAGTTCATCCCATCCTTATGTTCAGTAATAACAAATCTCAAGTATTTTTCATGGATAGGGCACACTTCTGACCACAAGAACTGCAGCTTCAGGTGTCCTAAAGTTGAGGGCTCAGAAAGTTTAAGATCACAATTTTAGACAGGAGAGCCTACACTATAGCTAAATTTACTCAGCTTAGACTCTTTTTTGGCTCTGACATTATATTACTGAATAACTGAAATGCATTAACTGTCATTTTATAACACATTCAAAATAAATGTCATCTCTAGACTTCATATCATTTGCAGACTAGAGTTCCTCAAAGTTAGTGGAAGTTGTGACACTTGGCACACTAAAAGACGGCTGGTAAATGAGGGCTGAATTTGCACTTATTTGCCTTCCCTCATCTTCTCTCTTGAAAATACTCAAGGTCAATGGCAATGTTTGGGCGTATTTAAAGAAGACAGATATCTGTAGAGAAATGTTTCCCTTGGAGTTCTTAAAAATACATGATAAAGAAAATAACAGTGAACATTCTTTGAATGTAAATTGAAAAATGTATTTCAGTTCTGTAAGTTAATCAGACTTAAACCTCCATGGGAAACTTGCAACACTGTTCTCAGTTTAAATGCTTCTCAACAATTTACAGCTTCATTTTGCAAACTTTTCCCCAAACCAAACTCCCCTGAATTTACACGACCTAGAAGGCTATTCGTACAACAGCTGCCCAAAGCATGTGAAGAAGAGGTTTAATACGCTGATGAGAAATAGTGTGGCAAAAATCAGCAGCAGTTCCTGAAGAAATAAAAAATAATGTATTATTATTGTAAGTATATTCAGGTAGATTGTCACATATGTTCCAGTGCCCAGTCACTTCCAAAAAGCAATGCAGAGCACAGGTGAAGCTCTGAGCAGGAAGCCACCTTGAGCTAACCCGTGGGAAAGAGTACGGCACCGAGACTCAGGTGGGATCAGACCATCTCAATACAGTATCTTCTAGAAATAAACCACAGAGTATATGTTTACTATGTTATTTTCCTGCACTCTAGATGCTATCTCACCCTCAAATGCCACCTACACATTTTAATATATATCATGCCAAAACTTATGCATGTGTTTATACTTACACAAATATTTACACTTTATTATAAAGAGACTGAAAAATAAGAATAAGAAATATAAGCAGGTTACAGTGAATGTGATCTAACCACATGTAGGCCTAGACCCCTTCCTCCTGCTTTCTTGCAACAACACTGGGAATGTGTCAGTCAGAGCCACTGATTCAGAAAGTACAGCAGCCAAATTCCGTATCCTGACACAACTGCAAGACAAAACAGCATCCTGAAGAAAGGCTCCAGGAGACCACGACTAGGAGCTATATCATAAGTACCTATCTTTGCCAAATCAGAACAATCTGCCTCTGACTTTAGACTTGATTCCATACAAAGCGGACTTCACTACATGTACAAGCACAGAAGTAAGCATTGCAAAAAAATTAAGTGGGTTTAGAGATTAAAGACCTCCTAGTTAAACAGTGAATTGTCAGCTTTGGCAAACAACAGGAAAGAATGTATATACATTATCACATTATTTTTCAATGTTTTCAATGTATAGTGCAAAAATACTAGCATATCTCTTATCTTACACAAATAGTATTTTACACAAATATCCAAGTTGCATACTACTTTTAAACTGCAATTCCGTGTGTCAGAAGGTCTATCCATTTCAGTTCTAGATAAAATTAAAGCTCCTCCTCTTTATTCAGATGAAAGATACCTTAGTAATGCATCACTACTTTCTACATTTTAGATCAACATTGGCTATCAATTTTGTCCTTACATTTGCACATCTCTCTATGACCAGGAATGTTAACTAGCCTTAGGTTTCTCTGACCTAAAACCTATCATTTGCATCAAGGTGAGAAAAGTATTAGGGAGGGGGACAGACGGAATGACGCAAAAGCTACTTAAAAGATGAACAAAACTTATTAGTTTCTCGCACTTTGTGTAGATCTGCTAAATTGATTCGAGCTGTGAAACTGTCGTAGCATAGAATTTGTTCAAGATCTCTGTTATATGGAGACTAGGTAAAGAGGAAGTGTGAATCAACAACATACTCTATCGCTTAATCTATTTTTCGTTTTCCTCTCTGAGCCAAAGCATAAAAATGTATGATGTTGGAGTAAATGCCAATGATGTTAGCTTCAATACATTTTACTTACGAAGTACATAGGATTGCCATAGGAAGGCAATTCTGCCGACAGATCAACAAGCTTGGATGATCTTTGTTCCCTCCCAGCAAGCAGAAGCAGAGCAGTATAGGCTGAATTTTCCTAACTGACCCCAAGCAAAAGTTAATTCTAAAAGAGGAGTTTTGCACTTAGATACTGTTTCAGTTCATGAAACCAGCAAAAACTGAATCAAACTCTCAGCGCTGAATGAACACTGTGAAGGAAGTGGGCCCCTGCACCCTGAAATCTACACATACACCACACTGCTAAAATTTTTTTCTTCTCATGTCCCTCTCTCAAATGCAGTCAGCATTCAATTTCCAGTACAATACAGTTGTTATATAAATGTCTAAGTACAGAAAGAAAGCGATATGGCAGGAATCATGAAGATGGATGAATATTAGGATGTGGTCCTTAAACATATGTTTTGCAGTAAAAAGGAGAATATCAGCTGTATTTTCACTACAGATTTTGGGGGTTAAAATGCCTGTTTCCATAGTGAAACAAGACAAAAAGGCAAAAGTTAACTAAAAATCAGGAACTCATAGTTCTATTCCCAGCCAAACAGAACTGTATCCAGCAAAAAATTTCTGATGTAACATAAAATGTTTCAAAATATTTCAGATTTTTTGTTTTAAACAATGTGGAGAAATCCAAACATAAGAAGATCTTATTTCATTATAATAAATGACATCTAAGAAACTTCAGGACTAAAAAAAAAAAAGGTTTTTCAAAAATTTAACCATCTCTCATATAAAAGTTTGATTTCAACTAATTAGCCTTTTTAAAACAAACAAAAAGTACTCAGAGAAGGAATTAACTTTTCCAGGTATCAGTAGCTTATACACAATTGGCAGTCATTTGATGGCTTTCTTGGCCAGGATACAGGGAACTTCATATATATCCACTAGCTGGTGAGTGTTACAGGCAGCTCTTCTGGAATTGCACTTTCATGATAGTTCCTTCAACAAAAGACTGAATTCTATTACCTGCTTCATCACTGGTTGTATTTGGCTATTATTCTCACTTTCTTTGCAATAACTGTACTTAAGCTGAACAAACTTGCGTTCCCCAGGAGCAACTTCTGCTACCAGTCAGTCAATAAATTAAGTTCCTGTCTCATTTCAGAAACCCTGTGTGACAGCACAGTATTTATATCTGCAATCCAAAAGTCTGCATTTATATACAGTACTAACACTACTGCACTGACCTCTGATGATTACTTTTAATTTATATACAGGTTAGTCCTTTTTCACCTTCTGGTCTTGTTTAAGAATGTAACACCACAGTTACCTTGACAAAATTGGAATCAACTGTTAATTAGTATTCCATTTAATGGAGATGAAAGCCAAAGCATTCTAAGAGGATAGCACACAATGCATTCTGACTAAGAGGATACTACACTTACTACATTACATTAAGCTATATATAACTGCATCAAATGGAATATTTAAGCATTTTAACTTGAGCATTTTATGCGTTAGTAATTCACTTAATTATTTTCTCTAGAGAACAAGTGGTATAACATCATGCTGATGCATGGGGAGTTACATGAATAAATCTTCAGGCAGCAGGATAGGATCAGATACCCAAGAGCCCCACTTAAACTGATAAAAGCAGGAGGAAGTAGTGAGAAGGATGCTGTTTCCGGCTTATTTCACATCAATGTACAGCAGGTACACAAATCATGCTGGAGACCTAGTTGCCTTAACTTAATAAAAATATAACTCAAATTGTTCACACTTGCATAAAAATAAAGAGCTACCTATCTATCTTACTTTCTTATTTAAAATGTGTCTGCTAGACCTGCTGCTTCATGATAATAATGTTTTAAACAAATTGAGCTATTTAGGTCACATTATATTTCTACATGGTCATTCTTGGAAAACAGGTGAGAATGAATCAGTAGAAAGAGTGAAAAGACATAAACAAGAAACTTCACTGACAATTCCCTGCAGATAAATAATGTGTCATGATTCTCCAACACATAACCTCACTAACTCAGCTAAGCCAGCCCCTCTCTAAAATATTTTCTGTACTGTGGCCTATTTTTACAGCTCTGAATTTGATATGGGAAATACTGCAATCAATGAGTGCAGAGAGAAACTGAGATGGGAAAGAGCCATAAAATGAGCAGGAAAGGCAAGGAGAAAGGGAACATAATGTTAAAGATCTGAAAAGGGGGAACAGGACTTCTGTTAGTTTGTACGTGTTTTTTTATTTTATACAATATTTTCATTTTATTGTATTGGTAAATATTATCTGTAGGTAGGGCAGGAGAAATTGAGAATTAAAGAAATAGAATAAGAGACTGACTCAAAATTGGCAAAGAAAAAGCTCAGAATTTGCAAGGTACCTGATCCCAGCTGCATCTGATACTACAGGCTGGGTGGCAGCCAGGGAGCTCCATCTTCAGACCTCCAACTCCATGGCAGCTGTGGTAAAATCTAGCTCACAGTGTGAGTCAGACCAGCATTAACATCAAACAGAATTCAAGCTACAGTGTTGCCCTAATTCATATGCTGTTATTTTCTTGGTGGACTGTGCTGATAGCTGAGACTAACTCAGAAGCAGAAACAAATCTCCAACTCTTGTTTTGCTCAGGAATTTCAACAGATTGGACACATTGGAGAAAAGTTTATATTAAGATGCTATGGTAGTTGTCTGTTACCTAGGGATTCCTCCTGTCTTAAGTGGAAATCCTACCTAGCCACTTTGTCTGCCTTTTCAGCTACTTTGTGTTGCTGCTGAAGAAGAGATGTGATTTTGGCCACATTGTCTAGAAATGTAAGAGCTAACAAAATATTACACATTTTTACATTAACCCATTAACATTAGTCAAACAGCACAAACTGTTGGCTGCATTTAACAAGCTGAATATTTCTGAATATTTTGGGAAAAATATCCAGCTGCTAGCTGGTGAATCACCATAGCATAATGTTCATTTCTCTAAAAAGTTATCCATCAATGTAAGCAATGCGTGATTTTAAATTCCCAATTACACAGCCCATTTGACTTGGTCATTTTGACGTCATTCCTGATGTGATGTTAGGTAGTTGCCATAGTTCTCTTGAAGTCTTGGAAAATTCCCCACAATGAAGGAAAATAGAAATAAATTAACGATCCTTTTTTCCCTCCTTACCTGCAGTTATTCCAGTAATTAGTTTCATTGTTGCTGCTAATGAAGGTGTTCAATATCTCCTTGTCCATTTGCTACTATGCTGCCTATCTTTCACCCTTTTGTTTTCTGTGAGTACAGATTTTGGTCCTTGACTGTCAAGGATGCTTTTATTCTTTTTATAAGCACTGTTCCATTATGAATACATAGCCAACCATAATAAACACAGATTTCAGCCCTCCCTTCAGCAGTCCTTGTAATGTTGTCATTGTTACACATTGTTACAGCTCTTACCTTACTTCCCTTTATAATTTGCAACATCCTTTTTTCCAAAAGAGCCATCCACGGGATACAGACGGGCATAAACTGGTCACACTCCCCACAGCTCTCACAGTAAAGTGGTCCTGCTGCTGAAAGGCTGCGGGCTTATACAATAAAGTTTGGGGAAAAGAGGCTGTAGATACTCTCCCTATAAGCTTCCCCTGCAGTGCTGAATTACTACTTGTGTTGATATTTTCAGCAGCAGCATTAATTCTACACACATCTCATCCCTTCAAGATTTCCAGAAAAATCAACAAAACAGGTTAATACTTGAAGTGTTACTTGAAGTGTTAGCCATAAAGTTGAGAATTAAAATGGACTAGAGGTATAGGACTTCATGAAAGAAAGCCCTATCCCCAGTTCCTCACAGTGTGGATTTTGAAGGATTCAGAAATTGTAGAAGATAGATGAACCATCTGTTCTGTCAAGTGGGGGAGGAAGGGGACTTAGTATACTGATCTGGAATAAGCTCCCAGTAAACTATTACATCGTCTCTGGGTATTCCAAAAAAGGGGACAATCATAATTGTCTTTTTTTAATTCATTACTATGTATGGTAATACTTTTGTTTCATCCTTGAGTCTTAGTCTGTAAATGCTATATACAGAACACCCAAAACTAGAACCAGGTCACTCTGACGACTTTTCACACTTAAAAGTATAAAACTGATGTCAGATCCCTGAACTTCTGAAAATTTCAGATCCAAAGTGATACCTGAATTTTGCAGCTTACGGCCCTTTTCTCTATTGTAAAAAGGGGGTTTCAGTTGTTTTTCGTTGTTGTTCTTTTGATTTAGTTGCTAAGCAGTATTACAATAGCAACAATGTGGGCAGAGAGATAAAACTTTATATAAGGCTTTAGCTGCAAAGTATGTATATTCCTTGATACTAATGAAAAACAGCTTCACAAAGAAATTCCATCTCCATACATAGCACAACCGATTGATGAAAAGCAGACAATAAAAAAATGGCATGTACAACAGCTATCTCCTGATTTTTTTAAGAGTCAAAGAAGGAGGAAATAGTATCAATTTGTTTCACAAATCCTACCAGTATAAGAGTTTCTGAGGAACTGTTTTTTTCTCTTAGAAGTTCGCATTACTCAAAGTTTAACACAAATCACAAGAATAAAAATGAAAGCTGAGCTTCACTGAAATAAATCAAAAACTCTCACTGATTCTAGTTCAAGCAAAATTTTGTCCTAAACTTAACAGAAAGACATGAATCTCACAGACAAGATTGGTCAAAAGAAGATCTACTACATGCCTTCTTTCCTAGTTTGGACAAGCAGTTTTGTACAGACTTTCTGTATGAAAAAATAGCTTCAAAATTTAACACATTATCCATTTAGAAACACCTGAAGTTAATGAGAATCTCGATATTTGATTCGGTGAATTCTAGGGGGGTTTTTAACCTCACCTTTAAAATTAAATTAGAGCTGCCCCCTGAGAAAAGCTCATTGCAAGGGCCCATCTTAAAGGCCAAACATGTACAACCACATTGGATGTAGCTGCCTCCACTCAGCACACCGCTGGAATGCTGGGGAGCTAAATCCGCCCTCAGACTCTCACACCCCTGGTGCCAAGCCCCAGGGCATGTACCACGTACCTGCAGTATCATTCCATGCAAATACCACTCAGGCAAGCTACAACACAGTCCTCAGATTAGTTCAGAGTCTTTGAACTGAAAAACACAAAACAAAGCAATGGTTAAGGGTTTACAGCCCTTCGGGTGGAGCCCAGCCGTGACCGAAACCAAGTGTTGGCCAGCATGGCTGCAGTCAGTATGCCCTAGAGCAAACCCAGCAGGAACAGGGTGGATTTGAGCCATCCCACACCACTTTGCCTTGAAGCTAGGAATCACTCCTTGTGATACAGCCCACATTTTTACTTTCAAATGAGAAAGTTGAGCAGAAACGATGAACATCAAGCCAAACTCTTTCAGCAAATCCACAGGAACTGTACTACTTCAATGAAGACAGTTAATCAGGAGCTGAAAAGCCACCCGTAATCACTCTAATTTCCCTAATCATGCTATTTTCCTAATCTCACCATGACTGGAAGCGAGGTAGTTTGACCCTTGGAGCTCCCACCTTTCAGACAGCCAGATTAATCATCCTCTCCATCAAAACCTCCAAGACTGCCTTTGCCAGCCTGATCTAATCATCATCTTCCCATCTTTGCAGAACAGCCCACTGCCTTCAACCATCTCCCTTCTCAGGAGGTTTACAAGCTAGATGCAAGACCTCAAGTGGAGACTGTCAGCATCCACTCTGGAGTCTGCTATGGAGACACACTCAGCACACACCACCAGGCTGGACGCACACTGCCGAGAGGCATGATTATAAATATCCATCAGAGGTTGCACGGACTGCTCCCAAGATTTGCGTTTTGAGCATCAACTATCCCTGCCCATACATTTTCTAGAAAGCATTACTAGTATTGCCATTAGCTAGTGGGTGTCTAGAAACAAGGAGTGGGCAGGCACAGCCTTGTTACGTTCTACAGCAGCTTCCTGGAACAGCAACGGAACATAAGAGGAGAAGGAAGGCTCATAAGGAGTCCATACAAAGAAATCTCGGTATGGTTCAATCCAAAAATATCCATGTATGGTTTTGGAATCATATTTTTATTACCAAAAAATAAAAATGGATTGCTTTTTTGGTATCAGTACAGCTTCTAAAAAATGCTCACAACTAAATGATAAATTACAGGAAGAATGTAATGGCATTTTCTCTGAATTTTTTATTATTATTAATACAATCTTCCCTGAATGTTTTTCTAGTAATTCCTCATTACAGTAAGGCTGCATAAAAGAGAAGGGTTAATGAGCTACAAGTTTCTTTTCAATATGGAAATGCAGTTCTAGGATTTTTGCCATGTTTAAAGTACAATCAAATGACCAGTGTTATATACTTATTCTATCTTTTTCTAGCTACAAAAAGGAAGAGGTAAGGACAGCCTCAAAATTTATGTTTGAGTTTATGAAAATACTCACAGAAATACTCCTTTACACCTGGTGCATGTTTAGTTCCCAGCTCAGCAGTAGTATCACATTCCAGTTGAGGTCTTTACCTTCTACCCCATAACAAACATGGATAATTCTTACTCTTGCTTATAGTATACAATCTGTTGGTATTACTGAGATCAACAATGTGCAGATGCTATGTCTAGCTGCAGTACTCTACCCTCAGCCTCAGGCAAAACCAGTTTATCCATCTGGAGCAGAGTACACGTGTTCTTAGTTAATCCCCAGTTGACAAATTACAAAAGGGAGAATAACAAATATGTAGTTATTTAAAATACTGTGTTTTTGGCATGAGTCACCTCATGAAACCCTGGAACCTAAATGGATTGGAAGTTTCTAACAAGAGTTCTACCGGGATGTCAGCTTGCTACTAGTGCTGACTTACAAAATAAAGTTCCAGATCCCGAGGCGTATTTAGATTTCAATAACATGAACATCCTAACAGCACTTACACTCTTGAGAAAAAATTCCAAGGCTGTGTATGAGCAATATAAAGGCTGTTCCATTTGTTTACCACTAATATCTATCTTGTTATATTATAAAGCACTTTGAGAAAGCCTTGAGCATAAAGATTATGCAACTTTATTTTGTTCCATCATGCATAGCTTGCTTGCCATCTAGTGGACACAGTCTATAAATTCAAGTAAACATATCCAGTAAGAAATGAGCAGTCACAAAATGTGTGGGTATAACAGTTTTGAATTAAGTATTTCAATTAACAGGAGAAAGAGATCAGCATTGATAACAGCACTGCCTATTAGATTTCCTTGAACGCTAAATTTTGTCTAAATCCTAGGCAATCTCAAAACAAAACCCTTTTAAAAATGCATTCTTCTATACCCCACATTATTTCTAATCTCAAAAAATAAACCACAATAAAAAAAAACAAATTATAATTCATTTTATAATTTTGACAAAATAAGTTGCAACATGAGGCAACTGAGACACATAATACAAGCCTTGAAAGCATTCAATCTCCAAGACTAAATAGTCATTCCATTTTTAGTCTACAGGAAAAAAAGAGTTCATAAAAAGCATTTTGCACCTCCTTGATTTCCCTCCCTCCCCAAAGTACAGTGAATTACTTACGTGTTTAAATTAAACATTTGATTAAATGTCTTCCTTGATCAGAAATCTCAGTACTGAACTGATCAGTGGGTCTGAGTTACAGCTCATTTGCTCTGAAACCAGCTCAGGACAATGAATGGCAGGGAACAAAATGATTTTGTGCTTGCTTGCATCAGTTTAAACATGGAGTAAATCTATTTAACTAACCAGAGCTGAATCAGACCAAAAGGTTCAGTAAGCCTTCAAAAGTTTTATATACTTCTTTCAAATGGCACTTTTTGTGAGTTTTAGTGTGCTTTTCTACTGTCAGCTTTAAGGGGATTAAAATACTTGAAAAATTCCTCATAAGTGTCCACAGAGAACAAAAAATATGTATCCATCGCAAAAACAAGCTGATAAGAGTCACTTTAATTTCCTATTCAGAAAATTTTATTCTGACTCTCAGTGTTGTTTGACATCACTAAATAACATGTTGTGTACATTTTTATTAATCAAGTTAAACGTCTGCTAATGACCACAGGGAATGAAACAGGCCACAGCTGGCTATATCATGCATATGCGATTGCTGCTTAGCCACAATTTATGTAATTAGTTACAGTCATATTAAACTGTTTAAAACACATGTTAAAGATCTAATGATGAGCTGACAGTAATGGGTCATTACAGCATGCTTAAGCCGTTGCCAAAGAATATTTGAAAATACCACTGACACGCAAATAGGACACTTACAGAAAACATACATCAAAATATGACTGATTTTATAGACATAGATTTACTCAAATTAATATTTCTGAGTACTTACTTTTTCAAAAAAAAAATCAAAAATACCATTTTCTCGTTACAATTTCAATTCTATAAAACTGGCAATGCATGGGGAAATTTTTCTTGTTGCTACTCGTGTTTCAAAGCTTAGATACAAAAAGGAGAACTGGCCTTCTGTATAGAATAAAAATAAGCACTTATTCTGAGTTAGGCCCTCAACAGCAGGTTTTTTTAGCAAATCTCTGTGATTCTGCCTTTGGCCAACATGGAATCAACTGCAGGATTCGGACCCTGAGTGCGCACTTCACAGGCACACACACAGGAGGAGAGGTTCAGATACATTCGGCCTCAGCTCCAGGCCAGTCCTTGCACCTGGGTGCTCCTGTTAGCTGTGTACCTGTGAAAGCCAGAACCATCTTAACCACTGCAAGGGCTGGATCAGGAGATGCTGAAGTCCAAGTCATCTCCTAAACTGCCAGTGTCAAGGGGGTCTGTTGGAGATTACGTATAACTACAGGCCTACAAATATTTCTGTTGGACATCAGGAAAGGGCAACGTGAGGCAGAATGACAGGTAGTGAGGAAGGAGAGGATTTTCACCTTCTCAACAGGTAACGTGTTACAGTCTAATATCAAAGCTGTAGTTACAATATGGAGGAAGCCTGTTAAGCATAGGCAAACCAGTTGGATGGGTAACATACCTCAGTGGACAGCCCCACATAAAACATAACAAATATTGCCTCCTACAACACCGTAGAGGATTTTCTTTACTTGCTGAGTTACAGGTTGTTTCAAATACAACTGTTTCAGTTCTGTTCTTCAACTTTTGTTTCCTGGAGACTTTCAAAATACAACTGGACAAAGCCCTGAGCAACCCAATGCTGAAATTAACCCTACTGTGATGGGAGACAGGACCATATGACACTGCCAGGTTCCCTCTAACCTGAATTATTCTTAAGATGCAGTTACTGCTTGAGATGCAGTACAAAGATAGAGTCAACAGACATACCACAGGATGGGTTCACCACCAAAGTAAGGATATTTCCTTCTTCATCTTTTCTGGCCAACGAAACAATGTATGTTAGGAGTCAAAAAAAGTAATCAGATTAATTTTAGTTCCAATCCGTTCAGAGAGCATATGCGATTAGAGGTCACAGCTAGATTCCTGCTCTGAACTCTTCCCCAGGGCAGTCAGCAAGTACTCTTCCGAGCCTTAAGAAACAATTCCAAAATGCACAACCTGGAGTACTCAAATACTGCAGCACCCAAAATTCAGTGCTATAGATGAATACGATAAAAGATAAACTTCTAAATAAAAAGAATATATCACATATTAGTGTGTTTATCATAAATGCTCACAGTAGTATGTAAGCAACAGAGCATAAAGATGTACTCATTAAAAGTTTCAGGTTTGCAAGCTACTAAATATTCCGTCCTGATCAGGCAAAACACTATGGTATGATACTAGAGGACTGCTACACACACATTTAAATGTAAGATCATCCTTAAGTAACTGGCAAAAATGAGATCTCGTTCACTCATTCTAAATTCATGTTGTTTGCGCACATCAGGATTAATTCCAGCTAAGTCAGTAATTTAACAGTAATCTTAACACAATGTAAGATCAAAAATCTCCTATTAAGAGAACACAATATTTGCATTTATATTACGAGCTCAAGCAGACTTTTTTTCTGAGTGAATTTGAAAATTTATGATTTATAGCAAAGGTCTGGATGCTTGCAAATTAAGAATTGGATTTGCCTGTCACATTTCAAGTTTTTCAGTCACATGGTAAAACACAGTAAAACACTAAACTACAACAGAGCAGTGCTACTAATTATTGATACATAAAATAATTCTAACATCACAGTAGAAAAATAATACAGAAAATGCTTCCAAATGCTGTATACACTTGTAAGAGTCACAAGATTTGGGAAAAACAATAAAAAATTGTGGTGGCAAAGCAAAACTTGAATATATAAAAATTGTTTTTCACACTATTGTTTTTATACTAGCACCTAACTTCAACAATAAACTAGGTTGTTGCTTTTTTCTTTAATAAACACACAATCTAATCTCATAATGGTTCTGTAAATTATTACTTCTATCATAATACTCATTTCAGAAATTGGAAGCAAGCATTGTTAATTCTTTAAAAGACAGGTCTATCTGTTAACATTTTTTCCTATGTTGTCTCAACTATTTATGGTCATTTTTAAACTGTACATAGATGAATTAATAGAAGCAATCATTACCCCAAAATACGGATTCTTCCTTGCTAGCTTTATTTCCCACTTAGGTATTCTTTAAAAACTGCTTTTTCTTCTTTTTTTTTTTTTTCTCCATTACCTCACAATTGTATTACTAATTTCAAACTTTATCTTCCTCTTTTTAATAGTTTGCAGCACTAAAAACTTAGGAAAGATTATGTAAAAATTCTAAAAATTGTGTATACGTGGAGACTGCAGAAATTAATACCAAAGGTCAGGAAGAACACAATATGAAGTTCAACAGACCTTTAAAAATATTTACATCTGCTTAAAAAGTAAAGACCTTTAGAAATGTGTATTTTGAAATGCTGAGCATCCCCACAACATATAAATATCATAACTTTTTAAACAATTCTGCCTACATTAATTATCCATATTGTTTCTTTATACTTTGCATATTTCAATAATATTTACATTGCTATTTACTATTTAGCATAGGAATAATACACTCCCTACTACACAATATACTCCCAGCTCCTTTAACAGGAGTCAGGAAAGGAAAAGCCCTTTTCTGCATCTTCCTTCGGGTACCCGCTCCTCAAATTTGAATGCCAGCCTGCTAGGGAGGAACATCTTTTTCACAATATTGGCATATGGTAACACAAAAGCAGTTGTACCCAGGCACAGTCTGTTTCTGGATTTGTAAAAAAACTCTTCAGACAAAAGACGGGAATAAACAGTGTGCTGCTTCATCCCATGATCAGGCAAGCAGCCACATCATATTCAAGAGGACTGTCTGTATGAGCAAACACTGCTCAGTGGGAACATAAATTGAAGACTTGGGCCCAAAATAATTCACTATACTTATACATGACATTATAAATTGGTTCATTCCAGAAAGGCAATTAATACCATAAATACTAGAAGTCTGCAAAGACTTTAGCTGAGAGTATGAAGTCTCATAAAACTCCCTCTCTGCCCAGCATTTTAGCTGTATTCAAGATAACACCGTAAGTGCCCACTTTTTTTCCCAGAAGGTAAATTGTAGTTCTAAAGGTATAAACACCTCCACGTGCTTGAATGAAAACATTTTTACAGCTCTCGAAACCTGATAACAACCTCCTCCCACACCAGAGTCCAACATCTAGGGTTCTGTTCCAAGTCCAGGTTTTGTTGCTTTCCTGCCACGATTTTATTGCTGCAATAAAGTGGAGAGGGAGCAACCAAGAGAAGGATGTCCAGTCTGCAAGGATGTTGACTACACCTCACACACTCAATACCTAGCACTGCGTCTGAGTTTTAAATACCCAAGATTATGAAATTCCCACAAAGTCCTTCAAGATAGTGTTGGTATTACATTATCAGAAAGATATTCCAATTAGCATACTTTTAGATTAATCTCACAATCTCTGGACAATTTATGGTCCACAAAAATTTATAGCTCACTCCTGCCTTCCTCCCCCCCATACAGGCTGAGTCACATCACAGAAGAAAGATGACTGGGGGCAGCTTTATTGGTGTATTTTTAAAATAAATAGAAAAGCACGTAGCACGAAGCTGTGGTGGCGCACCGGGCCAGGACTCAAAGGCATTTCTGTCCTTGCCTGAGGTCCTGAGGAAACCCCCACACCTCTCCCTCACGGGGGGCTGCAGTGGAAAGGCGACCAGGGCCCAGCCTCACCAGCACCGCTAGGGCTACACTAATTAATTCTGACGGGCTAATTAATTAATTAATTCTTACAGGACCCTCACTTAATTGCTGGGAGGAAGAGTTTACCTCCTACTTCGCTGGGCACTCAGAGCCGAGCTGCCTCCCGAGAAGGCCGCCGCCCGAGGGGCTCCGCGGCGGAGAGGCCCGGGGGCAGGAGGAGGAGGCGGAGGCACCGCGGGCGCAGGCGGCGGCGGCGGCTCAG
>NW_020799118.1:7982246-8007826 GCF_003259725.1 Athene cunicularia | reverse complement strand
CACCTCCTCGGGGTCCCGAGACATGGTGCCGGCGGGGAGGCGGCCGCTGGGCGCGACAGCGCCGGGACAAGGCAGCCTCTAGGACTGGCGTCTCCTTCACCGGCAGGCTCGGTTCTCCAGCGAGCCGGAATTCCCTCGGTGTGTTTTGATGACAAGGTGGTTTGGAGATCTTGCTGTTTGTGGCCCTCGGCTTGAACCGTTTCTGCATATAGGCCAGAGCCTACACAGGGCTTAACGCTGAATTAAGTTGCTTGTCTGTGTCCCAAGCTGATAATCATATTTATGATGGTACACCCCAGCACTGCCTCAAAGCACCGACCACTGAGGGTAGCCTAATTTATGTAGGTAGACTTTTAAACTGTCCAAAATGCCTTGTTATTTGTAGAATTAAGAGTATTTTGCATATGAGCACTTGTTTTGAACTTTTTCTCTCTATAGGCTCAGCTGTTTCAAAACACACCAATTCTAACTGGGCAAAAGTCTCTTAATTGTACTTCTGATTGAGTAGTAGTGGTAGTGTTGGATCTGTAATCTTCGTTCTGAACAGTGTGTTGTACTAGAGAAAGCACTTAAATTTGCAAATGCATTTAATCATGCAAATGAACTCACAGCTGCAATACATATGCAGCTCTGAGCCCAAAGGAAAGGTTTCTGGGATATTGTTCTATTTTACTGTTTACGAAACCTTACTGGTTTACTATTGTATGTTTTCATATTTATGAAGGATGTTGTTATAATTTAAAGGTCTTTAAAAACCACTTACTGGAGGATTTTGCTGTTAGTTTTGTTTTTCTCCAACATTCTTAAGTCTAGTTCTTCAATTAGTCCAGTTATATTGGTGTCATGTTGTATTTGATGTTTAGTTTCTTTGGACTTTGCAAAACTACTGAAAAAAGAGTTGACTTGGCTATAAATTTTGTCACCTAGAATCGGTGCAGGTCATCTGAAATGGTCTGGTAACTTTTGATATCAGTTACATTCATGGTAAGGCCATAAGCAAACATAAATTCCTCTCTTTCAGAAGAGCAGCCTGTAAACGCAGGCTCGCAGAAGAGAAACCTGGGAAGTTGACTGTTCAGGGCTGTGCTGACAAAGGAATGTCGTACCCTGTCTATTGAATTCGAGTGTAGCTAAAACACTTTTACAGAGGAGGGGGAAGAGAATCTCCTGTGTGTTTTAATGGATATAATACAAAATAGACTTTAAAAGAATGATAGACCTCTAAATAAACAAAACCTTCCCTGTTACTCAGTACTTATTTCCTGGGAAAGTTTACACTTCATTAAAACTAATTCAAAGGGATACTTAAGACTGAAACAACCAGCAAAAACACAGTAATACAAAGTCAAGGTTGACAGTGTGATGAAATGTCTTCTATGTGGGTATTTCCAGAGGTCTGGTATGTCGCATCACATAGCTAGTACTCACAGGCCTGGAAACCCTCCTGCCCTCATTAAAAACTGAAACTTTATCCAGATAAGGTATAAAGGCTGCTTCAGATAGAGAATGGATTCTGGGTCTGCTTTAAAGCAGTTATTCCTATATCAGAGTTTAAATCTTGAAATAGTTCTTTACTACTTAAGGGCAGAGAGCACTAGCCTGTGTATTCAGCATTTGCTGTGACTGTAATCACAGCTCCCTCATCTAAAACAAATGAACACCTCTTTGTGCTGTGCTTTAGTCTGCATAGTGAGCATGCTCTCCTTTGTTTAACAATGTTCACGTAACTTCTACTCTTGCTGTGTGCCATCTTAGCAATACGGCGCTTAAAACACTGTGCTGGTATTGATGAAATTGGGAGCAATGTTTGTGTTTCTCCTACCAAGAAGAAAGGCTTGGTCTGGGGAAACCATTTCAGTAAAGTGTGGTGATGGCATCTGTGTGCTTCAGGACAAAAAAAAAAAAAAAAAAAAAAAAAGACAACTTCTAGGTGACTGGGAAAAATAATGGAAAATGAAATTGAATGCCTTGCTAGTCTCTTCTCTCTTTTTCTTTCTTACAGTGCTAATCCATTGGATTTATGAAATACGTAGTAACCTGTGTTATACAAAGCTTCAGAATATACTTACAGAAGTCATTAGGTGGCTCAGTAATGCCCTTGAATCTTTATCTAGTTCATCCTTCTTGTTGGCAACAACATCGGAAAGTGAATATCTCAATATTTTTTAGCCAACCTGACTAAATAAACAACATAATCCACAAATACATGTATGTGTGCATACACAAAAATCAAGGCTGATATTTACTCTTTATGTAATACCTGAAGAATCACTTCAATGCATGATACGAATGGCACGTGCAAAATTAAGCCTAAGGGTGTGGGAGCCTATGACTAAAGAGGGCCACAGCCTCCCTTTTACCAAGGAACTGCTGAGAGGTTCACTGGTATGACATTGCCCTGCCCTTGTAACTCACTGCGGGGATGTGGCATGCTGGGGGGGGGGCACTCACACACAGTCAGTCCATAACCCCAGGAAAGTTGTTACTTGTCGGTGTCTCCACCACAGCTCATACGGTTTCATTTTTATCTGCTGTGTATGGGGGAAAACTATTTGGTGTCCAGCTATGATACACACAATGCAGGGGAAAGGGGACAAAACAGGAAAGTACTGAGTTACAGACCTGTCATTCTGCCGACATGGTCTAAGGGCTGGGCAGGCAGCTCGCATATTACTCCTGTGGCTTGAGGTTTCCGGAGCTCTGGATAATAGTGTGATAGCTGTAATTCATTGGTGTTGGTAATCTTGGATTTTAAAAGTATTTTTCTCTTTATTCAAGTAAACCTTACCCAGAAATTTGGGTTATTAACCAAAGTATAATTTAAAAAAAAAAAAAACCAACACAAAAAACCCCCAAACAAACCCCCCAAACCCCCAGCTTTGTTCAATGAAGTGCTGTGTTCTCTGGAGAGGTGTGTATTCCCTACAGGGGCATTCTGAATTATTTTGGTAGGCTGTATTGTTTTATCATGGAAAAATATTTGATAAATTCAGTTTAAAGCCCTAAATCCCATGTTTCTGTATTTTAAAAAGACTTGTAATTAGATTAAACTACCAGACTTATCACCAAAATTAAAATTCACCCATGGTCTTAGCACATGCTGCAGTAAGGGTGGCTTGCATCCCTGAAATCTAAATCTAACCTGGGGGAAGAGGAGCCTTTGGGAGTTTGGGTGTGTATAAAGCCCAGTTCTATTTTAGTGCAAATTATTTCTTTTGACATTATTTAGAGTTATGCCTACTTAGACTCTATTCTGGGTCATGTGTTCATAACCTGAAAAAGTTTGTATTTGAAACATGGTGATGGGTGATTTATTAATGTTTCCCTTAAACAAGAGCTGTTCCATCAAGCTGACTAATAATTAGTCATAAAAATCTGTCTTTTTGAATACACACTGGCATCCTGATTTATTTTTTTCCATTCTGTTAAGCAAACTTACAACTGAGACAGCTTAATGTGAGATTTGTTGAGGGTTTAATCTTGCCCTTCTGAAAACTGTACTGTAGATTTCAAAAGTTAGAGGAGATGAAATACAATAATGTACAAAATGCTTCCAGCGCAGTATGATTTACTTCCTATGCGGCTTTTCAAATATTCTCAAGTGGGTTCTCAGACATAGTGTAACACTAAAGACTTTTTCCAAAAAAATAATTTTACCATTTTCCAAATTGAGGAATAACAATTTAAACTAAATTATTAGTAGCTATACAAAGGTTATTTATAAATAACTATGGTGATGGTAATATGAGTAATGTTAGACATCAAGATCTATTTTTCTGTGCTAGTTCTATGACTTCAGATTTCTACCCAAATACATTGTTATCCACTCTTACAAAGTGCCTGCAGGATGTAAACTTGAAACTACAGGGAGTCTATGCATTGTTCAGTTGTATTCATACCTGCTGAGCTATTGTTCTGTGAGGTGTGTCTTTAAGCAAAAAGCAAAGCTGAGCATTCACAGGAAGGCACTTTTACAATGGCTGTCATTTGTTTTGAAGATTAACGTTGTTTATATGACTATCAGGAACTGAACTGCGGAAGATATAATACCTATACGCAAATGGAAATACAAGGCTTGTTCCTCTTCAGTCAGCTCCTTGCTACCAGGCTGGTTAACTCACATTGGTTTCATGTGGTGAAAAGGTACACAGTGACTCTTATACCAGATTATATGAGGTGTTCATGACTTGAATGACCAGAATAGGTTTCTTATGCTTTTTCTTGGAAGGTCACTTTTGCCAATTCTAAAATTCTCTGCATAAAAATGTTTTCTAGCTGCTTCTCTTGAAAGTGTTTCCCTTTATTTCCATTCATCCTAAATAATAGAAAGCTGTAGGATCTGATCATGTGCCTCCTCTTCTCTTCTAGTTAATTATTCTGTTCATGAGAGGTAGTGTGTCACTAGAATATAGGACACTAGATCAACTATTAGGAGGCTGAGTTTGGGTCCCTCACTGTACAGGCAACTTTTTTTTTTTTTTTTTTTTTTTCTCCCCACTTTGATGTCTGGATTAAGACAAAAGTTTTTTTCCCATGTCTTTGTACAGCATGGCAGATAATGAATTTGTGATATTTTCTGAGTATCTTGACAACTTTAAATTAGTGGTTCCCTTGATCAGAAATTCATTTTTGTTCTTCTGTCTCTGCTTTTTTTAGAAGTTTTAAGATCTGGCTTTAATGTATGACTTGTAGTTTTGTACTGGTGTTCAGTCCCACTCATTTTCATGACCTTTTCCTTAGACTGCAAGTAAGAGAAGCTATAAAATTGTAAGACATCATAAGAAAAAATAGCTATACGAATTGATTTCTGAGTGGCTCTTTTCCCCTATAACTTCTGAAGCTGAACAAAATACCACAATCATTTTAACTGATATGAAATGTCTTGGAAATATCAAATTTATAGCTGATCCTGAAGAGGGAGTTGTGTGTGACAGTCTCCCTTTTCTGAAAAAGTGCTCTAGATATTTCTTCCTGGACAGTACTTCAAAGACAGCAACAGTGGTTAACTCTATAAAAAGAGCACTAGAAGCACGGCCAGGTTTTTATTTGCTTTGAGAATCTAGTCTTAAGTAGAAAGAAAAAAACCCACCATATTATGCTTCTTTCTAATGTTGAAGAGAGGGAAATCATGTAAGAATTATTTTGTTCAGTTATGTTGGAGGTGGGGGGAGGGGGGAAGCTAAGTCTGTCTTTCTATCAAACATAAAACCTTAGCAGGAAAGTGGATGAGCCTTGCACAGTGCTGTGAGGAACAGCTAACCATACGCTGTGTTAAACCAAGAAAATTCCAAAGGGGAATTTCCATTGCAAAGGTTTTTGCTGCTCCTTGGGCGTTCACATCTAGAGACTGGTGCAGACGCTTCTGCTAACAATCAACTACTGTGGCAGCTCAAAGACTGAAAAGCTTCCAGAGACTGCTTGGTCTAATGGCGAAGAGATCCATTAGTTGTACGCCTTCCAGCTACTGAAGGCACTGAGCTATAAATTGTTTCTTCATCTTTCCCAGCAGTTTTAAATATATGTTGAGCAGATGTGATGTAGTGGAACTCTTCCTCAGGGTTCTCTGTTTCAGTGGACCCGTTGTGTTTCCACAGCATGGTCTGTATCTGCTATACTTGAATACCTGATACGTATCAAGTCGGCTAATGAAAATAAAGAGTTGTGGGGTCTGGCTTCAGAGAGGGGGGCTGCTGAGGGCATGTTTTTATTGACTTCCTCCTAAATGAAAACAACTAATGACACAGGTGCAATTACTGTTTTCTGTTTCAAATCTGAATTAGAAGATGTTGAGAAAACTCAAGTCTTAACCCCTGAATCCTTAAGACAGACATGCCAAAAAAATCAGTATTTCAAGACCTATAATTATCATGTTACTGTTAGACTTTTTGGGTAGGTGGCAGTAAGGGTTTTACTCGTAAGTTCTTGTTATGAGGAGCAGAGTAAGCAGGGACAGGATCTGCCTTTCAAGGAAATTGTTTTCAGTATAGGGTGGCACTTCAAGGTGGCATTGGGATTCTTAGCTGCCATGGATACACACAGTCTCTGTTATGAACACATTTCTTCAGAATACAGGACTCTATATCCTAACACAATTGCCTAATTCACCTTTTTTTTTTTTCTTATGATTCACTGACTCCATGTATGGCAACAGAAATCATCTTTAGTACACTGCTGAGAAGAAATGGCAAAAAGTTGCAATAGGAAGCGACAACTTGCCTCTTGGAACAAAAGCTTCACACTTACAATAGCTTCTACTATGGTGAGAGCAACAGTGGCACAGCAGCAACACTTAGTAAATTAATGTTGGGACAGGAGGAGGGATGTTCCCAGACACTAGAGCTTGAAAATCCATACTGTTAAATTGTTAGAATAGCCCTTGGCATTCTTGGCACAACTTGAAACACACTTTCCTAAATGATTTCTGGATGTGGTTTGTGAGTAGACACAAATCAAGGGCCTGGGGACAATAGGTGCTTGCAGTGATCGTGTTTGGGTGGTTAAGAGTTTAGTGGTATAGACCAGAAAATAATCCCAGTTGTACTTAATTCATGCAAACAAAGGCAATGGGGCTAGATATTATTATTTTGTATCTGATTTTGATGTCATATATACTATACCAGTATCAGAACTTGAGTTTTATATGTATTTTAACATCTGTATTTTTTACTTGATTTACTGTTAAGGTGTTATATATACTGTTAAGGTGTTATTGGTGAAATCTGGAGTTAATTATCTTCTCCATTTCTTAAATTGACTGGAATTCAGGTATAACACTATATTTGAAAAATAATGATAAAGTTCTGTCTGACCTTGCCTGAAAATAAGACAAATGTGGTAGTATTCCTGTTCTTTCTGGGTCCATGTATGTACTAAATATAAATATTTTCATTCTGTTAGTAGTAAAAATCTTAATATTATTTCATCTTGTGTCTTCTAATTGCTGTAAACAGAAAGTGTCTGTTTTGAATTCCTTGAACTTGAAAGTTCTGCTGTGTGAACAGTATCTAGGAAGATGTGAGTTATGTCATAAAATATTGTCATAAAAATAGTAAGAATAGCAGAATGGTGTCTTCAGGTATCTCATGATCTTCTGTTCATGATGATGACATTTTAGAGTGATGTCTCTATAGTTGTGTTAGGAAGATTCCAGGAGAAGGTCTAGAATCTGCAAAAACTTTAAAGGTTCTCAGGGCTTGTATTAGATTGTATTAGATTTATTTTTAAAAGAAAATATTCATTAGCAAATTGTTCCTGAGACACAGCAGTTGGTGTTATATGAAATTGTATTTTTTTTATGGAAGAGAGAAAAGGATTAGAATTCTGTGGTTACTTGACTATTAAATGACCAAACTCATACAGCAAATTCTAGAATGCTAGTTCAGAGGTAGTTATTCACAAGTGTACAAAGGGGTTTTTGTTAAACAAACATGCTGTGTCTTTAATTCGGATAGCAATTCTACCTGAAGAAATCAAGAAGCCACCAAGTGAAGCTCAGAGGGCTCTCTTTCAAACATAGTGTTGTTCAAAGGTGAATTGCAATATCCAATATTTTGGAATACCTCTATTTATGCTACATGTGTTTGAGGCATCTTAACGGGCATGATTCTGAGGAGTCAATAATTTACTGCATTTATATCAGCATGTCAGCTTTTTTCTTTTTTTCAGCATTCATAACAAGATAAAAGTAAATGGAATATTGACGGCCTTGGGGGGTAGGGTTGGGGGGAGTGTCTTTGAAAAGACAGAAATTGAAGCTTTTCTGTGAGCAGGGCCAGCTCAACCTTGGTGGGTGACTTTCCTTTTTGGAGTGGGCAAAAGCTGCTTCACTCTTTTTCACTGCCCCAGTTCTAGGCAAATTCAAATTTGGATTCATAATTCATGGCTTAATTTGTTTTCTACTTTTTGCAAAGACTTGAAACTTTTCTGTTTAATGGTGTAGCTATTTTCTTGCACTGTGAAACTGCCAGTCACAGTTTCTACCACTTCATCAGTTTATAGAATCTGCTAGGTATGAGAGTAGTCATGCTTGGAGCTGCTGGATTTCAGATTCTGGTTGTTTCAGCCAGTAATTGTATTTAACAGCCAAAGCAGCTGCAGTGGGGTTTTTTTTTCCTCCTTCTATTTAAATAAGGTAATCATTTTTGTTTTCTTCCTGAAAGAACTATGGCTTCACACAATAAAATGCAGCATTTCCAAACAAAACTATTAAAAAACCCCAACTGATTTCTCAAAATGCTATTAGTAACTTAGAAAAGATTAATAAAGTGCTTAGTCTTCCCTTAATCAGATACCTGATAAGTTTTTCTTTTCCGTTTTTCAGCACGGGTGGGAGAAGAACTCAAATCCTGAACTATTGTCAGAAAGTTTTCGTTACTGTCTGACTTTATAAAACAACTAGTGGATAAAGGTTTTTCACTCATTTCAGCATCACCTACCATAAAAGAATGATCTGTGTGAATTTTGATCACATACTTGACATCCTTTTGTATTATAAACAGCCAGATTCCTTTTTTACTCATATTGAAATAGTTTACCTTTTTTCTTGTTTGTTTGACATTAAATGCTCAGTTTCTTCTCCCTTCCATCCTTTGCTCTCCCCTTCCTCCCAAGTCTTCTTTCATCCATCCACAGTCTCTTCAGGTGTATGCTGTACATATGGAATTTAAGACTAGACCTAAGTGACACTGCGATAAATATCTTCATCCACTGTTGAATTGCCTTGTTTATAACACAAATTTTGTTTTCTCTTCACTAGAATGTTATGGAACAGTTCAATCCAGGACTGAGGAATTTAATAAATCTGGGGAAGAATTATGAAAAAGCTGTTAATGGTAAGTCTCTTAGGTCCTAACTTTAGAAAGAATGTTTCATTTTCATTTAAATATACATATTGGCTATAAGAGTTGGAAATTAAGCTTATACACATGTTGAACTTTGGATGTGTGTTAATCAGGAAAAAACCCTAAGAAAAAAGTACTAACACCCAAACACATGTACCTTCTCTTTTTTTTTTTTACTGTCCTGCAAAAGTTGCATCCCAGACACTTAGGCACAGAGCTACTGCAAAATAAACTGAACATAAAGTGTAAATAACCCACATTAGAATAATAATACAAATGAAAAAAACAGATATGTAAATTAGTCTCTTTTTTGTTTCCCCTGAAAATATCTTCCAAATATATTTCACATTCTTGGATCTGTTCCTGCTCACCTATACATATCACTATCTAATTTACCTTGTGAACAGAACAACTTGAATGAGTGAGAGTTCCAGGAGCAGATTGATCTTTTTCTTGTCCTGATGGTATCTTTTTAATAGAGTCAAAATTAGAATGAATAAATTTGAATCTAAGGACCCAGTCTCAAACTTTTTATAATGTGGTTGTTTACTTCCATTATTGATTTCAGAAACTATTTAAGAATGGGATTCTGAGATGGGGCTCTAGATTCCCAAAGTTTATATTGTAGGACCTGTTAGAGCTTGCACCTATGCAGACCTGTTGAGCTGCTTGATACTATATTAAAGCAATGTAAAATCTCTCTCTAATTTTGCCTCATTCACGTCTGTTGCATATCTTTCCCCTACATGTAATCCAGTACTTGGAGAAATGTGATACTGTCATAGTAGTGCATAGCCAAATAGACACTGAAATCTCTCTTCATGCAAATTTTAGACCAGGCTTGAGAAAAGATGAAAACAAAGCCTGCTGGAGATGGAAATAGGGAAATGTTGACTTATTTGCAGTAATGTCTAACCTGATGGGTTAATATTGTGGTTACCTAATACCTAACCTTAGGGATTATAGGTAGTACCAGAAGTAATAAATGTGTTCATATTTGGCTGAAAGACATTTATACTAGTTTCTGAGGGTTCTGCTTTTCACATACTTTAATATTGATACATTACATTGTGCTTCTTTTAATTCAATTTGTCATCAGTAATTCACAGTATAGCTGCACGGCAGTACTGGAGAGGCTGATAGGTATTAAGACATGCTTTGTCAGCCAATCTAGCATGAATGCTTAATTTCAAATGAATAAATGTTTACAATGTTGCAACCACTGTTGAGAAACTACATTAAAGTCATCTTTAGACTCTCATAAATTGTTAATCTTTTCTCCATAAATTCTGAGTGGTATAAATAGATCTGTAACAAGGAGTAAATACTCTGTTGCTAAACAAATACTTTGCAGCTTTCCAAACAAGTCGGAGTAGCCTGACAAGGAACATAAAACTTACAAGCACTTCTGATAGGTTTGTAATGTGTTGTTATACATTTTGAGGATAAAAGGTTAAAACTCCTTTTCTGTAGAAGTTACTAGCCATGCTACTGGTGAAGAGACTATACAAGTGGAGTTCTTGATTTAGATAGGAGAAATCACACATTTTTTTTTTTTTTTTTTTTTTTAGTGTCTGCTTTAGGAAAAAGATAGACTTGGGGCTATCTTGAGAAAACATTAGATAGGAAGAGTTGGAATAGCTTAAAAACCTTTGCATACAGGTGGCATACTGTTCCATCAGTATAATTCTTCTGTTCAGAAAGTTTGAATATAGAGTATCTGTGAGACGCAGCTTAGATAGAAATTTCTCTTGTCTAATGCACAGAGCTTCAAAAAGAATCTGTTTCATTTGGAAGAGTTTTAGACTTCTCAGTGAATATGCTGTTAGGCAACCAAATATGTCACCTTTGCTAGTAAAACCTATAAAACACAGACCTAAAATACTATATAATATTTTAGCCCATAATTGGCAATTGCCAATTACATTCCTCTCAGAATAATTTATTTAAAGTCAACAGTGAGAGACTGCTTGGCTTCTACTTTAGGTTAAAAATGTACTACTACAAAAAAATCATGAATACTTACTTCAATCAGTATTTCTCACTACTTTTTTACAATAAAACCTTGCCATATGTCCTTGTTACTTTCCTGTGTGGTGTGCAGATCAGTTCTAGATACTGTGAAGATGCAAGGCAACCATTGTAGATCTTCTACATATGTAAAATGTTTCTCACTACTGGCCCCCCTGCAGTTTGAGACTTGATGTTTCCGTGTTCATACTAGCAAAACTGGCTTTGCTGTTTAAATTGGCTATAACCAGGAAATGATTAACTGAGAATAACTGAAACCTCAGTGATCTATATTAAGAGCTTATTGGTTCCTGTAAAACTGGAATTGAACTGTAAACAATAAAAGGGGGACAACTGTCTGGGTGGGGGTGTATTAAACCTTCAGGTTTCTTCTTGAACTGTATATGCACTTGTTGCCTGGAGGTTTTCATCGCTTAAAGTACTTGGAATACAGATTTCTCTGCCATCCTGAGTTCAGTGACGAATCCTGGAGTGTCAAAACAACTGTACAGAAATTGTATATATCAATGCTGATTTTTCCATGTCTGTCCAAGAAACCAGACATCTTCCAACATTTAAGATCACTAAGTTGCTGAGCAATGTAATTTTTAATGTCAGGAACATTGATGGTATGTTGAAAATTGAGAAAAGAATGCCAAATGAATCACTTCCATAACCTGGACATCATCTTTCAGAGACTTAGTTTTTGAAGTTTTAGCATTTATGGCCTAAAATTTCCTTAAAGTGGAAAAGTTAGTGTTTATATGTAAGATCCTCAAATTTCAGTGTACTATTTTCGTAAGAAATTATGTTTGTCATTGCAATATATAATGACTGTACAGCGTTATCCATAATTGTAATTTTTAGGAGTGGCTGTATCGGATGTGTTGAACCTTTCACATTTCACTTGTAAATATGTCACACTTGATGAACTGTATTTAACCATAGCTTGTTTTTTTGAAGTAAATTACTCTTTCAGTCAGTTTAAACAGTAAATGATGATTTGCTTTTGAAGGGCTCCATGCCCCTTGTTGCAAACTGTCAGTCCATTGTCTCATGGCCAGTAGCCATTCTTCAGATCAGTGGTCTGGCTGTCTAATACAGGGCAGAGAAACTTTGGCATTTCTAATAAGTTTGGGATTCAGTTATTTTTCCAACAGTTTTTCTAACACCTTTTTTTTTTCCCCACCCACCAGCTATGGTAGTGGCTGGAAGAGCATATTATGATAGCCTTGCAAAGATTGGGGATATATCAGCTGATTCTCCAGTTTCTAAAGAACTAGGTAAGTGAAAACTCATTAAAAAAAAAAAAAACCAAACAAAACCAAACCTACTTCAAAATATAAACTATAAATAGAGAAGGATTGGAAGAAGTATGTTTTACTCTTAAATAATGCATGAATGGAAGGGACTAGATTCCCTTAAGGTGTGTTATTTCTCAAGACACTTAAAAGGTGATTGTCAAAACACTATTTTTCACTTTTATGAATATATTTCCGCCTATGCATTCAAAAACGTGGGTTTTCTTCATATTTATTTATTATAGAATTATGTGTAGTTTGAGTTTTAGTAGAGATGAATGTTGAAATACTTCTGCAACAGGGTATTGGTATGAGGAGTCCTAGTGTATGACAACAGTTCTAAACTGAAATTATTCTCTTGGATGAGTTCCATTATGAAGAGTGAAGTTCTGCTTCATTGTATTTGATTGAGTGTATCCCTAAAAGTTCTCAGATGCATTAACTTTCTAGTTGAGCTTTTGAAAGAGAAACTGTAGAGTCAAAGATGTACTACATTTACATTAATGTAAAATTAATCAAGTTCTGTACTTTCCTGAAAATAATTTGTGAATTTTTGAAAGATTGTCATCAGCACTGCATTTCATACTCCTTTGGCTGGCATTGACATGATACTGCTCAACCTACAAAAGTGAAATTATCAAAGTACTTGTAACATTTCTGACAAAAGGTTCAAACCTTGCTACAAAACGGTGTGAACTGTACTGTAAAGAGCAGACGTTTGTTTAAAGCCTTCATTTGCTTTTTGACAAAAATAACTTGATAAACTGTCTCTTGTCTCTGAACTTTTGATTAGAGGCAATGTAGGATTCTTTCAGTGATGTAACATGCATCTGCTCCTGTAACTCACAATAGTATGTTAATTCAGGTGATTAAAAAGAATGGTTTTAGTAAATGCTTTTTAATGATTCTGCTGAAATAGAATTGAGGGGAAAGATTCTTCTTGAATAGTGGCTGCTGGTGTCTGTGTGCCTGCATACATTTTTATGATCTGTTCTAAAACTGCTTGTGAGTATTAACATTCTGTTTTGAAGGTTGGGAGCGGCAGAACAGCAAACAGTACAAAGCAAACAGTCCTAATGTAGTTGCTTTTTTTTGTTTGCTTTGCAGGTTGTTTACAGAAAGCACAGTTTCTGGTTTCAAACTGTAGAACAAAAGAATGATAAAGTTTAAAAGTAACCATGCAGAGTCTTATAAAAATATCAACAAATGCATAATTACAATTTTTCAAATCAAGCAGTTGGTCAAGTGCATGGAAGTAATCCGTTTATTGACCTTTGTATGACTGGGATATTATCTGCTTGTTTGAAAATATTCCCAAGCTGACTTCAGAAAATAAGTTTTTCCCTAATATTGGGGATAACACAGAATTGTGACTGAAAATAATTTTTATTCACTATGAGTTCTTCCCTGCAACTATAAACCTTTTCCTAGCTTTAATGTTTTGAGAAAATATGGCCTTCCTCAGGGTCAGGCCTCTAACACTGTTTTCTGTTAATCTTCTACTTAAACTGTTACTGCAGAAAAATATTTTCTTCTTAAGGAAAAGAGCAACTCTGGATTTTTTCCAGTATACTCTCTGATAGAATACTAAATTTAGAGATAAGGAAAGTCAGTAAACATTGGAAAAGGCAGGATAATGTGGTTAGGAGTTTGTGAGAGACAATTTGCATTTTCTTAAAGTCTTAATATTTCTGAAGCTGGGCTACAATACTGAACTACTTAGCAAACAAATATGATATGCCCCAGACATCTCTGAAAGTATCTTTGCTTAAAGAGGAAAAAAAATTATTGCACCTTTTTAGTATTTTAAAAATACAAAGATGCATGCTGAGCAGTATTGGATGTGGAAAGACTAGGTTAAACTGCTGGGATTTCCTCATTTGTGGACCCTATTAACCTCAGTGCAGTTACTGTAGGCACAGCCCACTGTGGAATTGTCTTCTGTGAGTTTCTTTAGACCTGCCAAAAGACATGTTACTGACCACTGACAGCTCTATCATGCATAATACTTCTGTCACCTTTGCCAAAAAAAAAAAGAGGTCAGGAGTCAACAGTTAAGTTTTGTGATATGCCTGTGAACTACTTTTCTGGAATGTATTCTCTTGAGCATCAAGTGAGCTGACCCACTAGCTTGTTTTATAAGAGCAATAGTCTAAAGGTGACTGGCAAAGAAGCAGAGAGGAGTGATTTCTGTAATTTTATGTGTGTCTTTGTTATCTGGGATATCTTTGTAACTTGTTTAAAATTTTAAGGCATCATCCTCTATTAACAGAAATCAACAGCAACATTCCCACAGATGTCAGGAGGAGATCATTATAATTTTTTAATACTTAAAATATTATCCTGGCTCTTCAGTGAATTAAATAAACCATCAATGACCAAGTTCTAAAACATTTTTGAATGCTTTAATATTTGAGCATAATTTGAGATACTGTCATCTGGATTTCCAGTGTTTAGGTCTTTGGACAACCATAATATGTTAATGTTTTCATCTGAGTAATAAAAAAAATTAAACATCCAGAGTAAATATTTAAAGTAATGCTTGAAACCAATCTGTTTAAAAACAAACAAGCACCTCGCCTCCATGGTTTACCAGTTTAACCACAGTCGGGACAATTGACTTATGGATAGCAAGACTTCATAGTAGTCACAAATCCATGGTGCTGGGTTTTTTTACTGCATTGTATCATTTACAGCAGAAACAAAAGGAAAGCATATCTGCCAGTTGATTATCTTTTGACTCAAATGTACGTGCCTCCTCCATCAGTTTTGTTCCACCCATCAGCCACTAGGTACTTTTCTCCTCTTGCCCCCTTTCTCCAGTAGTTAGTATATCAAGCTGTAGATAAAGTTCATATTAAAATCAGTTTTTTGAATAATGAACAGGTGAATGAGGCAGGAAACAACGTTTCAGATCTTTCCTGTAGCAACTTCACCATTAGTAGTGGCAGATGGAAAATAATGTTTTATTCTAAATTCAGTCTTGTTGCGTTAAACTTAATTGTGAAAGGACTGCAAGGCTCAGATGGCTAAAACACAATATTCTTTAGAATTTATGAAGAATCTTTACTGCAGTATTGCACTGAGTCATTTTACAGTTCAAACCCAAACCTGCTGGGTGACCTAGAGTGTATTTACTGCCAAGTGTGACGTAAAGATTTGTCAAACACAGTCAATCCTCCTTCTCATAAGGAAATGCAGAACATGGTCTTGCTGTAATGACAGAGTAAAATGGATACCAACCCCAGAGCAGGGTAGAAACAGAAATGGAAAAAAAATAGCAAAGAAAATTTCTTGAAATAGAGAGTAAAATGAATAGATGGCAGAGTTTGGGGCACAAAATCAAGTAAAAATGCCAGAAAGTGCTTTCTTCTGTCAAATGACATTGGATCAGAAGAGAAAGAAACAGACATCTGGATATTCCAGCTGATTCAGAGCTGTTGTATTAAGTATCTGTATCTTTCAAGTCTGGTTGAAGTTCTCTGGATTATTTTAATACAGAATAATATGAGTAAGTTGAGGAAATAGAAGAACACACTACATGCATAATACAATCATTATGAATAAGGTACAAATTGATTTAGGTAAACCTTCTTTAACTTTTTATTTCCTTAAATTTCTGAGTTTGTAGCCCTTCAGACTTGGGTACAAGCATTTAGGAACATAACCTGAATTTATGTGGTTTAATTTATTCTGCAATATGGAATTTGCATATCTATCTTTCCTAGGCATCTTTTGGAAAACCCACTAGGAAGAAAAGATAGGAAACAAGAAACTGCATATTTAAAAATGTTAAGATTTCACACTTCAATTTCAGCATACCACATCAGCACAGTAAAATCTTGGGGTTTAATAATGCACTAAAAATAAATTCATGTAGATACTATACCACTGATATAGTGTTAAAGTAGTAACTTTAATGTTGTGTTGCTAATCTTTTTTTTTGTCTTGCTCCAAATATGGGTTTATGAGGCTTTGTCTTACTGAATTTTAGTGCTTATAATTTTAATAAACTCTTTCTGGTAGCACAGGTTGTCTTTGCAACCTTCACTTATTCAAGGAATTGAGCTCACTCATTGACTACTACTTCTCATATCTTCCCAACTATCCTCTTTAGCACCTGCCAGCTATTGTAGGCACAACTCATTATATTGTGGGTGTAAAGTCCCAGTTTGTGTGGCAACTGTATCTATAGCAGCTGCCCACAACTATATTATGGGTATGTACCTAGATGTTATTGCTCAAGAACTAATAAATGTAAATTATTCATTGCTTCTCAAAATAGGAGAAGTCCAATTGTAAGAAGAATATTACATTGCGTGGTCTTGACCAATGGAACTAAACTCCAGAAGTTCAGCATGTTAAAAGGAAAATCATAGGAGATCAATCTTTTTACTAATCTAAACAAGACTGATTATTTATTTAAAGATTACTCTGTGTTACAGGCTTATTGTTTTCACAGTTTTATTCTGTTAAAACTTATCTGGAAACAGGTGTGCAAAAGCTTATGCTCATCTATAGTCTGAAATGTAAGAATTTGGAAAAATTTTGGGTTCTTTACAGGAGAAATATTTTGGTTAAACCACTACAGGTGATCTCGAAAAGCAAGTGCTGGACTAAAAGGTTGCTTTGGGTTGTGGTAGTCACAAGATAGGGAGAGGTAGGTAGGTAAAAAATAAAAAAATAAATTTGTAATGATGTGCATAGTAAGTGGAATTCTTGCCCGTCACAGGAAGAGCCCTGAACTTGATATTCTCCTCAGGAACAAAAGAAAGGACTGTGCTTTGAGTCTAAAAGTATTTGAACATATTCACAAAATGGAGGTTGCTCATTAAGTGGTGAAACTTTAAAACTCTTCACAACTTTGTCATGCTTTGTCAAATACAAAATCTCAATGTGAAGTGATATAGCAATACATGTAGTAATATAGTAATACTACCATGTGGATAGCTGAGGGCAGGGGTTCTTTATATATGCATGTTTCTTTGGGGAGCCCTTATACTATTCTGCAGTTAGCCAAATGTCTGTAGTTATTGGGGTAACTGCATAATACTTTGAGAGTCAAGGTTGATAAACCATCAGTTAGTTAAGAGAATAAGCTAATGATTAGTGAATAGGCCGGCAATTTATCCAATAGTTAGCATTTTTATGAATCTGTATGAGTAAGCTAGTAAGTCAGAACTTTTGAGTAACATCCAACAGGATAACAGAGATCCTTTGGTAACTAGCTGCTTTTAAAGCAAACTAATAATTAACAGTTTGATAATAATGTAAATTTAATACTAATGTAATCAGTAGTTCAATCCTTAGGGTTCTGATTAATTTTTTTGATAACCATTTTATGTTTGCAACTAAGAAATCCTGTGGACTTCTCTCCTCACTTCTATTTGCTGAAATTAAATATTTTTCAATATCAGAAACTTTGAGCTTTAAGTGGCCAATTTGTATAGAAAAAGTTTTGGAACAGAATTGGAAAATTTTAATTTTTTTAAAAAGAACATATCTCCTTGCTGAAATTTCTAATCAGACTGTAATGTAAGGCAATACCATCTTTCAAAAATGCTATCTTGCAAGTATTTGTCATTCAAAACTGTTTATTTCCTTCCTGATTAAGCAAAATTGCCACTTGAGCAGGTACTTTTAAAAGCTATAGCTCTCTTACTCTATCATAGTAGTGAGTGACACTTAAGTGCTATTGAGAAAGCCAAGCAAAATAAGACAAAATCCTATCGTTTAGGATCAACGTAGCTAGTTGCACTTCAACATTAAAAAAAAAACCAAAAACAAAAACAAACAAACAAAAAAAAAACCAAAAACAACAAACACGGGGGAGAGGGGTGGGCAGGCAGGCAGGCAGAGTTGCTGGCTTACTTTAGCATATAAATTGACCGTTTCAGCTGGAATCCTATTTCATTTGTTTTAGAAAGATGACACCTACCACCCTTCCTTCCACTGGCTCATTTAAACTAGAGAGATCTGTCTTCTTGTCACATCTTGCTTACTGCCTTGGTGTCCTCCCTTCTATAGTGGAAATGTTCTGCTTTTGAAATAGATTATGTTGGAGAGAAAGGCAAGTGAAGTGTGCCAGCAACTACAGAACCCCTTTAGCACCTCATCTGGTGGAAACTTCTGGGAAACTAGCTTAGAGGCTGCAGTTTAAGTAGTTAGTATGTCAGGCCAGCTTTTCCTATGGAGCATTAATAAACTGCTCTTCTACTATATTTATAATGAGATTGCATTGGAAGAAGCCACTCCATTCTCTGCTTGTGAAAGGAAAGTACGCAGAGACCTATTTTAAAAAGGAAATACAAAGTACTCGTGTGTCTTTTCAGGAGAGAAGTTTTCTATCTTCTAATCTTACAATAACATTCTGGGCTTGTGCTATATAGGCCTCCAGTCTGCCATAGAAAGATGGAAGGAGATGAGCCAGCCTTTCTAGATACATTTATACTGATGAAACCAGTAACTGGATTAGTGGAAACTTTCTGCTACTTATGGTTCTACTTTTCAAGGTCATTTATAAGGTTAAAACAATCATACTGACAACTTTATTTTCCTCTAGAATCAGTACCGTGGCTTTTGATGTTCAGTATTCTGCATGTAATCTTTTGATAAAAGTCTGCTGGAAGAAAGAAAAACTTCAGTCTCAGATTCTTAAGTATGAACAACTTAACTCTGCATCTAGTAGTTTGCCTGGCCATCTATTGCAGAGCTATTGGACACTGTATATGTTCACTGATTTATAAATCAATTTAACTATTCAGATACTCATAAGTATGTGCCCTGTCAGTGGCCTAGCGAAAGCTCATGCAAGTCAGTGTACACCAACAGTGGAGAATACTTAGCACTGTGCTATTAATAAACCAAAAAGAAAGGCAAGAGAAACCTGTTACCATGTTGATATCCAGAACCATAATTAACAAACAAAAATAATCAGTGAAGAAGGTTGCCACAAAACATGTCCTGGATAATGAGTGGTCATGCGGTGTCATACAGTGAAGCTGAACAAATAGTCATTGGCTTAAGATCTGTTGGTGATTGTTGCTCCTAAGATCTATAATTTTTTGCTGCTAAAATATAAAATGATAATACCAAGAAACGGATTGAACGAGATGTGGGTTTGTTATTAAGCATAAAGAATGTAAATGCTTAAAAATGGGTATTGCAGCTTGTTCTTATTGGACTACCCCCAAAAAAGCTGCTTCTGTATACAATCATGTTGTAACTTCTGTTATGAAGACTTCCAGATAAGGTACAAATTTCTGTTTCTAGAAATGGCTGGAGGGAGGAATAGAATATGAAAGACTCTTTGAATATGTGAATATGAGGTTTTTCAGGAACAACTGCAGTAGCACCAATGGAAGATAGGACTCTGATATTTTTCCAGTTATTTTTTCAGATTAAAATCTAGATAATTGATCATATTTCTCAGTCAATTTCAGTTTGTTTTTTTTACAGCAACCTGTGAACTGAAGCTGATTCTCCGGATTTTAGTCAGTGATAAGGGTTTAACACTCTTACAGTATATAGCCCTGAATTTCTCAGGGCAGTTAACAGTTCATGGGTAGCATTGGCAGTACTTGTGCTGCATCGTTACAGTGTTAGGGTTGTAGCGTGGTAGCTAAGACCAGGGTTGTGTCTCTGTACCTGCTGCTGTAAGAACACCTCCTTGGGCACGATGGTTCTGGAGTTTAGCACAGAACATCCATAATGACACATGTGGCCACACACCTTCAAGGGAAAAATTAGATATTCAGAACACCTACAGTGAGTGTGTACTTGATATCTTCATGCTGTGCCTTAAAGGCCTAAGAAAACACCACGAGGGGCATCCTTTAAGATTATCTGACTATATTGGAACAGATGAATTTCACATGAGTCTCATAAGTAGCGAAGACGTTTTTCATCTTGCAGTGGAAGCCCTGGAGAGGATGCTCCAAACTTCACCTGTGTGTACATGCAATATGTTGTAGATCGTGGCTAGTATGTCTGTCTAGAAAAGAGTAATTTGGAAGTGAGAACTGTCATTCTGCATGCATGGCAGGTGTATGTTCCTCAGCAGCTTTCAACTTGCCCAGCATAGTACCATCACAAGGTGCTGGGGTTAGTAGAGCAGGCAGGAGGCTGTTCCCCCTCAGCTGACGCTTAGCAATTAAGAGTTTTAATGCACTGTCATCCCCATGTATGTCTGTTGGCAAATAAGCCTGAGAGCCTGTGTAAAGAACATATGCTTAATTGTCTTTTCAGTGAGAGAAATAGGTGGAAAATAGAAAGTAAATGACAACATTGTGAAGAAAGTGACATCATATATGTCACTAGCTTGTAAATCCTTTAAGGTCTAACTGTATTTTGTATGTACAGTCAGGTCTTCCTGATGAATTATTCCTAAGCAAAAACCCCAGTATGTCATGTGTTACATTCCGAAGACAATGGGGCCGAACCCAGTTGTTTTGGACTTCTGAGAAGACTCTTATCAAAACTTTCAGCTCAATTTAGGTGTGGATTTTTTTTTGGACAGTGCCAGGACTCTGAAATTTGGTGGCAGTTCCAAAGTGCTGTAATAAAAATTGCTGTGAGTCCTTTGCATTTTATTGAATTTCATGTAACATTTATAATAAACATTTATCCTCTAGTACTGGAAACCTGTAAAGAATTTCAGTTTTTGCTGTTTAGCATGATATGCTTGTCCAGTCCTGCTGAAAAACAGATTAGCTCTATTGTACAGTCTTCCCTAACTAATCTGCCTAAAACCAGCAGAGCTTCATACAGGCAAGTTCAGGCTTGTGGTTGTATTGTAACTTATTTTCTTTGCACCTGACTTGTGTAAGGATTACAAGTCACTTGTTTAACACCACTGCAGCTGAAGTATGAAAAGCTATTGTATGTAAGGCTTTCAAGGCCCTATGAAAGATCAGTCTCTGAAATACATACCTTAATATATTGTGGTTTTATGTTTGGGTAAAAAAAATAAATGCCTGCAGCGGTCTTTGTATATATTGGTAATGGAGTAACAGGTGGAGAAACAAGTTTGCCATTTTTCATGCATTATTTATGTGGCGTATGTTTCTCCTTTCCTTTAACATTAAAATTTAGTTACTATACTTACCAATCATCTGAAACAAGATGTGTATTTCATGTTAATTAACATCTGTTCAGTGATATAGTAGGTTTAAAAAAATTCTAATCTCTGAATTTTTTTGACTAAGAGATCAAAGCAACTTGGGAGAAAGGGGAATTAGACTAGCAGACTGAACTTTGCTAAAACTGTAATCAAGTCATATTCCTCTTTAAAATATAATGTAAGCTAATACTTCTGTTTAAAATTGTAAAACAGTAGCATCACACCAAGAACAAACTTGGAGTAACTGGAAGTTGGAATGGTCTTGATAATTTCTTAAGTATTGTCTCTTGTAAAATCATATGGAGGAATAGCTATTTTATGAACAGCTCATGGCCCACTCTATAGCATGTAGTGCATGGTATGAATTTAGTAGTTCTTTTTAAAATCCCTTGTGTCAAGCTAAAAGAATTGGGCATTAATTTTAGTCAAGTATATTTTAAAAGCAAGCTGATCCTTGGGTTTAACTGAATATGGCTTTTTTTGTAAACAGCCATAGACTTTCTAAGGTATAAAGAGCTGAGGAGTTCTTTGTATCTTTCCATACTTAAATATTCCAAAGAAAAGTAATAATTTTAATTCAAGTAATTTTAATTGTCTTATGTACTGGGAAAGTACTTCATTATGCAGTCTTACACTATTTTTTTTTTTTCCCCACATGATCATCAGCAAAATTTTAGGACAAGGAAAAGATTACTACAGAATTTTGATCCTGAGCTACAAAAGCAGACTGTATCATAAATAAGAGGTGCTAGGCTACTACAGTAGAAGTGAACTGTCATCTATCCCTTCACTGTTTGTCTAATTATGAAATGGCAAAAGGATTTTTGAATAGCAGGTTTCTTTGATTATATTCCTCACGTTGAGAGCAATTGTAACCGAACAGGGGGAGTGTTAAAGAGCATTGCCAAGTATGCATTCTAACAAATTTTATTCCAAATAATATACAGCTAAGCTGCTGAGAATTGGTGGTTAGTTTTTTGTTTTTCCCTTTAGAGATGTAAATTAATTCTGGTTAAAATCCCAGCCATCATCATAAAGCTGGTCCTGAATGCGTTTTTCCAGCCACTTCCACAACATAATAAGCCTGTGACTGGAAGACAGAGGTCCTTGAGAAGGTGGTGGCCACGGCTGAGCTGTTGCCACCAGTGCAATTTATCCAGTTAGCTGTATGCTCCTGCCTGGCTCCAAGAAGCTTGTTAGGAGAGAGGATGACAGAGAAAATAGCAGTGGTAGCCTGTTACTAGCCACCTTTATTTTCTAATTTTTTTTCTCTGATGTTATTTGGCTCCAGTGCAGAGGGAACAGGCTGTCAGTGAGATATAGATACATATTTGTATGTATGTTATATGTGCATTCAAACTTGTACATATCAAAATTAAGCAAATATTGGAACTTGCTGTAAAAGTAAAACAATGAAAGGTCCTCTTTTTCCAACAGAAGAAAGTATGTTGTACCTAGAAAGTAGTATGCTGATTAAAACAGCTGTGGACTCCTGTTAAAGTATGCTAGCTATGATATAGCTGGAAAGAAATTATTTGACTGGATAAAAAAGGCCATAGTACTCCCCACCCCCCCAGCTTGATTTTTAACTTAAAGCAGCTGAAGTTTTGACTGTGGTCAAACATATATAAAAGCCTCTGTGCATGCACTAGAATTTATTTTTTTTCACTGGAGAGCCATGTGAGGAACACAAGCAGAGAATCCCTATGAGGAGGAGAAAGTACTGTGAGTTCATCACCACCTAACACTACAGGTGCCCAACTCACAAAATTAGCAACAGTGTCTTCTACAATCCTATTTGTTGCTTATTGTTTTTGTCTGGACATGGAGGCAAGATACTTAGAGGTATCTTGCAGGGTCTTACAAATTTTAGAAGACTCTTTCTCCTCTATATCAATGAGACCATAAAATAGCTAAGAAGATTTAAAATATTTAGGAGTAATGGAACTTGTGAAGAAAGTGGTAAAACTGAGCTATGGATAAATGGAAACTTCTTGCTGAGCATTAAATGAGTTTCAGATAATTACTTGAAATATTGTGAGCTAACTTCAGATGAGAAATGATGCTTTGAAAGCAACTTCATATAAAATGCTTACATAAAGGGGAGCTGAAAGCATGAGACTATTTGTATGTTAAATGAATAATTGCTGCAGTTTATTTTGTGTGGGAGCCTAACGTAAACAACTTTGACAACACATGCTGTTAACAGGACTACATTTTTATATCTAGATATCATTAACTGTATAGCACTTTAATTTTTACATGTCCAATAGCATTATAATGTTCACTTTCATTTGGTATGGTTCATAATATCACCATTGGATTTTATTTTACTGGACTAGTACATGAATACAGATTTCAACTATTGTGCTGTGGAGGTTTTTTCCATTTCCTTTAACCCATGTTTAATCTGTTTTAATTAACATACTTGCTTGTTATATTGCTGAAACATATCTGTTCTTCACAGCCTGAGTGAGAACTCCACATATTTTAAAATAAAAATTTATCTGAGAATGCCATTTAGAATGTGAAGTTCTCTTTGCTTCGATTTTTGTTTTATTTACAGATTTTTTTTTTTTACTTTATTTGCTCTTCTAGTAAAACAGAACTGTGTATTTGGAGGTGCTGCTTCAGGGCACTGCATATAGCATGTATAGTGAACTTAAAATACTTTATTATACTCTGAAATCTCTTCCCCTTTTCTCTGTTGAAGGTTTTATTCCTCTTTTTTTTTTTTTTTTTTTTTTTTTTTATTCTTCACCTTTGGCAGTCACCTTCATAAAATGACATTGAATGGTCATGTATCAATGCCATTTTGTAAAATGAACTACAGAGAGATTTACTCCTTGCTTCTTACTTCATGTTCGTTCATGCAGTAAGGAAAGGCAGACTTGACCTAGTCCTACTGATTTATGTGCATATTGGTATTAATTTTACAGATTGTGGGTTTTCTAAAGCATTCTGGACAAATTGTATTAGAAATAACGTACAGTTAGGGCTTGGGAAGTTTTACATTACTTTGTCTTTCTTTATGATTTTATTCTTTCACGTTAAATTCCATGAAGACTTTTGGCGTTTAAAGGATCTGTTGTACAAATAAATCCTTCCTATAACAGAGCGGTATATTTAATGCATTTGAGGCTTAACAGATGTTTTGTTCAATCATTTATTTGTTATATTGTATTTCTTCTTTTTTATTATCTTTCAGGAGCACTGGCTTCAAAGCACTTTGTTTCTAACTTTCCCTTGTTATTTGTGTGTTTCTTCTGGGCAAAGGGTAGCTTGGAAGAAAGAGCATCCTGACAGAAATGGCATCTAATAATATACTTGAACTATATTGTCTCCAAGTGTAGCTTTGACTCAGCCTTTCATTCTCTTGTTTAATGTAAATAATTGCATGGTTTCATCAAGACATGAAGTTACTAGACCTGCCCTGAATGCAAAATAGGACAAGAGGAGATAAATGATATAATTAAGCACTTTGCTCCCAGACGTCTAAGTCTGTCTTTCATTTAAGAGACTTGAAATTTTTCAAGAGTGACCTCCTCTAAATAAAACAAAATTGAAGTATATTTCAAGTAAGGTGATGCAATTAATACTTCTAATGTAGCTATTTAGTATTTTAAAAGTTTAAGCAATTTTGTTCGTAGCTGTTGATATTTTTCTATGACAGAACTCTATTGAGTTCAGTTTTTGTTTCTAACGTGAACTAATTTTTCTAGTCTTGTGTTCATAAGTCAATATAAACTAAAAAGGTAAATAACCAGTATGATCACCCAGTGCAAACAGTGAGGTTGAAATGTAACTGCTGCACAGGTTCCGTATTCTGGCATTACGATGAGTATACCTGTTAGAAATTGCTTTTCTTGTTCATCTACTGTGAAAACAGTCTTTTAAGGATGTCGTCTTGCTCGTGGGATGCTGTGTATGGGGAAATAACTTATACATCTTGGGTTAGTGATTATTTTTTGTCTTTGGTAACAAACCAACAGCATTAATGGAGTTCTAGTCTGTCATCTTTTCTCAATAGAAAATATAGATACAACAAACAGCCTTGGTTAAGCTTAAAAATATTCCACAAATTTCTGAAGTTTCAGCCTAAAAGATCTTTCTGTCTGTGTGTTGAACCTATTTCAAACTAAAATAAATTTACTGTGGAACTTGGTGTTACTCTTCCTGGTCATACTTTGAATTACAGCTGTATTACAAAGCATGGTTTCAAAAATCATGCTGGGAAATATTTGTGTTATTTTTAAGTTATCTAAGACATTTGATATGTGTCGTGTCCCATTCAGATGTGTATAAGAG
>NW_020799118.1:7950421-7982196 GCF_003259725.1 Athene cunicularia | reverse complement strand
CCCTATCTGAAAGAGTTTCTTTTTTCCTGTACTTCACTTGTAAGGTAATAGCAAAATAACACAACAAGTATCTATAAACATTTACAACTACATTTTTGTTTTTTAAAATAAATGTGGGAATATTTAATGTACCCCTACTCTTTTAGTCACAAAGATTTCATGTTCAAGCTGTGGAGAAATGGAAAGCAGAAAAAAGTATCTTTGAAAGGCAGGTATTTTAATAGTTACGCTTATCAAGACCGGTGGTTTTGGTTTATTAATTCATTGCATAATATGATGCCTAAAACTGGTTCAGGTTTATAGTATGTCAGCCACAAATTGGACTAGTGGTCTGTTATCATGCAATCTACTCACGCCACTGTTTGATAGGTGTGAGGTTTTCCAGTAAATGATGAAAAGGTTAATATGTGGTTGTTGTGTATTACAAGCTCCCGTATATAAAACCTGATCATGAGCAGCTTTAATACATAGCAAAATTATTTTTAGTTGATGTGAAAAATACATATTTGTCTTTAAGTAGTTTTCTCTACTTTTTTAGAAGTTAAATAATTACTGAACATTAGAGCCTGGCTTTGAGTTATGCTGTTGTTAATCCAGAGTAACCAATTGTCTAGAGCTATTCTATAATTCACCATTGTAAATAAAATAAAAATATAATGAAGTCATTAAGTTTCTATTCTACTTGAACACTGTTACATATAAGCTAGGAGTTGTTTTGCTTTTCCTGAATTACATAAACTTGTCTCTTTGTATAAATCTCATTTGGGAGGCACATCAAAATGTGGCTAACTTATCTTAAAGTGGCAATAAAAACCCATGGTATATGTTCACTGTAAAAACATTCTCTGTTTAATCAAAGTGCAGAATCTGACCTATAATGTAAACTATAATTTAAATCTTAATAGGTTAGAGTGTGCTTACTATGAGTTCTTTTCAAAATGTTGATCCAAAACATGAAAGAGGACATTAAATGGGTGAGCCAGTACATGCAGTGTCTGTGGATTACCAGTGGCAGTAAGGAGATCCCAGCATAAAGTGGTTTTTGCCTGATGCACAGCACACAGGGAGCCTTTGGTCGAGAGAAAAAGAAAATGCAGTTAGAGATACAGTCACTGATATCTAAAAATACTATTTAAGTGTTCTAGAACACTCTAAAATAAACTTGTAAAATAATCCAGCACAAACATTCTAGAAGGAAGTAAGTTTTTAAAGTTCTTTTCGTTTCAGGACATGTTTTGGCAGTATTCTTTGTAATAAAGATGAAAAATCCTGTTTCTAACCAAGCATTCAAAGACTAAAGATTTGAAGGCTGCAGTCAGTTCAAGTGCTGTGTGAGACAAAAATAACAACCTCCAAGCGTCAGGTTTTCCATTCTTGACACACCAGGTGAATGGGTTGTTTTATTGAGCGTTTACACTGTGGTGGCAGGGCAGGCCAGAGGAAGGGAGTGTGAAAGAGCGATGCGAGAGCTGAGTCAATACCCGACGTTGTTAGATGTCTGTCAGTACTTGGAACGCTGGGGTTGGCGGCATTGGCGTTGCCAAGTATTAGTTAAGTGTGCTGCTTTGGCAGCAGATTCTCAGAATGTACTTTTCACAAAGAGGGAGAATAAGTTCATTTTAGAAAGAACAAAAATCCATAAGGGCAATTATTTTGAGGGCCATTTCAACACACCCTGAATTTCTATAACTTCCGAAATAGCGCTCTAGTCTGTGTGGTTCAAACCAAGTTTTGTAATTTTATTAGTATTTCTTGACTATTTTTTTCCTGATTTAACTATTTCCATTTTAAGTTGCAGGTAAATGTTTACAAAACTCTTCTATTTTAAAAGGCCATTATGGTCTAATATGTATCTTTACAGCTGAGTGTGGTGGAACAGAAATGCTATGGACTGAAGTGTGTACACTTCTACAGCCTTAAAATAACAGGGTGGCTTACTCATGTCTGTTACTTCAAGTGTTTGTTTAACTACATTGTATTTACTTTTCTATTGCACATAAGCAACTAATGACTATAGCACCTCTCACTTCTCATAGTATTTATATTTCTGTAGTCCCCAGCAACTTTAACTATAAACAAAACCAGCATAGCACTCTGTAGGCGTACAGAAGGACTCAGAAAAACAGTATATCAAATAAATACTGCATCCCTCTGTCTTTCCTATCTACCATCCTGAGTGAGAATTCCTTTTTCTTCAAGGGGTTGACTGTTTTCACTGTGTTTTGATTCCTTCTGCCATGTCTCCTCTAGCCTGGTGTGCAAAGAGACATAGAGGTGGGTCTGGGGCATGAAAAGGGATCCCTGAAAAGCCGGGAGACACATCTTTTGTCTTCCTGAACTGCTTCATCTTTCCCTTTGGACAATAATACAGACCCCCATTTTACATTATTTAAAGATCATCTGTGTCATACTGCTTCACAGGACAGGAGATACAGTTCTCACTTCAGAGACTCTAAAATTTTGAGATCCTAACTTGAGAATGACAGATAAAAGGGAGAAAGGTGGTAATACATACCCAGGCACTATGGGAATGCATCTGTGTTACACAGGAAGGTTACCGGATCACCAGCATTATTATGGGGAGACAGGTTTTAATGGCTGGGGAGATGTTGAGAAGGGAGAGGATAGAAGGATCTCATGATAGGTTCTGTCATTCATTTTACACAAATTTTTTATTTATCTGTACCTCTTGGGAGCTTTTGTGTGCACCTGAAGTTGCTGACGCATTATAGTAAGTCTTGGCTGACTGACTCAGGAGGTGTTCTCAAAGAATATGGATAGTAGAACAGATTTGTAAAGCAGCGTCTTGAACAGTTAATGTGTCCTTTTCTCTTTTCCCTTTGAAAAAAGGAAACAGAATCAGTTAAGATAACAAATAGGAGGTGTCACCCAGAGCAGTCCCTTGCAGGGAATCTGCTGGTGATAAGTAATCAGAATTACAGAACTGTGTGTAGCTTTGTAAGGCCTGCCTGTACATTAGGACAGCACTATTGCAGGCTTAACACTGCAGGCACCTGTATGGCAAATACTTCACGATGGGATAACAGCAGGGTTGATTGAGGAATAGATGGGTTACTGGAGGGGGCATGCCAGTGAACCAGCTGCAGAACTCAACCTGCTGCTCATGCTGTGGGAATGAAATGATAGTAAAATACATCTCTAGTCGAGACTTTCAGATGTGACACAGTTTGGGAATCTGATCACAGTCCAGGCACTTCTGGTTTTTTTGTACTAGCTCCTGGTTGAGACCTGGTAACTATCTACAGGTCTGATTTGGGTGAAGTGAAACTGGGTGCTTCAGGACACTTCCAACGACTCCTCTCGGCAGTATGTTGCAATCTCCTGGCTGAGCCTGGCACACACGCAGCGTGTGGTGCCAGCACAAGGGAGGGAGTGGGGCTGGTGTGGCCATCTGGATCCACAGCAGGATGATGTGGCTGCGCACAGGGCAGGACTGCGGCAGGCACAGTTTACGTTGGTTTGCACACAGAACCACACCCTAAGGATTGAGGTATTTTTTCCTCTATATCCTCCTAAAGCAAAGTGAACCAGTTCAGCTTTTAAGTGCTTGCCTTTAAAAGTAAGCTCTGTAACTTTGTGCTGGGAGACAGCAGAGCATAATAGGCATGTTTAGGATCTGCTGAGAAACCTGCTTTTTGGCTGTTAGTTAATGCTATACAGTCAGGCTGTAATTGCTGATAAAACAGCACAGAAAATTAATCAGCATATGTATTGGATCTGTCTTAGCAGGTGTGCTGTGAATGAATGTGAAAGGTTACTTTGTTAATTCTGAAGGTGCAGTTAGTTAATAAACATTAACATCTAATTTTGAGACTAAAAAATGAATAGCAGCTATTTGGATAGTAACAACTATCTCTAGTTCTTGTGTACTGTTCTCTGAGTTGGCAAGAAAGGAGGCTTTTACTAAATCAATATGAGCTATTCTGGAGAGAAAAAACTATTTATTTTGTCTGGCACTCCGTGTTCCTTTTGCATAATAATGCATGGTTAATTAGTCTTCTGTCACTTAAGAGCTTCTTGGTTTGTCTGTGGCCAGATCTAGTTAGTTATTTAAACTGCTATGATGAGGAACAGCGAGAAATTTCATATCCCTCTTAAATGTATTCCAGTTAATGAACATATTGGTTAAACATATTTTATTACTGCTCTTTGTTAACTAACTTCAGAACTTTATGAAAGAAACAAATGTGGTTGTATATTTATCAACAGGCCAAGTTCTGGTAGAAATTTCAAGAACACACAAGAAACTTAATGACAGTCTAGAGGAGAGTGTAAGTTAAACAATTCCTTTTTTAATGTATTTTCCGTTTGAAATGATAAATTACTTTTGCCAATTTTTAATAACCATTCATTTGCTTTTCAAGTTCAAAAAATTTCATAAAGAAATTATATCTGAACTGGAGAAGAAAACAGACCTGGATGTGAAATATATGAATGTAAGTACATTCAATTCTAAAAGTCATATTTTATCTATTTCTAGTCAAAGAACTTTTCAGAAATTTTTCCCTAATAGTTAGTTAATTGATATGTTAGAACCGAGCTTTAGATACATAAACACGGCAAAAATTTTCATGCTTGTTTTGAGTTAAAATGGGAACCAATGCATGACTTCATATCATTTTTAAACTGAAGCTGAAAAAGGTGAAACTCAATTTGATGTGTATTAGCAATATATTGCAGATTATGGTAATGATTTTTAGTCACTTACCCAGGTACATGGCCGAGTGCATTATGAGATGTTTTAAATGCTTTGATTGCAGGCAACTTTAAAGAGGTACCAAACTGAACACAGAAGCAAATTAGATTCTTTAGAGAAGTCTCAGGCTGAGCTGAAAAAAATCAGAAGGAAAAGCCAAGGAGCACGAAATGTAATGAAATATGAACATAAAGAAATGGAGGTCAGTGTACTGTCTCTTACTTGTTTTTTTTCTGTGTATGAGAACTGGTCAACAGAAAATGTTAAGCTATTACAGGTCACATGAGAGTCTGTTTTAAAATTTGACTTCTGAGCCTTAGCCCAATTTTTGTATATGTAGTGTTATTAGTTACTACACATAATGCCTCCAAGTTGTTTGGCAACAGTTAAACTCTACAATTTCAAAGAACCTGCATTTTTGGTTCCTCAAAGTTGGTTTATATTAAAGGCACTCCTGGAGTATGTATTCCAGTTGAAATTCAGTGGCAGACTGTTCTGTACATACTCAGAGACTTCTGCTTTAGTTTCTAGGTTTCATCCCTTGACCACTGCTTGATTATTTTTTTAAAGTACCTCTGTAAGGACACCTTTATGCAGAGGTTTACACAGGGAGTCAGCTGTGCTATGCAAATTCAGTAGTAATTTGCTATAAATTAATTTCCCAGAGTAGGCAAATGCCAACATCTGTAATCACTTATTACCTCTGCTACTGATCTTGAAACAGCATTGCCATCTTGAGGTGAAATAAGAAATGGCAAGGCAATGAAAACTTAAATTAGGAAGTCATATTCTGGTTGTCAGGTATCTCTCAGAAGATACCTGCCATTGATATCTTTATTTGCACAATACTTTTACCTCATGCTAGCTTATATATATTTTCCCCCATATTTTTCTATTTGAATTTTCTTTTCAAAGAAAGCTTTGTTTATAACAAGGTATAGTAAAAATAAATACTACTAGCTCCTGTTTCTTACTACCTGTCTTTTAACCTGCATTCATAACAGGTGAGTTTTTAAGATAATGGACTGAGAATCCAGAGATTAACATTTAATCACAGCATTTAATTTAGCCATCAATCCTCATAACCTCAGACAAATACAGTTTAGTCTTTTTAGTAACTCATCTTCCCCTCTCTAAAATGAGGCAGAGATTCATCATAGTTTTGTGAGGGTGAATGTAACTGCTATGGAGCAGGAGGAGGTAATTAGTCTAATTAGAACACCTGTGGCCTCAAAATTGCTCAGCACAGTTGCTTTGATGTCATTCTTATTTACTGCAGCATTTTATTTAGGGTCTAAAAGACTTCCTTGTTTTGTTTCACTTCTGCCACCCACTATATAGATTATTGATTGCCTGTAATGAGAATATACATTTACCTGATGAGATTAGGAAAGTTAGGTGTGTGCATGAAAAGAGGCAACCTTGGAAGTGGAGCCACCGTACCCCACCCACCTTTCCAAAAACTTTTTCTAAGGCATTTGGAGTTTGCTTCAGTAATTGGATGTACTAGCAAATAAAACTTATGAGACTGTATATGATTTTTTTTTTCTTTTTTTCCTTAGTATTTGGAAACCGTGAGCTCTCGACAGAGTGATATTCAGAGATTTATTGCAGAAGGCTGCAGAGAAGCTCTTCTTGAAGAAAAAAGAAGATTTTGTTTTCTGGTTGACAAGCATTGCAGCTTTACCCAGCACATGCACTTCTATCACATTCAGGTCAGTGGCGTGAGTGTAAACAGAAATGAAACTCCTGAAGTCTAATCATGTGGGAGATCTTCAGTATTTCCTGTGGTATGGAGATCAGACTGCTGTGAATAGCCAAGATAGCACTTAAGAACACTGCAGTGCCAGACAGGTGTTGTGATCTGTTCACAGAAAATGTTTACAATGCAATATTCCCTTAAATGTATTGTAGCAGCAATAAAGGGTTACTGTGAATTTTAAAAAAATCTTATATTAAGAAAAAATATATGAACTGATCAGGTATTTCCATTATCTGACCCTGGAAAAGGACACTTTCTGCAACGTATTACGTGTTTCAGAGAGGTATTACTTAAAAAAATCCTTGAAGAGACTTCCATATTGCTAGTGTTGTTATCTTGTTATAATGAGAATTAACCACTAGATTTGTGTGATTTTATGGAATAGAGTATCTTTGACAAATACCTTTTAAACTTGGATGCAGTGTGCGGACTTCCTAAAATCCAAGCTGCCTGGGTGGCAGGAAATCTGTAGCGATGCCACCAAAGTGCCTGAAAAAGTCAGAATGATGATAGATGAAATAAGGACACCCGGTTCCACTCCGATATCAGGAACTCCACAGCCTTCACCAATGATAGAGAGAAACACCATGGTATGTTCTTTGAGGTTAAAGGTTCTCTCCTGAATGGGAGTAGAGTGGCTGCACTAGCTGCTTTTGTGCCGAAGCATTTGGGATGGAGTCTGTAACGTACCTTGGTTGGACTATACGGGTTGGGTATGAAAGCAACAGCGTTACACTAAAGCTTTGCTGCTGGAAGAATACACAGTGCAGTAGGCAGAAGCACAGACCCAAGCAAGGCTTCAGTTTTCAGTCAGGTGCCTGGGACTCTTTTCTACAGAGCCCAGCATCAGGACTACTTTTGTTCTAACCAATTTACTTCCTATGTTCTTATCTGCAAGTAATAGTAATAATCAGTAGTTCAATATAAACTTAAACAAAATGTTATTTTCTATTTTCTTTCCTTCTTCCCTCTATGATTCTTATTAGCATATTAGAGTACAGGTTCAACTTTAAATTCTGCCTATTTGTATGTTGTGTCACCATTAGTTATTGAATTTCTAAACGATATTAGTAAACTTCTAAATAAATCTGGAGATTATCTAGGTGTAACTACACTATTTGTGGGGGAAAAAAGGCTATCATAGCATTCCCAATAACAAACACTTATTGAGGGACAGAAGCCTCTTATAAACTATTCTATGAGCAGTTTCACAGGAACATGGGGACTTTCTGATGGGTGTAAAATATGTATCATTTGGGCATATTTAAGAATTGCTTTCTAGAATTTAATGTTGCAAATAAGTTGTGTCTCCTCAGTATTGTGATACTGTTGTTTTTGTGACTCTAGATTGGAAATATTTATCCACATCCTGAAAATGCATCAAAGGTGCCCCCTGCCCCTACAGGTAGGGCGTACACTAGTCCGCTTGTCGATATGTTTAACAATCCTGCAACAGTTCCAAAGACATCTTCTGAAAAACTGACTAATTCAGCAGGTGGGTGTTATGTTGTTGCAAACTATGTAAGTGTAAATCACAATCACAGAATCATTCAGGTTGGAAAAGTCCCTTGGGATCATCGAGTTCAACCATCAGCCCTACTCTACAACTTCTTCCCTACACCACATCCCCCAACCTCTCATCCAAACAACCTCAAACACACCCAGGGATGGGGACTCCACCCCCTCCCTGGGCAGCCTATTCCACTCTCTGACCACTCTGTAAAAATTTTTCCATAATGTCCAGTCTGAACCTCCCCTGTTGCAGTTTAAAGCCATTATGACGTACTAGTGTTTGAAATTATCTTAGGACTTCTTGACTACTATGATGATGTGAATTTCAGGATGTATAGAGGAGTAAAAAATGGTCTTTACAAAGTATTTATGTAAGTTACCTGACAGAAGAAATGTGTTACAAGAAGAGTTGTGTGCAGTAGAATGCAGGACAAGATAGGTAAATTCTATTTTAACCACTTTCTGGCTGTCCTGATAAACCCAGCCTAACTGCTCTTATGAATTCAAATCTTACCAGAAGAATACATTCCCTAATTTTGAACAAGATATAGCCGAGTGATTATTTCACTGCACACAAATAACCATAAACTAGTATTACAGTCTTGTTTTGGTTTCCTTTAAGGTCATGTAGCAGCTAGGGAAGAATGCACATGGGATAAAACGAGCACAGTCTTTTCTTTCTCTCCTGGAATGTAAAAACCTATTAAGATTTGGTTTCTAAATTTCTGGGTTTTTTTTTCTCTGCTGTAGGGAAGGAAGGGAAAGAACTAGGCCTAGATCACGACATAAGAAATGCGGAACTCTTCAATGTGATAATAGCAATTGCAGCATTTCTTCCTTAAAAACACATTTAACAATATACTGTACTGGTCAAATAAAATATCATTTTAAGACTTCCTTTAAGGTGTTTTCTGGTAAACATCTGGTGTCTGCAAAGTGCCAGGTATCTGCAACTCTCATAGCTTCAGCTGAAGTTGAGTGCTAGGCACATTTGACAATGAAATCTTGGACTCTGTACACAGTTATGCTTTTTTATAATGGAAAATTTGCAAAGGTCTCTTACGACTGTGAACATTTAGCATTTTTCATGCCAAAAGAGGAAAGAAGTAGCAAGTTAAAACTTACATAACTTTTTGTCTGTTGCTTCAACTTCATTGTGATGGGGGGGTGTGTATATAAATGCACATGCTATTGAGAACTGCATGGTGATGAAAAATATTGGCAGATAACTGAGAGGTGTCTAAGTGGAAACCAAAGCACTACAAAGTTTCAGAATTTGATTTGCGCTTGACTATTCCTTTATCTACTTTTTCCTGTCAGACTACTAATTGTATCTAATTGTATTGGTGTGGGGCTAATTTTTCTTTTTTCTTTTTTTTTTTGACAGAGAATTCCGATGATGCCAGTCTATCACGTTCAACTTCTGTTGCCACAGGACTAAATATAATGAAAAGGCAAAAAGTGAAGACAATCTTCCCACATACTGCTGGAAGTAACAAGACGCTGCTCAGCTTTGCACAGGGGGATATCATCACACTTCTTGTAGCTGAAGAAAAGGATGGTTGGCTTTATGGGGAACATGACTCCACTAAAGTGTAAGATAATCAATATATTACCCAGTCTAAACATGAAAGAAAAATGTGTCTCATCAGATTTTTTTTTAGGAAATATTAGTAAATTATTTCCCACCTTTTTTGCTGGTTGTCATTGACTGGGGACTTGGAGTCTTTCTGTAAGGTAAATCACTGCAAATCACAAAAAATTATTTTGGGGAGATTCTATATATAGAATTTTGTATCATCAGAAATCACATCTTTAAAAGTTAAATCTCCGTTCACGGAGTCTACTGCTTTGTCCACTGTTGTCTTTTGAAAGATCTTTCCAATTTTATATAATATGAAAAACTTTCCCATTACAGAAAAGGATGGTTTCCATCATCATATACTAGACCACTAGAAGAACCAGCAGAGGAAAAAGCCTTTGTCCTAACGCCAAGGTAACATTTTGGGTGGGGCTTGCAGAAATGCCCAAATCTTCTCCTAACATTTATTAAAAATGCTGGTTTTCTGCTCATGTTGTTATTCAGTAACATATACAATACTTTCTGACAGTCTGTAGTATGATGCTTTGATTACATTAACATGTTTTAATGGTTTACACAGACCGAAGAACTAGGTTCACCCCAATTTTGAATCCCACAGACTTCAAAGGGATTGTATGCCTTCATTAACCTTCAGCTCACTTTTGTGCTTTCCTGGGGCTAAAGGTAAGCAAGAGAAGATGTATTATAACAACTGAAACTGTTACTTGTTGCATTCTGTCTTGCAGCCCTGCACCAATCCGAAGTATTAGTTCTGTAAATCTTGTGGAAAAAGGTGATGTTATCCTCCCACCACCAGACTATCTGGGGTCTTTGCCTACAGATAAAAGAATGGAGCCTTCCAAAGGTACTGCTGTTAAAACACCAACCGACAGACCCGAACATGCAGGTCTGGTAAGTAATCAATACCATGAATCCAAATGTTCTGCCCTGCTTGCTTTTCTTGACCTACTTAGCTGAGCTCTTAAATGACACCCTGGAATATTCTACCTTAGCTACTTGCACTTGATTTCAGCAGCCCCTCGATGCCGCTGTCTTCAGGAGTGCTGTATGGTTTTGGCACTTCAATCCCTCTGTAGTAATGGGAAGGGAGAAGAATTGTTCAGGAGTATAACTGAGAGTACTAGGAAACTTACTCTGCATAGCAAACTTCTTGGGAATGGAATCTGTAAAACATGAAAAAGGAATTTTCACAGAAAGTAGTGTAAATCTATCACCCTAAGTGATTTCAGAGGTAGAGGGGTACAGGGGACTTGCAGCTTAAACTCTGTATTCAGGAATGCTTTACACAACCCCATGACAGTTAGTGTTGGTTTTGTGGATGTTGCTGAGGGATGTATGTACTAATGTCTATATTCAGCAGAACCACAGCTGAGTAGAAATACATTTTTATGAATAGCTAATGCTATATAAAGCTGGTATTTCTGCTATTAAGTCAGCATTCAAACATTCAAAATGAAGGTTAATCTAACCAAATTAATCAATTACTGGTCTCTTTCTTGCTACATGTTTAAATATTTTGCTGATGTATATCTAATGGTGATAAAAGTTTCTGAGACTTTCTTCAAAAAGCCTCTTGAGGCAGAGATCACATTTTGATGGCGAAAGACTTTGAGATATATACACACACACATATAAAAAAAAGTTGTCGCTGGTGAAATTGAGAGACTGTACCAAAGAAAGATGCAAAGTTCCATTAGTAGGTACCATAGCAAACTTCTCAGAAGTCAGGAATCCTATACTTGGCTGCCAGTAGCTAAAAACTTTTACATTTTGTTACTTATTGGCATGACTAAAATATTTTGTATATCAATAAAACTTCTGAACAAACTTTGGGTTGTCCTTGTGACAGACATTTCTGCTTTCTAAGTAATCTGTTGAATCATACAGTAGAAATTGAAGTGGCCTTTGTTAATTTGTACTTTATGGAAGTAAAATAAGCTAAAAATTAAAAAGCACAAACTGGAAGTTGGTTGAATCACATTTTCACTAATGGTGAAAGAGTCCATTTAAGGTTAAAGGATGACAGAATAGTTATAACAGTATTCCTGTAAAATGGAAGAGCACTGGCAAACAATAAAGAAGCCACCTCTCCTGCTGTTTCATTTCAGTCTACTATTAGGATGTCAGGTATTGCTACAATGCTTTTCTTGAAGTCATTAGGCATTGGAGGGGTTTAACAGGTCTTTGTTGTATTGACAAGCAAAGAGAATGAACTGTGTTTAATTAAAAACACTGAGTAACAAACACATAACTTCTAATACCTTACTAACTCTAGAAAAAACTACCATTGGAAAAACACAAGCATCACACAAATTACATAAACTGTAAGTAACATCTGAATTTTAAACTCTTATCTGCATATCAGAAGCATGGAAAAAGACAGTTTTAACAAATGGGAAGAAGGGAAATTACATTTTCATTCTTGAGCAAATAGTGTATCTTCAAAGAAGCCACTCTGATAATCACATCATAGACTTGTATCTAGTTCTTAAAAGAACAGGTCACCTCAACTTTACAAATACAGAAAATGTGAAAAATTGCTGGAGGTTCAGCTATACGGGCCTTCTGGAAATGTTCCCTCCAGTTGTACTTGGCTTTGTAAAGCCACTCTACAGCTATTTCAGAAGATCAGTCATAGATACAACCCAGGCACACACTTCTGCTAATTACTGCCAATATATCTCTTGCAGATGCAGAATTTGAAAGAAAAAATTATCTTTTCTCTGGCAGGGAGGGGAAAAAAGGCTAGTGCTTTCCATTAGAAAAATCTGTCTTGCTTAACATGTATGAAGAACTAGAAGCAGAGCTAAGTCTTTCATAACAAAAAGGATGAAAGTTGCTTGACAGGGACTCGTGAAGCTCTATTCTCAGATTTTTACCCCATTTAGACTAGACTAGCAGTGTTTGGGGATATTAATTTTTAATCTAAATATTCCTATTAAAATATCTCATTTTTTGTCAGAACAGTCTAAGATTAGCATATATATATTTGAATATAGCATGTTTGAACCCACCTTCAAGTGGTTTTATTTATGAGTATTGAACCTGGTGGAGGAAGTATAGAGTTTGTGCAGTGATGTTGTCTTTTCAGGACAGTGTTTTTCTGTGAGAAATAAAGCTTTCAAATGCATGGAACTAATATCAAGAAATAAGATTAAATTCAATCACTTTCTAATCAAGTATCTGGGAACTTCTAAAAGGATTGTGAAGACAAGCATCTATATTGACACATTTGCAGCTTCCATTTTTGGACAAAGAAGCAATGAGCCTTAAGAATCACATAATATCAGATTTATATGTTGGTTCACTTAGGCTCAGACTAGCTGCTGAGACCTACAGGATCAACATGTCCTTCCATGTAATTATGTTCACAATAGTTAAAAGATCTATCAGCCTGTGGAAGTTGCAAAGCAAGCAGTACAGCGAGTTCTTTGCCCTGTGACAAGGTGACTTAGTGTAGAGATTAAAAATTATTGAATCCATTGAGTTGTCTCAGTATCACTATACTGTGCTACTTTAACCTGGCTCACTGTCCTCAGCTGGCTCTCGAGTAGTCACCTTAAGGGTTGTTTTGTTTGTCCTGTGGCATTAGTTCAGGGTTTTAGGAATAAATTTAAGGCTTGTGGGCAACATTTGTGTTGAACTGCAAAACCAAGAAGAATGGCAGACATTGGACACCTTAGGTTCATCTGGACAGTGTGATCATGAGGTCCCTTCCAACCTGGAATTCTAGGGTTTCTTTGATCATTTAGTTAACAGACTAGGACAGAATTCTAATTAGAACAGTGTATTCTCTCTGGAGGCCAGAAAGGGAACTTACAGCTGCTTAGAAGTGGAAAAGAAATACATATTTTTTGAAATCCTAAATTGCCACAGAGAAAGCAGATTAAAAAAAAAAAAAAAAAGGAATTCTGGAGTGTAAAATAATGGTTACTCTTGTTGAGGTACCCTGTAACTCATAGCAACTATGTTGTTACTGTCACCCCATGGTGGTTCTTACCTGTTACCATACAAAATAAGGATGAGAACTGTAGAGGAGAGTTGCTGCATTTGCACCCAGGTGTTTTGTTCTGAAGTCACTATTTACTCCCATGCTTCTGGAAAGCTGCAGAGCTTCCTTGTCTTTCCTGCTTCCATGCAAGTCACAGTCCCGCCCCCATAAGGCTTTGGATGTAAGCTCAACAATATACCAGGCTGCTTTGTACACTTGTACAGAATTTACATACATGTGAAACAGTATGCTTACAGTGTCTTATGCAGGATCAGGAAATATTCATTGAAACATTTTATTTTTGTTTCAGAACACACAGAAACAATAGCTTGGGATTTCAAGAAGGGAAGATGAGGAATGATTCTTGCAAGTTTAGTTGTTCACACTGAGCTACATAGGACAGCACTAGGCAGAGCAGTATTGACTGAAAAAAGGCTTAGTAGTTGATGGAGCTTTGGGGGTTGGTGTTCAGTAAGAAGTAGCACATAATTCAGGCGTTCGTTCATTCTAATTAAAGGGCTAATTAGGCCTAAGTCTGTCTGTGACTGATGTACATGAGCAGTTTCACTGGAATCACAAGTCAAGCACGTGCTTCAGAACCCTGCTGAGTTAGGTCCTAAATAGAGATTTCTTCACCTGCAGCATGCTATTGTGAATATGGCAGCGAGGGACTGCTGGTACAGTAGGCGGTGTACCTGAGCCAGAAAGGCTTACAGGCCTTTGTTCAGCACTGACATTTTAACTATTAAAACAAAAATGGCCACATAGACCAAATAATTTGTACAAGTCAAGCTCCTACATAAAAGGTGACTGCATATTCCTGCTTCTACATGCAAGAATGTGTACTCAAATCTTCACTTTGAACTTTACCTGGCATCTGTTAGAAGCAATGCAATTAGTCTGCAGTTTGAAATATGTCATTATGATTATTACTAAAAGTTGGGGGGGAAGTAGAAAAGTAGCTGCTTGCCAAAACTTCCATGTAGTGCAAGCAGCTGGCGGAGGGTAATACTTTGCAACAGTTTCCATGTAATGGCACCTGAAACACAGGGCCTCCTGCAGCAGCAGTGAGCCAGGGGTTAGGTGAGCTTTGCCAGGAGGAGGAGGAACGCTTCTGCACGCAAGTACAGTGTGAAGTGCAGCTATAAACCCAAGTCTGTTCAGACTGTACACTTAAGACATGGCAGTTTCATTACAGTGAAATATTAGCAACAGCTATGCAAAATTATTCCTCCTTTTGTATCATTCCTGTACAAACAAGGCAAATCATATATGTACACGCCATCAGCTGTTTTCTTGCCTTTTCTATTCACCACCACTATTAAGTCACAGGTGCTACCTGAACTTGTAGTTTGTAAATCAACAATAGCTAAACACAGGCTGTGTAAACAAACCTCTACATAATACTGATCAGAAATCTGCCTTCACTTCAGGCTGTTAGTATTCGTCACTATGCTGGCTGCTGCCTTTAATGTCATGATTTTACAGTTATATGAAGATACACTGACTGTGTTCACTCTGAGGTCTGCTCCAAGCCTAGTTCTGGCCTCTGGCTGTGAGCCTCTGGCTGTGACAACTAGCAGTTTATAAATGATGCTATAGAAACACTATATGTTACTTGTGCTGCAGGTAGTTCTGTTCTTTTTCTTTTGACTCTTGCAGTGACATTTCATTTTATATTTTCATCTATGAAATGCCCAGCTAGACATCAGGTGACCACTGATCTTAATCATGGGAGGGGTTGGGTGGTTAACACACAAAAAAAATACAAACCAACTAATGCTAACACCATTTTTTAACTTTCTAATTTTGCTGCTATAATTTTCCCCTCTACAACTACCTCTCAACAGTTCAGCTGAACCACATGATTATTCTAAATAGCTAAATATTTTAGTCTGCTTGAATGAGTCTCTTAGCAGGATTGTGAGATCACCTGTAGCATGCTTTTGTAAATCTACATGACTATCTTTTTCTTTTACAGAAACCTGACATGAATGGCATTATAAAGCCACCTTTTCTAAGGTATGTTTTTTTTAAAAAACTTTTAAACTAATTCAGTTGTGATGATTTTTTTATATTGGCTGCTTATTGTATTGATTGTGAGGGGAAAATAAGGATGTTTTTCCAAAATTACTGTGACCTTTCCTAGGTATTGGTAAAACATTATGGCTAAAATTTGGTTGCGGTTTTCTCAAGGGTGCCATCAGGTAAAATATACTGCATAGGCCCTTCTCAGAAACAATATGTGTATCTCCAATAGTCTGACAGGGAGCAGGACTTAAACTATACCTTTGAGGGTTAAAAGCAAATCTTTGGAGACTGGGAGCTGTTAAAGTCCAAATCTAACTGGACATTAATTTCCCAAATATCACAAAGGGAGCCTTCACATGTAAGCTTAAAAATTCAAGTCAAACTAAGAGTTGCCCAGAATCCTTTAGTCTAAAACCATAACTTAGTCTTCAAACAACTTGGATGAAGAAATTGCATGGATTAAATTTGGTTTTGTATTGCAGCAAGCCACCTAGTAACTTTGTGCATTTCTTTTCAGTGGAGAAAATCCTTTTGCAACTGTGAAACTCAGACCAACTGTAACAAATGACAGATCAGCACCAATTATTCGATGAATATATGGTCCATACACATGTACTTCCTCCTCATAAACACCATTTTCAGTAATGACAATTACTATCTAAACTTGTTTGGAAAATTTATTTAAATGTAATTACTGTACAATAGAATCATACTGGAATTAATTTTTTTTTTTTAACCTATACTTTCTAATGAGGTAGCTGCTTTGTGCTAATATTTGAGCACTTTGGCTTGATTCTACAGTATGCCTTTTTGGTAGTAGGAATTGTGAAAATACTGGCGATAGTCTGGATATTCTAGTAAACCAGTGTAACAGGTCACAAATCTGAATCTTTTGGCATTCATTATTTGGAAACTGCAATGGTAAGTTCTAGAATATAAGCCTGCATATGCCACTTACTAAAGAAAATTATGATTTTTTTTTTTTTCCCAAATAGAACAATGTAACAACTGCCTTATTACAGAATAGAGAACTGCCTGTATAAAGTGATTATATGTTATTTTAAGAAAGACACTCTAGGTTATAAATAAATATTTATCCTTTAAGAATAGACAACTTGTAATGCTTTGCTTAATGTTCAGATACAAATTTTCAAGTGTTAACATAGACCTATTTTAAGTCTAATGTTGTACTGTCAACACATTATTCAAAGATAACGTTCTTTAAAACACATTGTCAAACTTTAGTTTTATAAAAAGTCATAATAAAAGTGCCATGATTTTTTTCTCGCATTCTAATATAAAAAGCTGCCTTTGAAGTTACTCCACTACTGCAGTCTTCCACAAAAGAAAAACAGATTTAACTTTGAAAATTTTTGGTTAAGGAACCTAGTGCTAGCATAAATACTGGCACAGTGTCTGATTTAGGTGAAATAGTTTTTAATTCAAGTCACAAGTAGAGCTTTACAGTTTGTCTCAGGCCCCAGTTTTCTAAATCCAATGGTGCTACCTTGTCTGAAAGACTTTCCCTACAGCAATAATCATCTCAATGTTCAAAACTGCCTCTTCACTCTGCCTCAGCATTGGGTGCTTCAGCACTGTGCTGGTCAGGTGCCATCTCCTACCTGCTGTATGAACTCTCATGACTAGTGCCAATCCTTACTCTGAGTCATTCTACCTTACATATGTACATGGTTCCTACGTTTTATTGTGCCTGCTTCTACTACTGTAAACAGTAAATTCATGTCATGTGAATTGCCTTTTGCTTACTTAATATCAAAAAATAGTATATGAGCATGTGATGTCTCTAAGTGCCTCCTCATGCTGCCTTTCAAGTTCAAGCCTGAGGACACTTTCTAAAGCCCATTTCTGAGGACACTTTCTGAGCCCATTTTCTAAAGCATGTTAGAGGCAAGTCAACCTCAACTCTATAGGCTTTCAGTAAGTCAGTATCAGCATTAAATAACCTAAAATGCAAAAACCTTTACTTAGAACAGTGCCACAGCCTCTCTTAATTTCTGCTGGTCAGTTGTTACTGTTGTCTGTGAATTCAGACCAGCTCTAGCAGCTAGGACACTATTCCTGCAGCCCTGGGACATCACGTGTGGCCCTATAAACAAAACCTTTGCTAATTAAAATAGAGCTCTTACTGTTTGTCTCCTGAAGGCACTAGTAATAACAGAGGGGCCATTAGCACAGTGGCAGCACATACAGCACTTGCAACACTTTATTCAAAATCAGCTGCTGTGCTCAAGCAAGTACAGCCTTAAACCATGTTGTCTTTTTATCGTAAGGATTCTGGCAAATATTTATCCTTCTTTGTAGCTAGGATTACTAACTCCACTTTCAAAGTACATGTTATCAGACATGTTAGTCACATACTTAATAATCCAGCCACAAATTGAGGATTGCAAAAGGAAAAGCAGTTTTATTTAGTTTTCAACAGGTGCCACTAAACATGGAAAACAAGTTGGGTTTTCATGTTTTGCAATGCACATGCTCATAAAAGATTAAGTTTAAATTACATGCAAGAGACTAAATTTCTTCACACTTTACAAAACAGGTCTGAAGCAAATAAAATGATTGTACATGACATTTACATTAGAAAGAGTATGCTAACAGTTGTAGCTTCCATAAGCACGTCCACGTTCATCCCCTCAGCCAAAAGCTGCCCCACAATTAGGGCATCTTCTCTGCCTCAGTGCAAGACAGAACAGAATCCCAATTGGAAAGAATACAATGGCACACAAAACACCAAGACAGGTGAAGGTGTCCTCCAACACGCCAACCCTGTAAAAATGGAAAACAGACTTAGTCAAGGACACCCCCACATTTGCCCCAAAGTTAGCACTTTGTGATCTGGCAGTCACTGAAAACCACACCATTTCATATAGCAAGATAAGTACAAAGGTTTGGGGTTGGTTTTCTCCCTTGAAGAGGCCTTTATTTCATAGCTTGCAGCAGAAGGTTTCAAATTACACCACTTAAAGAAAAACAGGAAATTTGCAAGTGATCAGACTGTAGGTAGGCCTAAAAGGCTTAATTCAAACTAGCTCTTTAGTTCCAGAGAGCAGCCTTTTCTCTATCACTGCAATCCAGGACTGGCCCTTAGAACAAAACAACCACCACACCTCTGAGTGCTTGTCTCAACTCCAAATATTGGTTAAAGCAAGTACACCCAAGCACACACACAGGTGTATCACCTGCTGTACAGGGGAACAAGTCACATGCTCTCTCAATTCGGAAAAAGCATTTAACATGACAGCCTGTGCCTCTGCAGCCACCTCTGGTCCCTAAAAAAAGCTGAAAGTCATGGCTCTTCTGTATTCTTGCATCCTAGCTCAACTAGCCTTGTCAAGTAACTATGTAGGAATAAAAGATCACACATTCAAGAATAAGCAAGTATCAACCCTGAGCCCTTGCTGGCCCTTCTTAGGGTCAAGCTCTTGTGTACAAGTGAGGATAGAATTTTCTGGAACTAAACCCCAGTGTCACTGAAGTCTACTCCCATAAAATGAAAAGCAGCCTGCTTTTAAAAGTTTACTGGCTCCTCTGGAATGAAACAGCACTGAAGATTTAACTGCATGGGTGTTGTTATACTGGTTTATCACACACCAAACAATTCCATTTCTCATTTTTTTAGGTCTTTTACAACAGGCAGCAGTCACACTTGTGTCATATGCTTTGCCTACCTCATTTCCTCAACTATCCTGGGGTGAACACTCTCTCATGTCCCACAGTATATGTGCACTAGCACTCTTTCAGAAAAAAAATAATCCTTGCTTTCTGAATGTCTTGATCTGATGATTGGGTGCTTTTTCTCAGCTGCTTCTTAAAATGAAGGTTTGAATGGACAGAGTTGTGTAACACTGGGTAAGGGCTTCTGGTGAAACATCCAGCTCATGCTTTCACTAAGCAAATTAAAACCACTGCAGACAGCAACATGCAAATAGGTTTGTTTCTGTACGTTACTTAAAATTAATACACAACTTGGCACTGGCTGGTTCCTGGAGTTGCCAGCACGTTCTCTTAGATGTGCTGGCATTTTTCTTCAGAGCGCACAAGTCAATATAATTAACGTGCAAAGGGCTGCATGCACAGGGTGTTTAGGGCTCTGACCGATTCAGCAGGATAAGGAGGACTTAAAAGACATTCTAACTGTAGCTTTACAGTGAAAGAGTACTTCAAATGTCAGCATTTTGTTGTGGAAGGTGCCAATTAAAGTGTGTAGAGGACAATGCTAACTACTCAGTCAGACTTCCTAAGTCACCAGAATACTCAGAGGTGCAGCACTGGTGTCATAAGCTGTTTAACAAGTTTATTTCTGGTAGCTAGAAAAGTCCAAGGGCCAAACACACATCACTATTAAAATAACTCTCAGTAGGTGTTTCTGGTTTCTACTTCCAAAGACTGCTGCTGTCCCTTTAGAGCTGTAGGAGAACCTACTATTGGTATCAGCTGAGTCCCAGCTGAATGACCACCCTACATGAGAAACAGCAGAAATTTACCTGAATTTCAGTCCCTGAGTTCTTTCTGAAGTGCTGTATCTAAACATCCCCCAAAATGAAGAAAAACAGTAAAACCTGACTTAAGAAATTTGAGCAGCTATACTTATTAGTCAAAATGTGGTGTTTAGCAAAACACTTGCATAAGATGTGTCCTCCCAGATTTCCTGGTACAGTGGAAGTCAACAGAAACAGAGCTAAGTGACCCTGAAATACATGCTACAAGCAAGGTGCCAAGGCCAACAAGTTTTTGTTTCCCTGCTGAGCAGTCCCAGACAACTTCTTGTACATGTAAATAGAGTGAAAGAAGGAAGATGCAGGCTCACAGATCATTTCCTTACTGCAGTTGGCTCTCACATTACACCCTGATTAAACTTAGGAATCATTCCCCTTCCCCTCAGCCATCATAAGCCAAAGGCTTTCTGAAGTGTTCTTGATACTCTGCTGCTTACACAACTTCATGTTTAGCCTGAGCTTTCAACATCAATCCCCTCCTTTTGATGAACTTTATTTCTGTTTACAGAGTTCTTCTGATAGAAGTCAACTTTATATTTGGTATAAAGGTATTGTCAGGGTACAGTTGATCCCAGCAGTAGTTTTCTAATTTCATATCCTCAAGTGATGCTTCCTTTAAGGCAGCAAGTTAAAAGATGTAGACTAATGCTCAAATCACCATACAGATACTAGTCTAAGCACAAAGTGTCCCACAGCTTAGACTTCTGTAGCCTCTGCTGTTCATTGCAGCTACTCCTACAAACTGAGCGTAACATAAGCCCTCTGTTCCCTTAAGTCAGGCGTGTGCATACCAGAGCTCCATCGATCAGTGCAAGCACTTTGTATTGCCACAACAATGTAAGATTACTCTTGAACACTGACATCTGTGCATCCAGAGAGATAAGAACAATGAGAAAGTAGCTCTGCAGAAATGTTCTGCTGTTATAACAAACTCTCTAGGACTTCAGATCCTACCATTTTTCCCAGAGCTGAACATACTTTGCAGAGCTTGTTTCAGTGGTGTAGGTACCACCTTTTTTCCCCACAGCTCCAAAGCATTTCAGAAAAGCCTCCTCAAGAATGTAAGAATTTCACCTCTCTCTCCAGTACCTTTTAGCTCCTATTCCCACACCTCTCTATCACCAAGTCACAAATCCAGTATCAACAGTGGCCTAAAATTAAACTTAGAAAGTATCCATGGTACTGCCCAAATTCATAAAACCACCTTTCTCCAGGATGGAATTGCCATATTCAGCACATGTTGTAAAGGACAATGGTTCTGGCATGTCACCCACAGACACTACTGTTAGTACTAGAAGTACTAAAAAAGTTAGTATTTCCTGAGTACTTTGTACAATCGTTGTGGTATCTGTAGTATCTTTTTCTCCAACTGAAGCAGAAGTGATGTTTAAAGAATCAAGCATAAGGTAACTTTTTGGAACTTTGTTCTTTATAAATAGATTTCTTTACACCTCCAAAGGGATATGACACCTCAGCAATCAGACTGTCATCCCAGGCAGTGGGTCCAGCTTACCAGGGTTTTGTATTCAATTCAAATTACTGATTCTTGCCACAATGAGTTGCTGACAACACGCAGAATCCCACTTTCATTTCTGCTATTTCTACTACAAGTTTTAATACTAAGCATTAACAGAAGACACACTCAGCAGCAGCAAGAGCAAGGTTCTTGGAAAGAGCACTACAGCTTGTCTGTGATGCAGTTCACCAGAGCTCTCTTCTGTAGGTCAGGTTTGGCGACGCCGATGTCTGTCCAGCTGACACTGCATGTGTTCCTGGTGGGGATGAAGGGAGTTGTGAGTGCCATCACCTAGCCTTTACACTTCTGCTGGCTTGATGACAAGTACATCCAGTGGGTTTACAAGGGTCAGAGAGAAAGGCTTCACGTACCCCCACCTGGCATGCAACACATTCCTACCTCTGCAGGGAAAGTGCTGACAAACGACGCTACACGCCAGCAGACAAGAAGGAGCCAGGCCATTTCTGCTGCAGAGCTGAAACTCGCCCCTGTCTTGGCACATTAGGCACTGACTCACAGTACTTGCCCTGCATCACCTCAGCAAACAGCACTCAGAGAAAACTACAGGCACTAGATTTGCTCAGCTTGGTTAATATTTCTTTTTAGTCTGTGTCTGGTGTTCTGCTAACCAGGGTTCCCATCAGCCCAGGAGCAGTGTCTGCTTCCCCTCCCCTCTCACCACAGAGCACTCCCCAGCAAAGCAAAATACGGATGGGGAGAACAGTCAGAGGGGATAGTGCTGCCAGGGAAAGAAATATGGAACAAGTTATTGGAAAATTATGAACCGAACAGCAGTCACTGTCGGTACTAGAAAGAGGGCAAATATCATACAGGGGTATATCATGAAGTAAACTTTTCCCATATACTCTGGATTATTAATGCTTCATACATTAATGCTCTCATACCATTGATTTCATTCACTAGGGAAAAGGTATGCTACTAGAAGAGCCATCTCCTGGGAAGAATCTGCTAATAGGACTGAAACACAAAGCTATTCAAAACCGTTTTGACAGCCAGACTGGTTACAGGTACAGTGATAGAAAGGACACAAATGTTCAACCAAAACTGGCAAGCCTGAATGCAGAAGTTGCATATGGCAATTTGTACTTGTGGAAACACATGAAATGCTGAGCACCCTCAGACCAAATAAAAATCAGCAGTAGAAGCTCTGGAGGTGAGGCCTCTCCTTTTCCCTCCTCCACAGGTTAACCCGGTAACATACTGCACGTTCCGAGAGGCTCGGACACAGCCGAGATGTTTCTGAGTACTTAAAGATTCAGGCAGTTTTCAGTACTACAGATCCATCCAAGAAAGGCGAAGTCCCTTTTCCAGGCATTTCAATGACACCAAAAATAACATTACTTTGGAAAATGCATACTAAGTGCAGTACACGGCACGTTAAGCCTATTGTATTTCCTGCCTTGTTTTGCTATTACACTAATGCCATCTTTTTCATTCACGCACACTGAGCATTCCCCTCCTGCAGGCATTCAACTCTTGCTTTGTTAGTTTTTAAAATCTTCTCCTTGTCTCTCAGTAATTCCATATTCAGTTCCTGCCCTGAACTTCACCTTAAGTAAGTCAGTGTGTTTAGAGTATAAACAGCCTAATTTTTGTCTGACCTTAAAGAATAAACACACTAATTAAACATCAGAGGGGGATCAATCAGGACACCTCTGGTCAGCCCCGAGTAGCTGCAAACCCAAGCATAGATGACTGCTGTCTAACCCATTACAATCAACCCTCTTAATCAGCTTGCAAGGCCCAAGACTATTGGTCAGCAGGTGTCCCTGACACTTTCAAAAGAATTTAAACTCCCTTCCCCCTAAACAGAGTTATTCAGGAAGTGTTTTGTGGTAATGCAAAATGCCAATTAAAAACAAATCAAAAAAAAAAAAAGAAAAAATATCACCATCCATATTCAACGCTAGAGCCGGGTAAAGGGACGGCGAGGGACACAGAAGCCGCAGGCAGCAGGGCTGGGTCAGTGACAGGGGAGAGCAGGGGCAGCAGAGGCAGGCAGCAGGCCCTGTCGGCCCGAGCGCCGGCTGCTCGAAGGCTCACCAGAGCCAGACCTGCCTGACCTCCACCACAGCACACCTGTTACTTCAGAGCCACTTCCTAGCACATCTACAGCACTGTGATTACTACTACAGCGTTAGCTACACAAACACTTTTTGGCTTCTGTTGATTTGTGTCACCACCTAATTTTAGACCAACACTTATCCAATCGATGCTTAGCCAGTTACTAAATTTAGAGGGAGAAAAAAAAAAACACTTTTTACAAGGGAGACTATGAATATTTTAAGTTTTGCTTGTGTATTTTACCTGAGCTGCAGAGTAATTAGAGACTCCATACTCAAACTGTAGATTCACTAATGCAACCAAACATAAGTTTTGTTCTACAGCATAAACCACATAAAAGCTGATTATAACTGCACCACTCCCCATCTAAAAATAAAGTGGAAAGGTTTATTTATACTGCAAGCAGCATCTTGGATTTAAGCTATAACTGCAGCTGCCAACTCCATAAAGGTCGGTCAATTATTCCCACTGACAAGTACTTAAAACCAAATTACTTTTCAGACAACCCCCTTCCTCAAAGTAAGCCCTAAAACATTACTACCTTAAGTCAAATGCTCAGGATCAGAGGGCTGAGAGTGAGATCTGCAAACACAGCATCTGTACAATTTAGCATGTGCATTTTTAGACTTAACACTACATCACAGTATTTAAACATGAGCTTATCAGCATTTTTCATCCCTTACAAATAAAGTTGAAGGGTCATCCCAGGTAGTCACAGTTTGGTTGTGCGACAAGCTCTGCAGGAGCTGAAAAGAAACTGCGCTTAACAAGACTGCTGCCTTCTCCACAGATACTCCCTCACTGATCAAGCAAGTGGAATTTTCAAGTCAGTATCCCACCTCTCCTGCCACTGAGGTGGGTTGAGTCTCTAGATGTCAATGGAAACATCAGGCCAGTGATGAGCACAGACTTTGGAAGCTGCACATTAAATCTTTGATTTGGAACACGAAAACAAACGCAGATAGCTATTCTTTGTGTCTGTCCTAGTTAATGCAACAGCAGCTAGGTTAAGCATGTTTAAATTTCACCTGCAAGCAGCAGAAAAAAAAATAAATTGACAACTATATATGCAACTACTGAGTACACACGGGACGTTTACAGTTTTCATTCCTATGAAGAGAGGTGCCAGCTCCTCAGCACAGAAAGGAGCCCAAATCTATACATAGCCGCTGGCTTGCCCTCTTCAACACAAGCTGTACGTATATGTAAATGCAATTATCCTTGAAAGTTACCTTCAAGTAAGAGACACCACAGTACTTGCACCTTTGCCTGAACTTCTTTAGGCCCCACTTCCTATGCAGAGGGCTGGCTGCAGAGCCAGAGAAACTCTGGCAATGGGAACAGGCTGTGTCTAGCTGTTATCTTTCTTGAAATGCCTACAAATCACCAGGCTCTCTAATGCAGTAGCACCACTGCTTTAATGCCAGTTCTGAGAACACGCTAATTAAGCATCAAGCTTCATGCTTCACACCAGCAGCCCAGCCTCACAAATGAGGCTAAGTAAGCATGCCAGTTGAAATTTTCTGTAGATGGTGGACATCTATCCATGACAACTAGACTGAGATCCAGTGTGTTTTTTCTCACTCATCTGCATACACAGCCAAATCAGTATCACCTCTGGTTACCAACAAACAAGGCCTGTTTCCTCCTCTCACTCAGAACAACTCATTACTACAAAGAAATCCTAATTATCAGAATACAGACACCAAGATAAATGGTGACACTAATAAAAAAATGCTATCACCTCAGGCCCAGCGACAGACTGCACGTTAGGGACCAGATTATCATTTTTATACAGTCTCATTAGGGAATACATTCCTGCTGTATCTTATTAATCGCATAAAGTCTCATTTATTAGAAAAATGTGTTTTGATTATTATCCACGAATCAGTTCAGAGCAGTAGAACACAAATCCTCAGAAACAGCAAGAGCTATGCTGATCTCACTTGGGACCCTGTTAACAGGCTTACCACCTCCCTTCCTCTGGGCTTAGGTAACAGCCTTCCTGCTAAGCAGCTGCCTGCCTCTGCTGTTAGGCTGGGGGGAAAAAAGTTACAGCTATCCTAGTCAGTAATTCCAAATGGCAGACTCATGGCATCTGCTCAAGTCTGCTGGATCAAGGCCTTCTTCTTTGCAATCATGTGCCTAAGTCATTGCTGAATTTCATGCCCTAACTGCTCCAGCCGCTGAATTTCAGCACAGCAGGGATGAACGCCCCAATCTGCCGGAACAGCGGACAGTTACAGAAACCTCCAAACTGTAGTATAAGGGGGTGACACTGATTCCCAGCATAGGGTGATCATCTTTGTAACAAAAAAGTGTCAGAAGATGCTGTACTATTATAGCTATTCCTCTTTATAGCACTCTTGAAAAGGTATCTCAAAGTTGGCTTCACTCACAAGATGCAGAAGGATCTCTAGCATGTCAGCCAGCTCTTAGAAACCAAAAATCCGCAGGTTTTCCTCAGAATATCAGACATGCTCTCTAAATAACTTGGTTGGGTGGGTTTTTTTTAATTCCTTGCATATTTAACTGGTACACATTATGAAATTATATTGAGAATATTTACATAAAGTTTAAAGATAGTTGTTGTGAATAACTATAAAAAACCCTATATCCTGAATGGCCTTCTATCAAACCACACACAGCATTTGTGACTGAAATAACCAAAGTAAAACCAGAAGACTGAAATTTTGAAGGACTTAATCACCTAAGTTTAATTCTCTCAGGAGACATGCACATAACTGAAGAAACAAAATTTCAACAAAAACCTGAGAACTTAATACTTTGTCAAGTCAAAAGACCAGAACAAACAAAAACCAAACCCATCACCCAAAAAAACCTGAAACAACAACAAAAAAAAACCACCAAAAAACTGTGGCAGGGAAAAGGCTTTAAGAGATCTGAGAATAAATACAGTTTTAATCAAAATTGTCTCATCTTCCAGCATTATTGTAAGATGGGACCCGCTACAATACTTCTCAAGTAGATGTTTTGTAACTGTCAGAAAAGGAAGCCCCCACAATGCAGCAGCATTATGTCCTTTCCCTCACCCCTTCTTGCAATCAACTGAATACTTGTTAAACAGGAAAATAAAAAGCCAACAGGGCCCATCACACACTCTGTCCCAGATTTTGAAAGAACCAGCTTTTGCAAGCATCAGATCAAGAGACTGTTTTCACAATTTTTAAAGGCTTCTTTCTTCTCTTAAGTAATAGGAAAGCAAACATTCCTTGCAGTTTGTTCTACCCAACAACACAAGATGGAGAAAGAGAAAATGAAAGTGACCACAAGAGAAGCAGCCAGACTGCATTCTCCAAGCTAAAAAGAGAATTACATGGCTAGTCCTCTGCAGTGGCTGTAATGACTCAATCTGTACTTGGAAACAGAGAATAGTTTAAAAGCAGGACTTGGCCAATCCATAGATGTCAACTACAAGCAACAGCGCTAAGATTCTGCAACTCAGTGGAATTCTCTGTACATCGGGGGTGGGAAAACTCACACTAAGACAGCAGGACTACAACCACCCAAGACTAATAATGCATGGAAGTATGGAATACACATTAATACTGAAGTCTGTAATTAGAAAGCAACACTGACCAGTGATGAGTTACGATGATCTGACTAACGAATAACTCTAGGCAAGAAGCACAGCTTCCAAGACAGGAGAATCATCCCTCAGATCCAGCAATTCTTCAGAGATAGAAAAGAATGCAGCCACACAGTGACCACGGGCATACTACCTACTTGTAGAGAGGCTACTTTTGGAGATAATTTGTACTTTTTATTACTTCATACCATAAAGCAAGCATAAAGAGCAACTGTACTATAGCTGCTTTATTAATTCTGAGATCATTCATGGCTGCAATAAAATAAACTCCTACCCAAACAACAGACCAATACTGCGTATTTCTCCTAAACAGCATACATTTAAGTTGGAAACGGTTTTGATTTTAATTTGCAACATTCATAAATGCAGTAGTGCAAACAACTGGTTTGTATTTCTGATGGTAGAAATCCTCTCAGTAGGCTTTAGCCTACTCTATCAGTTACATTATTCTACAGCCACAAAAAAGGCTTCCTCCTCATGACCTAAAGCAGATGGACTTCTCTAATGATTATGCACAGCATCAAATCAGAAGAGCAACAGGACGGCTGACCTGGCAGTTTAATAACGAAGTTTTTTACATACCATTAATAGCTTTTTATGTTTATCAATGCCCTTTCAACAACGTTTCTGTTCAGTGTTGTATTCAGAGCGTAGCTGCATGTCACATTCTTTATAAAACAGGTTTCCAGGCCAAGGAAGTCAACTAGAACTATGTTTAAGGTCTTGACAAGTTGAAGAGGATTATGAGCTCTTTCTTCAAGAGAAGCAGCCAGTGTAACCTTCCAGAACATGAACCCTGACCCTTCAAGTTCCCATTAATATTTGTAATATTATGCTTCCCACCCAGCTTTCCTGTCCTTTCTCTTGAAATACTAGACTATCAATTCCTTAACTAGTCAAAACATGAGCAATCTCGAGATTTTTCCCTCCTACCCCGACACTTTGACTGTTCCTCTAAAGACAATTAGGAAAAAACATAGTGATAGACTGCTACGGCACACCATTACTAGATACAGTCACTTGTTCTTGGGATTCCCTGATAAGAAGCATTTCAGAAGTGCTGAGAGGAGTCCTACAGTTTAAGCAGAGTGGGATTATACCTCATAATAAACATGTCATAGTTCTCCTCACTTTTTTTTTTTCACAGCCTAAAACAAAACCTGAGGATCCAAGAGTAATGGTTTTGTGGAGGGTATTTTGCTTTAAGAAAAAGTCTGCGACATAACAGAGCACTGGGTACCTCCAGCAGAGCAAGTCTGATGACTTCAGAAAACTATTCAAGTGAGGTCACTTAAAAACACCTTAAAAAAAGCTACCTCGTTTTCCTGAATTTGGCTGAAGTATACTTGCAAATGACTGTTTCAAAGGTCTCTCCTAGAACATCCCAAGAAAACTTCCAGAAAAAAAAAATCCTAATAAGCAGCAGCAAGAGTCTACTATTCTTAAATTATTGCAGAGACCAGCTCCATAGTAAAATGTTTTGAGATTTATTGAGTTTAGGGCCAGAAGGCCTGTATAAACTCACTGCCTGCCTTTTACCAAACAACCCTCCTGTCTTCTGGCTGAGCTAAAGCATAAGCAGGTGGCAGGATCTTCCACATCCTCTGAACTGCTCAGTAGTTACTTTGCCCTCACTGTTTAAAACATGTAACTTCTAGATCAATAGCTATAACTGGTACAGGTTTTTCAGCCTGAACTAGTGGCACTTCAGCCGGCACCTGTTTTTACATAGCACCACAAGATACTTATTTGAATCCTCCTTTGAAAGCAGGTCCTCTCAGACAAACACCAATTCTAACAAAACCAAAAGGCATCTGGGGTACAGCCTCTGCCACTGTGACAACCTCCATCCCGTTCATCACGCTCAAACCTGGTATCATTTCAGCTACTTCAGCAAGTCTGATTCCTACACGTTTGAAATGGGTAAGCAAGGGCTCAGACTTCTAGAATATTAAGTGCCTCCTCGCAAGACACCACAGGGGTAACTCCCATACATTTTAACAGAAGGGGAATGATTCTGCACTTGAGTCAGAGCTGGCCAGGCACAACAGCTGCAATCTGGCTGCCCTCACCCATCAGTTAATATCCTGGGATGAGAAGAAATGAGAAGTGCAAAGGGACTACAGCTGACTTGCAGCACTAATGTGGAAACAGAGTGCCTCCTTCCCTTTTTTTATGGCTGTCAATTTCTGAGGTGGGAGTTCTTTTGTTGCAATTCCAGCTAATAGCTGACCACTTTTTCTGGTTTTCACCACTTTCATCAGATTAACGCTCTGAATCAAATCTTTTAATCTCCCTGTTCTTCTGCAGTAAAAGGACTTTTAAAGTAAGAGATCTTTTAAAGCCTTAAGATACCGATGTTTTAAACCAATACTGACAATCTCCCTGCCTGGTTTTGCACAGCCTGGATGCTGGGAATGGGGACACACACCACAGCAGCGGAAGCCCTTCCACAAGACTGCCAGATAACCAGAAGTGACTACGGTCAAAGATTAGACAAAGTTTCACAATAAAATCATGCTACTCACTATCACTGGGCATAAACACATCAGAAAAGACTTCCTGTCATCCTCTCCCACAAGCTCTGACCCTTTACATCTGTGACTGAACTGCCTTTTCATTAAAAACACCACTTACTGACCTTCCTCCATCATAAAGAAGATACATATTTACATATATAAAGTCTATTGTATTAATCATAGCAGTTGTCACAAGCCCATTAGGACAAGCTCATACTACATAAATTAAAGCACTCCACTGCTCACTTTAGTGCTTTTTCAGTTAATTCGATTCTAATACACACACAAACACTATTGAAAACCAAGGAACTATATGGATACCTGTAATTTAAAAAATAAAACCCATGACTGAGTTTATTTCTCAACGAGAGAGCGATTTTACCTGCAGGCAGGACAGCCACCAACTACTACTACAGAAGTGGTGGTGGCAGGCTGTTGAATAATGGTGTATGTGCTCGAATAGTTTGGCTGTGATGTCGGTGGAGGAACAGCATACCCTAAAATAAGAAAAAAACCTCAATCCACCACACATAAAGCACAGAGAATAATGACAATAATTAAAAAGTATGGAAACAGAACATAAAAAAAAATGTAGTCTTGAGTAATTTAAGAAGCTCTATTAAAATCTGAGTTGGAACACGCAGCACATCTAATAGCAAAGCCACTCCATAAACCCAAGTACCTAGCAAAATTTAACCATCTAAAAAGGCCACTGAGCTAATAATTAACTTTGAGAATTTGTTTCAATGCTGTTTGAGCACCAGGGAAAAACAGTTTAAACAAAGCATGACCACAGCTTTCACTTCTGGATGTTACGTATCAGGTATGTCCCGCTCCAGTGGACAATCTAGTTGAAACAGAACTGGTTTCCAGCTTTACTTCCACATATTAGGTTTATAACTGGAAAGAAAGGTAGGAGTGATAGGATGCAAACAGAAAGGAAGCAGGTCACATAGCACTGAAAAAAACCCCAACTTTTCAGAAAACCCATGTTGTTAGCTAGTGAATGTGTCATTTTAACAGCTGCAGTTAGAAAACACAAGCTTTTAACTACTGCATTAATTTTTTTTTAAATGCTTTCTAAAGGGATGGTTAGATGTATGCAGTGTAATCATACAGTCAAGGTACAGTTTGCCCAGGTATAATCCATTTTGATCTTCTCTTCCAGGGCACAGCTCTCAAATTTTCTTGAATCAAGTTATGCATCTGTAAAGTCCACCACCCTCACTACTTAAAAGTTAATTAAACTGAAAGCAATCAGTAATATTTGTATTGTAGGAAAATAAGCTCCAAGTTATTATCAGGAAATCTATCTATGGCCTCAAGATTCAACCCAATGCTTGATGACTGGGGTCTGTGTGTGCTGTGTAATTTTTTTTGTAACTTTCAAAGCATTCCCTTAACTCCGCAGTCTGACAGGCCACTTCTTTCTTTGGCGGAGGTTAGTATTAATTCAGTTAACAAAAGTACTGTATCTACTCACCTGCTTAAGTCTCTCCAAGACTACTGAAGTGTATCAGAAAAAACAAACATTAACCAGAATACAGTGAAGTGCATGCAAAGAAAAGTGCAAGTCTGGGGTCTGTTTTACTGCTAGTACAGCTGTGCCTCTTTGCTATTGTTTTGAGGCGGAAAACCCACACATCCGAGGGATGCATGCAAACTCCGTCGGTATTTTGAGGAGGGCAAAACACAAACATGACGTTACACCTCGGAGGCACACAAGGAGCGAGGGGAGAAGGAGGAGGCTCATTTGAACACCTGGATCCCCCGCGCACCCTCCTCCCTGCGCTGGTTTTAGGCGTGAAAACCGAGGGGATCCGACGGCCTGGCTCCCGAGGGGAGCCCCGCGCAGGAGAGGCTCAAGAGTTTGCCCCGCTCCGGCCGGGCAGCCCCTCCGCGGCGCAGGACA
>NW_020799118.1:7947132-7950371 GCF_003259725.1 Athene cunicularia | reverse complement strand
GCTGCTGCGCGCTAACTGCCGGGCCTGCCGGTTGTGTTTTAACTAAGCCGGTGATGGATTGTTAAGGTGCTCGCCGACGCCCTCCGCAGCATCGGTTCCCTTCAGGTGCGCCTCCCCCGAAACGCCATCCCTGCTCGCAGCCCCCCTTCAGCCCCAGCCGACAGGACAGCCCGGGCGGAGCCCCCCAGGCCGTTAACCTGCCCCAGCCAGCACGCCAAGAGCCGCTCTGAACCATGCAGTAGGCAAATGGCTTCAGCTGAGCTCTGGGAAGATGGAAAGGTTGAGAGAGTGTCAGTGTGTGTGTGTGTGTACACATATATGTTCAGATATTCTGTGTGTTTGCCTTTACACAGAACCCCCAGCCTGAGGAAAAAGCGAAAATCAGCAGGAAATAGCGCTGTGTTCTGCAGTGACTTCTGCAAACTCTGACATCCCCGCTGGGAAGAGACACACTTGAGCATTAACAGAAAACAGAGTTCAGCGAGTGGTGGCACAGGAAGAGAAAGTTTCTGAAAAGAGGTTGATAAAAAATCAGAAGAAAACCCACATGGTTCAAAGAAAGACTAAAGTTAACACTGAAGGAAGGAAGAGGAAAGCAAGGGCCATGCTGCTTTCTCCTGACAACAAACTAAAGGAACGAGTTCAACAGCGGCTTCACCAGGCTCCGCTGCTTCTGAAATCCAAGTTCTCAAGGTCTGGTCAGCTCAGGCTAGGTGCTTAAAGGATTTTAAACGTCTTTTATCACAGTTAAAACTTTGGCCTGCCTCCCTCTACACCTTCATCCCTTGGGCTGTCTGATTCACCAAATCTTTCTGGTTTTGAAATACCCTCAGGTTTATCCTTCGCTGCAGGTGCCAGCACGGCCCCTATTGCCATGGCAAACACCGAGTGACTCCCGCGTCTGACAGTGCTCCTGCGCAGAGGGGGAGCTTTAGCCCCATTTCAGAGGAAGAGGGAAAAAAGGAAAGGGAGAAAACAATTTGCCTCAAAATCAAACAGATGCTTGAAACAGAGGGACACACACCACATGACCCAAAATCCAAGCCAGTGCCAGCATCACATGATGGTGAGAGGATCCCTGGCCTCTTGCTTCCCATCGCCTCCCTACAGTTGCAGTGACATTTAAAGACCGCTCCTGCTCAGAAAGCTTTTGTTTAACTGTAGCGGTATAAATATTACATGAGAGAAAAATCTTAAAAGCACAAGTGCAATGCAGTACTTCCTCATTAGGGGAAAGATATTTCCCTAAAATGAATGTCAAGTGACAAGGAAAAATCCCCCTTTTAAAGAAGTGAGATTTGGGAGAGTGTGAAAGAGACCACAGTCAGGAAGCCACATGAACAAACCATCTCCGGCAGCATGAGGATGATGGCAAAACAGTGAAACAGGATTTAAAATATCTTGACTATGCTTTGAATAGAGAAAAATCCTGTAATAACAGGAGGTTTAAACACTTAATTTTGTTGCGCTCTAGCCTTGCCTAGGTCAGGGATGTGTCCCGGTCACAGGGGGACACCTCCCCTAACTGCATTTTCAGTACAAACCGTGGCTTTGCTGTGGTACACTGCAGGTTGTATTTAGACAGCTACAGTTACGGGCAAGACTGAGGGAAACCTACACAGCCAACAAGGGCTAGCAACCTTAACCACATGGGACCTGTTTCACTGAAGGTAACTCCTTCCTCCCGAGTCACACAGTAACCATGAGACTGAAGGGCAGAAGTAGGAAAAGATATCTGAATGTTTTCTTTCTCTTTTACAAGGCCTTGATGCCCTGTTCAGGGAAGACCCCAGGTTCACCCTTCACAGCCTACAGACTCGAAGTGAGGTTCATGTTAACCCATGGCCCCGGGATTATATAGCAAACCCACTGTTCAAATAGACAGAAAAATGAAAATTGGTTTATATTTACCTGTATGTTCCTGCAGAACCTTTCTCTTGTGAGCTCCTTGCAGGATGGAAGTCTCTATTGCAACAACAGCAACTGAACAAAGCATTAGACACCCAAAGCAAGCAAGAGTTTTCATAAGGCATCAATTCATTCTTTCTTTTTACATCAAATTACAGATGTAGCAGAGTCAGCATAGTTGTTAGCTGGGTACAGACCACAGAAAAGTTACACGCTGCCAGTGTTAGGGAGAGCGTTCACTGGGTTCAGGTTTAAGGCCTCCTTAGAGTAAGCGTAAGAAAATTGTAATCGTTGTAAATGACTTATGTGAACTGATTGCGTAATCAATCATTCATGCTGATATCCTGTAGGAATGCAGGACTGGGGTTCAAAATCCAAACTGTGAGCAAAATCCCAGAAAATTCTCCTTAAATTCTACTGCAATCCAGTTCCCATGGAAAACAACAAAACTCCTGTTTCCACCTGCTTAAAACGGCAACTTGGTTGAATACATGTCCAATCTATCAGGCACAACTGCTACCAGTCTTGCACAATTAATTTCTTAGGATCGAAATGGTACTTGGTCTTTATAAAGATGTTTGATTGCAATGATGAAATCATCAAAACGCTACTAGGGAGCAAAAATTCAGCGTCCAGGTAGGCACCAGTCTGCAGAAGGGACCAAACCACAGCAGCCTTGAGCCAAGTGTCCCTGGGGCTCAGAAGGGAACAACCCAGACGGGATGGTTTTGCCTCACACAGTCATCATTCTGGAGAATTTAATGTGTACACCAACCCTCTGCACCACAACCCTCTGCACATTAAAACCATCTGAACCTACAGGCCACAAAACAAGAGCAAGGCAGCCGTACTCTCTTTAACCAGAAACTAGAAACTCCTCAGGCTGGATTCACATTGGGTCTGCCAGTTCCCTTTGAAAAAGGCCTGAAATGAAAGACGGCTGCTTTTCCACCCTCCTTTACTGGGCCTTTGAGATACACAAAGATCTGAGATACCCTTTGTTTGCAAATCTCTTTCTTGTTTGGTTATTTGAGTAGGCGGGCATGAAGTTCTTGCCTATCTTCTTAGTTTTCTGACTCACTTCAGAATGAACTGGAATGGGATGGCAAAAAATGAGACTTATAAGCGCGCCCTTTCAAAGGGCGGTGGTTGTTTTGTGGCAGGGCGAGGCACAGCGGTGCCAGCGGCCCCCCCGGTGTCCTGGGAAGGGGCGGCCCCTCCTGTGCTTCTGCTCCAAGCTGCGACAGTAGAGGCCGCCTCCTGGCCCCAGCGCAGGGAAGGCATTTAGGGACGCTCGGAGTAGGCGTAACCTCAGAGAAACGCCGCTCCCC
>NW_020799118.1:7919881-7947082 GCF_003259725.1 Athene cunicularia | reverse complement strand
CGACTGGAGCACGTCCCCTCTCCCCCGAGGAACTTCATTATTGTTGTAATACGCAAGGAGTTGGGGTATTTTTCTCCAATTCTGTAGCAATTAGTGCTATGCCAGGCAGCCGGAAATTTTAATTAGCAGCATACCATCTTCATTTGAGTGGGTTTGGTTCTATCAGAAATTAGTGGCTGAGGGATGAGGAAGAATTTAGCAGGTGTGGATCTGATCTGTTCCAGTCCCCTGGAAATACCAGGCCACTTCTGCCTTGCACAGGAGCCACAAGCACTGAGCATCCTTCAAAATCAAGCAACATCTGTCTTCATCTTCTGCAGCACAACCAGTGCAAAGGGGCCTAAATTGAATTCTTAAAAGTAGTTTATAATCCCAAATGCATTTGGGGTTTTCCCGTGATTCTACAAACACTGTCTCAAAAGTTCCAAAGAAATGATATGCAGAAACTCTCATTTATCTTGGCTGCCTTGAGTATTTTAATCCAGTTGCATCTGCCTGGATTAATTTAATTATATCCCATCTATATTTTTCCTAACTTCATCATCTTTGGAACTTTCACTACCTGTTTCTGAACTGTTCCAGCTACTTTTCTGCCTGCCTGGACTGTCATTCCGGGTACAGCCCTTCATTTGTATATTTGCCCACCTTTAACCCACCCAAGCATCACTCCTCTGTATTACCTGGCTAGGTAGATACTGTCATTGCATTTTCTATACTGTTTCCTTTACTCCACACTCACTAGCATTCTGGTCGTTTAAGATTAAATGCATAATATTTTCCTCTGCTATAAAGACTGTTCTGCAGCATTTTACATGCTAATACTGAAAGGCTTGTTTTCATGGCTGCCTCTATCGCAGTGTTACACACATAATTTTCACCTTATCTTTGTTTCGTTTCGTTCCATTCTTTCCATATTATGTCCTTCTGTACTATCCTACTTGACTAATGTAGAAAGGCAGAATATAAAGAAGATAAATGGCTGATCCAAGAGCAAATAAAGGCAGTAATACATGCCTTCATGCTCCCAGCAACAACAAAAAGAAAAGTCAAAAACTAGAGGCTTCATCATAATTATACTGCCACAACTAATAGGAGAATTTTGCTCATGACCTCCTGGCTTTACTTCTCTGATGCAATGAATTTTCTCACTGTTACCTGTTACTCACTTGGTGATCCAGGTTTTTAGGTACTTAGCGGCAGCAGCTGTAGGAATCAGAGCATTCTGAAACATCCTCCCTGGGATCCCATGTGAATTTACTGTGCTGCTCTTTCACACTGACCTGGCTGTTTCCAGATTCTCCATAGTTTCAGTTCCTCCATTCAAATACACCGTACAAGGTAGATCCTCTGTACTGCTGCTTATTCTCAGTCAGTGAGCAGGCAGGCAAGTCTCCTTAGTCTCTTGTGTTGAAAGCACAGCAGCTGTTTGACAAGGCAGCAGCAGGGTTCCAAGCAGGGATTCTTCTTTTCTTTCATTGTGTTGGATCTGAGTCCTCTTTTCTACCCTTCCCCTCCTGGTCTCCCACTGCATTGTTAATAGAACTGGAGGCAAAGTTCAAAATACTCATCAGTAGTTCTGACTGTCAGACAGACAGAACAACTGAAATTTGTTCAGTTTAATGGCACCCAGAAGGCCAAGTGACAGAAATCTGGTGGCCTTTATTGACTTCTGAGAGGACTAGTGTACACCTACCTCACATAAAACACTGACCCCTCCATGAAGGGTAGGGCTGCAGTGCCCAGAAAATGGCAGATTATTAAATGATAAAACTGGAATGGAACTCAACCAGGTTTCTGCTTTATGTACTTAAACAAATGTCACCCCTATGTATAGTAAATACAGATCAGATCCCAAAGTGGTCACCAGAATGCTTTGGAAGGAGGTTTCCTGGCAACAGTAGGTAATATGTCCATGGATTAAAACTAGATGTGTGCCTATGGCAAAGCTCCCTTTCACATCTTTTCTTCTGTATCTATGTAGCTATGTTGGCGTACCATGGATTTGTGGAATTGAGATGAGCAGGGTGTGTAGCACCACCAGCATTATCAGGTCTCGAGAGTGGAGAGTTCTGCTATAAAATGGTCCGTGCTACTTCATCTCAGTTCGATGCTGACTTCTGTCCTCAGCCTGCCAAAGCTGGCCTGTTAATGTGGTGAGCTCTTGTAGGATGGACAGTAGTGTGCCAGTAGCAAGGTCTTTCACATTGTTTTTCAGAACCAGCTAAGAGGTGTAAATAGTCCACAGCTCTTGACTGAAAGAGTTCTGGCTGCCAGCTCTTTCTAAAAGCTCATTCTTTATATCTTTATTTAATTTGACTGATGATGGCTCAGAGCAGGACTGATCTACAGTAGGCTCAAGATCTATTTTTTAAAACCGTCATTTCCATTAATACCTCCTTTTTGCCTTTCAGACATGGCCATGCCCAGTTCCCTTTTGTGGGCTGTTGACATTTTTGGGAGGGTTTACACCCTCTCTACTGTTGGCCAGTACTGGGAGCTCTGTAAGGACACACAGCTGGAATTCAAACGGGTCTCTGCCGTCAAACAATGCTGCTGGGGAATAGCCTGTGATCATAAAGTATACACCTACGTGTTCTCAGGTGACGTTCCTATTAGATACCAGGAAGAAACCTATGAGAATCAGGTATGACGTGTTACGGGCACCTCTTATCACACTGCCACGTATTTGTCAGAAAGGAGTGATAGCAAATCCATACATCAGTTGTCTCTGCATGTTTGTCTCACAGGAAGATTGTTTGGTTTTGTTTTCATTTTTTACCTGATGTTTTCCTTTCCTTAGTGACAAATACACAGTCCTCTCAAGAAAATGTTCCAGGCAACAGAGATACATATCAGAAACATATTACTCTTAAGAAAATGCTATTTTTCAGTGTTTCAAAGACTTCTCTAATAAAGGCATAACTCTCCATTAAATGTTTCCAACTTTTTTGCATAGAACTGTTAAGATGATTTTGTCTACGTGATGTATTTTTAAAAAATGTCTTTAAAATAGTATTTTCAAGGGAATTTATCCATTTTGGTTTTAAGTTAACCACAAGGTATTTATGAGAGAAAATGGAAGGATTTCGTTGAGTACGTTTCTCTGATTTCTAATGGGATACATATAAGTTGAGAAATGTAACTTATTTGTGTGGGTAAAAATACAACAAATTAATTTTACACGCTATTTAACATTGATACAGCTTTCCAGCTATTTAAGAATGTGCATTTTGTTATGTAAATGTGTTCTTTAAAAATGCAAAACTTTAGATTTTATTTTTGTTATTTTAAAACTTTTGGTTTGTTTGTTCTAGGCTATGAAAAAATGGAAACCAAAATGCTAGAAAGTACAAAAGGGAATATTCTGCAAGAGCTGACAATGACAATTAAATAGTTTTCAGATAACGTGCAAAGCAATTTAGCCAGATTCCTAGTAAAACTAAATAATATTTTGCATAAAAATTATAGGATTTTGAACCACTCGTTTTCCACATGCCCTCAAATCTAAGACAGTATTACATGACAAATTTTCTATTTCTCTAGTAGGTAATAGTGTGAGGAAAAAAATTAAAATCCCAGCTGCATTGTTGAAAACCCGAGCAAGATATTTGTTCTGTAACTGATTAAAGCCTGATTTGGAAAACAACCCCTCTTGGTATAACGTAAGATACAGGGAAGATTTACTGAGATAGCTATCTTGACATAGTTTCTGGCACAGAAGCCATGCTATTTTTCTAGTACAGGCAAGTTACTAATCGTCTTTCTCATGGGGAGTAGATTAGAGATCCCAAGGCTATCTAGACAGCATTATCCTAATGCTGCAGTGTCATGGTGCCATAGATCACCAAAGAACAAAGCACTGTTAGGAGTAAAATACATCAGATGTTCCTATTTAAGTAGCTGAAAATGACTTGGTTGGGACTAGCTTTGCAGTCAGCCCTTCTTTGATACTTAAAAGCTTCCCCAAAGGCTATGATAGGTAGTGGCTTACAGTGTGAACGCTTTCTCATTCACCCTAGGAATTTATTCCTCTTTTACTGCAGAAAATAAGAAACGTATCATTTACGACTGTAGATGTCCAGTGAGATTACGTGATCTCAATTAAATGTTTTATTTATTATTTCTGGCAGCGCTGGAATCCAGTTGCTGGCTTTTGTGAGAAATTACTGCCCAGTGACCGCTGGCAGTGGAGTGATGTGAGCGGGCTAAAACATCAGCAGCTTGATAGTTTCACACTGCCTTCACCACACTGGGAGTGGGAGTCTGACTGGTATGTGGATGAAAATATTGGAGGGGAACCAACAGAGAAAGGGGTAGGTGAACAATACCAAAAAGAGGTCTATTCTGGGGATCCTTAGTCTGTAAAATAAAAGGCACTTTTATAGACACGTAAAAGTCTGTAAAAATAAAAGGCACTTAACTTCCCATAGCTACTTCTTTCTGGTAATTAGCTCAACTATAATACAACACAAAGAAGGATCTTGTTTGAAGGCTTTTGAAGTCTATAGGAGCTTCTGTAGAAGCTTGTCTCTTTTTATTAGGCCATGAAATGGTGGCAACTAAATGCCATTGTTATTTAAGATCTTTACTAGGAAGAAACTAAAATGCTTTACTGTGTCTTGTTTGTTCTGTGTATATCCTGCAGAGGAATTTGGACATGAGTCACAAATCATTCATGGAATTAGCTGATCTGTTAATCAGGGCTGTTGAGACATGCACAGTAACTCGTACTGTATTTGTAGGAGTGACTCTTGTGCAGAATTGCTCCAAGTTATTGTTTCAAGCTTTCACTTGGTCCTGATTTCTCATACAAGAAAACCTCTGTTTGCAGGGCTGGACTTATGCCATAGACTTCCCCAGCACCTACACAAAAGATAAGAAATGGAATTCTTGTGTGAGACGCAGGAGGTGGATCAGATACAGGAGATATAAATCACGGGACGTTTGGGCAAAGGTTTGGGATATCTTTTCAATATTAAATAAACTGGTTTTCTGAAATAATTATAAATGCAGGGAAAGCCATTTTTTATCACTGCTTTGTAGGCTGGACCAGGATTCCTTGACTTCCAGCTTGTAATTCTTGCAAGCATAAATGGAAGGCTGGGATTTTTCGTAGAAACCTGTGGCAATAAGGTGCCAAATCTCGTAGTAATGCAGCTTATTTCCTTTGCAAATTTCAAGCCAACCATTTAACTTCCTTTGGTTGGTTGACAAAGTACTGTCTTTCAAAGTGGCACCTAACATCATTCATCAGCTGTGTCCTTTATCTGTATGAATAACTATTCTTTAATACTTGTTCCATTCTAAAGAATGTACCAGAACTGTAATGTCATGTTCCAGCTTTCCAATTCAAAGAACATCTCTATGCACCGTTCTGTAAGTAAAAATTTCCTTTAGTTAGGGGATGAAACACAGACTTCCTCGTGCTGCTTTGGCAGTGTTTCCCCTCTCTGCACATAACAGCCTTGAATGCGAGGAAGAATCTCCATAATCTCCTTGCTCAGCCACTGCAGTAAGTGATACATAAACCAACCTGCAAGAAACAAGTTAGGCCACCAGCCAGATACCTGTCTATTTGCAGTGCCTCCACTTCTCAATCTTCCTTCTTTTTGCTTCAGATCGTATCCCAAGATAATGCAGATAAGTTGCCAGACCCTTTCAATGACATCTCGGTTGGAGGATGGGAAATCACCAGTGAGCCTCCTGGCCGTTTATCAGTATGGGCAGTTTCTTTACAAGGAAGGGTACGTGCGTGTTGCCTCGGTTTTCTAGTATAAATTACTACTGAAAAGGAATTAACTGCTTTTAAAGCAAGGCAGGTTTGTTACTGTCTGACGTTGGTTAGGAAATGTGCTGTTTGTGCATCTGGCAGAAAATGTAAAAGCTGCTTTGGGACTACATTATGTAACAGCTTGTGTTGTAAATGGAAAGGCTTAGTATCTCATAGGGTTGCTGTTTATGGAAGCCTTAAACCTCTATAAACAGGTGAATCTTAAAAACTTGGGCTGAGTAGTGTCTCATATCCTGAAAAATGTCCAGAATGCAGACTGGGACTGGTAACAAAAGAACAAACCTTAAGGTTCTTGCAAAGCATTGTGCTACGTCCCTGGTGGAGAGTCAGGAATGATTCAAGAAAGAATTCACAAAATGGTTTTCTAAGACCTGTTGATCAGAAATGGTAACCTGACTTGGCCATGTGGAATCCAGCTCTGGAATGTTTTCAGTTTATTTTCTATCAAAAACTATGTATCTTCCTTCTTTTGTTGTATTTAGGCCTACCATAAGGTCTCTCTTCTTTTGCTCAGTGCTGTAAAGATTTGATTCTTGCTTTCCTTTCTTCATCCTCACAGCATGTATCTGACATTCCTTTGTCTCTAGACAATTTCTAACTAGTGGTCTCACAGGGAAGAATGTAATACTTTTAACAGATAACCTGAGATTTCAGTCACACCTGGCAAGCAATCTTGGTTAAATTTAAACTAAAATTTGCTATGCCTCATACTTCCCAGTCGTAAGTGACAAGCATCCCACTCTACAGGCGCTCTTGACTGACATTGTAAAATGCTTTTACTTCCCAAGTAAAAGTCCCCAGAGAAATAAATTATTTCTAAAATTGAGGATTTAGCACTCGTCAGTCATGTTTTGGAGCACTCACATGACTACTGCAGGATGCTTTCTATGTTTAACCTTCCTGTTTTGACCGTGACCTATAAAAAAGTGCACAGACAGTAGGACCAAGGCTAGCAAATGGACTGGATGTCACTGAGGGCTGCACAGAGAATGGAATTTTTCACCCAGATTGTGGCAAGCTCTGCTCAGTGAAAGTGAGGTCAGGCTATCATCTAACAGTAACATTTTTGTGTTATATATTTGTTCATTCTTGGTTTATATAACATGCCCTGAAATACACTGAAGTGTTTTTGAATGTTGAAATATACACAGAACTTGTAGCAATAGGTTACTGTACCCAGTGCAGATTCACTTCCATGATAAAAGCTAGTCTGTAGAAAAACCTCCTCCCTTAATACATAAGGAAATAGTCTTCAACTGCATAATCAACATTTAAAAAAAATATCTTTAAAGGTCAGAGTGCATACATTGCATAAAAAACCCCTGATGTTAAAGGAGGACTGTTCTTTCCAGTTTGACTTCATGTTTGTTTCAATGGTTTCATTGTTGTAGTGATATTTTTCTAAGTTTTATTTGTTTTATTTAAACTTGTCTAGGTATGGTACAGAGAAAATGTCTGCCATCACAATCCAGAAGGTTCCGTGTGGACCTTAATCAGCACTCCTGGTGAAGTTGTACAGATCAGCTGTGGACCATATGACCTCCTTTGGGCAACTCTTTGGGAAGGGCAAGCTATTGTGAGAGAAGGAATTGATAGGAATAACCCTCAAGGTAAAGTTTGTTAAATTTAGCTAGAAACCCCTTTTCTTTGTATAGTGTTGAATAAGAAACTAACCTACGATGTCTTCTGGGTTTTGGTTTTTTGCAGGAATATTTTGGAGTATTGTGGATTCTCCAAGCTCTGAAAATGGAATTATGCACGTCTCTGTGGGTGTTGATGTGGTGTGGTGTGTTACAAAGGACAGAAAAGTAAGGGGTCTTATGCTCTGGTGCTTTTTGTTTCTTCCATCTGCTTTTGTCAAACGGGCATGTAACTTTCATAGAAAACATTCCTGATTTGAACTCACTATCCCCATGGTTTGGGGAATTCTGTGTTTGCTTGCTGTTAGGGGAATGCTCTCCGGTTTGGGATATACATAGTTGCATTTATTTTAAAGACTTTATGCTTTTCCCTTGAGGGAATTTTCTAAACCCAAGCCAGACAGATGTGGTAGGTGCGTGGGGACATTGATGGGGATGTAATAAGGGGCCTACTTCTAAGGGATGTTAAGCATCAGGATTAAAGGGACCCTTAGCTGCTCAGTCTTGTTTCCACATGGTCTGAATGTTACATCAAAAGTGGCATAGGCATTATTTTTATCTATGCTTTTCTGTATGATCCTATTTTTTTATCTTCCTATTGTAACTGTTCCCACTTCATGAGCCTTTTAATGTAGGGTTTTTTTGATTCATTGACATATCTGTTCTGTATACGTGTGATTACGTTCTTCATGGGGTTTTAACTTAGAATCATAGAATATTTCAAGTTGGAAGGGACCCATACGGATCATCGAGTCCAACTCCCTGCTCTTCTCAGGAAGTCTTGGAAGTCTTGAAGAATGTACTATAGTCTAGCTCTAGTGCTGGCTGCAATCAAAACCCTTCTCACTGAATTCAAAAACATAGATGAATTCTGTGCATGTATAGCAGTTTTAAGTAATTGAATTGCTCTGGTTTAATGAGTTACTACTTGTCAGCTGAGCCATGGTAACAGACTGTCCAGCCTGCTCCATCTGCCAAATAAAACCACTATAATAAATGTAGATAAGCTGGCATGTTTTTCTTCAGATCTGCCACAAGATAGTCAAGTACATTCTGTTATGTGATTCAACCAACAACTCCTAAAGTAGCTGCTTGCCACTATATGACAATATGCTAAATACAGATGGAAATTTTTCCAGGTACCCAGCCCACAGACACTTTTGGATTGGTAAAATCCATCTAAGGAGAGACAATTTAAAGAGCTGTACCACTGAAAAGATCCCTCCGACAGTTCCCTCTAAGGTTTAAACACAAGAACACTATTTAGAAGCGCATTCAGATTGACCAAAAATAGCCTACAGTTGACATGTAATAGAACGTATTTTTCCAATGACAGAGAAACTTATCTCTGTCACAGAAAGTTGTAACAAAACATCTCCTTGGGGGCTGTTCTGGCTGAAGTTGGTCACAAGGACACAGAGTCTGGATACTGTTAAGAGAATTATTTTATCTTTGCCTGATAAAGAAAAAGAACCAAGGAGGTAAGAGACTTCTTAAGGCAATGTGGCAAGTCAGTATTAGAGATTAAGACTAATCCACTAAAGAAACTAAATTCCAGCTGTCTGCTTGCTAATGCAGAAGGAGCAAAATTTAGACTTGTTGCTGTTGCTGTTGTAGGTGTGGTTTAGAAGAGGAGTGAACTCACATAATCCTCGTGGAACAAGCTGGATTGAAATGGTTGGAGAAATGATGATGGTAACTGTAGGCTTAAATAACCAGGTAAGACAGCTGTATACCAATGATGAGGATATTTATGTTTCCCTTTGTACAGGCAGTATTTACACCTGTTGAGGACTGTCAGCAATGCCAAATGGACAGCCAAACGAGAGATCCATGTGCTTGAACTGCTAGCAGGGAATTGTGGCTGAATTCTTCACCAGGAGATGAACAGTAGCATGTCTCTTGTATGGCACATTCAGGTGCAAATAGTTTTCTCTTGATGGTAGAGAATTTTATACTGCATCTACAGTATCAGCATTAAGGAAGAACATGAAAAATGCTGTTTCCAGCAGATTTTTGTGTTCCATGCCATTTCCTTCACCAAACCCTTCCCTTCCCTAGGTTTGGGGAATTGGCTGCGATGACAGAGCAATTTATTTTCGTCAAGGTGTCACACCAAGTGAGCTCAGTGGGAAGACGTGGAAGGCAATTGTATCTGGCCGAGAGAGTGACAGATCTCAGACTGGGAGCTCAATAAGTCTGCTCAGGTACTTAGTAAAACACCTGCTTGTGATTTGTACCCCAAGAGTTTCACTGCTAGGAGATACTTCTTCACATTTAAATGGTACAGACAGGGAGGAGCACGGAAGATATCTCCAGTCATTTTGTATGCTGAAAAGCCTTTGCATTTTTCTGCCTTGAAAATTAATAAGCAGCAGTTGTTGCACTCAGAGTAGAAACTGAAGCTCCCACTTTGGAATTCACTGCATGCTTTACTATCACTATCTGGAACTAGTCTCTAATAAGAGAAAATGTTACCTGTGAAATATCAGGAAGGAGTGTCAACCCTACTAAGGAATTATCCTTCTCTTGAGTGTGACTGTACTTTTCCTTTCCTAGAGAGATTGAATCAGTAACTCCCTGCTGACTGCTGGCCTCCTGGCTGTGCAAGGAGACAGTCAAGCTGGGGGTGCTGCAGAAGCTATTTGTTTGAATCAGAGTGTGCTCTGAGTAGAAGCCCTCTCTATCTAAGACAAAAATCATGAAGTTAATAATGGGCTTCAGAAAATCCTATTCATTATTTCGTATCCATAAGATGTGATTTCGCTTCAATGTTTTCCTGAAAGTTACAGGCAGCCAACACCATCAGTTGTTTTAAAAGATGAATGAAATACCTTCCTGTGTTTCAGATTTACTGGACTGGTCTGCTAGATTTGTGTTAGACTCTTCCCTAAATGATAGAGTTTGGCCTTCAGAAATGAAGTCTGCTCTTTCTCTCCTAAAGCTGAAACACTATGTTTACTTCTGTATGTCTGTGGTCTCATTTATGCTGCTTTGAATGACAGTTGATTAATTATCTATTTGTCCTTCAGTGCTAGCTGTTTCTTTACTGATGATATTCAGAACCAGACACACGCGATCATTCAGGGAGATGCAGATAATTGCTCTGATACAGAGCTTCCAAGTGTACCCGTGAACCTTGCCAACACACCCCCGATGGGAGCTGCAGCCAGCAGCAGTGGTAACGGCACAGGCAACCAGGCAGCAGAAATACGGGCAAATTTGACTGTGGATCCTCTGGACTCTGATCAAGGAGAAGCCACTGTTGCTTCAACTAGTGATGAGAAAGCTAACGTTGAAATGTGTAAATCTACAAACCCAAATCCTTCTGCAGAACTGCAGTGGACAAACATTGACTTGAAGGAGGCCCAAAAGCATCCAGTCCTCTCTGTCAGCACCTTTGCAGAAACATCCAGCCTTTCCTCCTTTGGCGTGTTCTCGGTGGGAGCTGAGGAACAGTACGGAGCCGATGAGCACCCGCTCTGGGCCTGGGTGTCAGGGGGAGGCTGTCTTGTAGATCTACACAGCCCACTGAAATGGTTCACTGCTCTGTCAGGTACTATCCAGTCTCCACAACAGACCCAGATTCTCAAGCACAGTTTAATATGCTCTAACAAAAACGTTCATTTGGGTTTTTTGAACAAAACCATGGCACAAAACTTCTGATAACCCATTTGCTCTTACTGCAGTTTGGTAATATGCACCATGTTTGAGGATAGTGCTGGATGTATTTAGCTGTAAAACACTTTGGGATTGAGATAGATAAATGTAGAAGTGATATTTTCTCTTGAGTTTCCCTAAGAATTTTATAAAATAATCTGTGCTGAGTCTACATCTCATTTTTAATTGCACTGAAACGGCAACTTCAGGCAAAACCCATAGTATCGCTGAACAGTAGCTGAAAATAGTAAAAAGGGCTCTCCTGAGAAATGCAGATGCCACAAATAACTGCCTCGCTCCTACCGTTCCTACTGAGACAAAGGTAGGGTAGAGAAATTATTCAGAGGCACTGTGAATGGGAGCCCAGCTGATAGCTGGGTGGGCTTGGAATTTAGATTCTTGACAGACGGTGGAATATAACAATATTTTCAAAATAAGCCATGAATTGTGGCATCCCAGTATTCATTAATAACAGTGTAACTCTTGATGCATTGTATTACCTAATTATCTTGCAGTTCAGTGACAAAACTCCCAACAAAAGTTACAGCTTTGAAAGATTCTATATAATCTAGTGATCCCAGTTCTGGGCATCACTGACGAAGTCTGGCTGTAATACGTCAATTCCAAAGCATAATAATTAGAAAAATTATGTTAGACCAGGTTGATTCAGTCCAGTGTTCAAAGCAGCATCATGTTTTACCTTTCACAGAACTGTATTCAAAGCTCACTGGAGTTTATTGATTTGGGTTCTGTTCTAGGCTTGTCATCCTCTGTGCAATCTCTGTCTCTGTCTATCACTCCAGCACAGACAGCAGCGTGGCGAAAGCAGATTTTTCAGCAGCTCAGTGAAAGGACAAAGCGGGAACTGGAGAATTTTAGGCACTACGAACAGGCTATCGAGCAGGTAAGCAGTGAGGACACATCTTTTATCTACTAAACAGATCTATCAATACTGGGCATCAATAATATATTTCTGACTTACTGATCTGAACTTTCTGTCAGCTCTATATTCTCATCTTTATTTCTGTCTATAACAACTTTCCTGGATTATCACTGTTTGAGCTCCCTGTGGGAAACTAGCAGCTTATCAAACACAGAGCAGCAATCTTTATCTAAAAACATTAGCTGATAGTTTTGTATAGGAGCAGATGAAGCATTGGTCAGCATTATTTGAGTACACTGAAACCTCAACTCCACAGAGAAACATTTGGAACAGTGCAATATTGTATGAATTATTCTACCACAAGATGAGTCTTCTTAATTGAAACAGTGACTCAAGTAGGTGAACTTTCTGTGGTAATTAAGGGATTAATGCAACTCACATAAATAAAGCCATGATGCAAACGTCAATAGCAGCACTTAAATAGCAGCACTTTTGTTTAATGTTCCCTTTGTTCTGACTCCTTGGCTCTTTTCAGATTCATTCACATTTTTGGTCCCTTCATTGCTAATTGCCAAATGACATCTGGAATTCATTTGATTAAAAACACTTGGAGTCCAGAGGTTCAATCAAGTTCAAAAAAATTATGTCAGAAGCCTTTAACAGAACAAAAGTTGTGTTATAACAAGGAGCACACTAGAGTCAGTTCATATCTGTGTGCTGTTGTATTCTTGCAGAGGTAAAATGTTAATGTCCACATGCTATTTCAGTGCCTTTCTATGCAGTTTGGTCAATTTTCATTTTGTCTTCAGCTTCCTGAACACTCTTATACTCTTTGTCAGAATTAATTGATACGATACAGACTAACTTGCAGCAGAGACTTCTTGTGGTCACAAAAAACAGTACTTAGGAGAAAAAAGAAGAGTCATGCAGTTTCCTTACTCCTGTAAATTTGTGTTTGCATTGCAGTCAGTTTGGGTTAAAACTGGGACCTTGCAATGGTGGAGGAATTGGAAGCCTCACAAATGGATAGATGTTCGAGTTGCACTTGAGCAGTTCACTGGAAGTGATGGAATGCGTGACAGCATCCTGTTCATCTACTACATGTATCATGAGGAAAAAAAGGTGTGTTCAGGTTGAGACCCTTGAGAGAGTTGCATTTGGCAAAGGAAAACCCTTGAAGGGAAGACAGTTTTCTTAAGGGAGATAAATTATGGTTTGCGATTGCTCCAAGTTTTAGGAAGCAACTCAAATGTAGCCCAGGGTAGTAGCAAATGGCAAGCTTTTCTAAGCTGTAGCTCTGTTAATGCCATGTCGGAAATACCCAGTCAGCAATCATCCACACTGCTTTAATCATCAGCTGTGCACTAACTGGGAATTCTTTTGGAAGTTCAAAATGTTCTTGACTGTGAAAAAAGAGCCAAGCTTGGCTGGCCAGGGTCTTCATAAATAGGGTTAATGCATACGAGCAATAGGAATCAGAGGTAGTGCTGGACTGGAAGTTGAGCCCCATTCCTTCTGCACCAAGAATTGATTCTTTGCTCTCCTTGGCAGGAACGCCTTATTCATTGTCCTGAAGTGCAGAAATGCTGGCTCGAGGAAGGTCTGTCTGAGTTTGCCTTAGTCACAATTTTTTTTTCCTCTTGTCTTAGTATATCCACGTGTTTCTGAACGAAGTCACTATTATAGTTGAAGTTCTGAATGAAGCCAAACACTCCTTCGCACTGTATACACCTGAAAAGACGAAGCAGCGATGGCCAATCCGCCTGGCAGCCGCAACAGAGCAAGAAATGCATGACTGGGTAATTCTATGAATTTTTCATTTCAAGCTGGCAATATCTGAAATAAAATATAAAAGCTCTGAAATCTCAGCATTACATTTACAGTATCTAGGTAGTTTAGTTATTTTTGCAGTTTAGGTCTGTCTAAACCTGCAACACATGAGGCTTCCCATCTCCTCTGGAGTTTGCACACTTTCTGATGCTGTAGTTATCCACAGGAAAACCAATACTTTTTTCCTTCTGTTCCTATCTCTGGATACAGATTACGCTACAAATGAGTTAGGAGTATAATTCAGTTAGTATATTCTTCTGCATTGGTAAAACTGTTGTCTATTGTCAGTGTTAAAGGGTCTTCCGTATAGGCAGGCATATATACCATGGAAAAGTATACAATAAAGCAATGGAGAACTGTAAGACTTCATCATGATCAGATACTGCAAACCACATTGGTTTCAGTGATTGTGTTAATAATTTCTAAAACACTGAATTCCAGTGCCTTTGAGAAAAACCTGCTAATTAATTTTGCTGATTTTCAAGAACCTGGAAAAGTAAAACTTCATTTTGTAATACTGAAACATCTATGGAAATTTTTGTTCTCACTGTAAAAGGAAGCTTTTGGTTCTCTGCTTCTTGTTTTGTAGCTGTCTTTGCTGAACATGTCCTGTTGTGAAAGCAGACGGATTCAAGGCGCTCCTTCTCACCACGCCATTTGGTCAGTTACTTGTAAAGGAGATATCTTTGTTAGTGAGCCAAGTCCTGACCTGGAGGCCGGACCACACCTGATGCCATGTGATCAAATGTAAGAGGTTTCAGAAGCTGTTCTTTCTGCATGGGGTGCCAGCCAGCAAAGACTGTCTTTCGTGTCGAGTCAGTGGCTTTGATGGTCTGTTGGAGTGTACAGTATACTGCACGTGTCTGTCAATGACAAGGTTCAGGGCTGACTTCATAAGTACATCTGAAGAAATTCACTAAATCATATTTTAATTCTTAGGTGCTGGAGCTATTCATGTGATCTCAAAAGACTTTCTCATCAAGATGCCATTTTTTTGTGATTGCATCTTTCATGTCAATAATTATTTAAATTAAGAGATGGCCTAGAATAAAAAGTAAACCTAATCACTCTAACTGTCATGTAATTTGAGCTTTCAGTTTTATCTGAGTCAGGAAATCTGAAATTCTCAGTCCTCCATTGTTACTACAGTCCAGGAGGAGCTCTTTTACAGTTTCTATTCAAACTGTGACAATATAGTACTGCAAACTCTTCAAGCAAAGAAATACCAGCCTCAGAACTGGTGGGGTAAAGACCAATCTTCAATTTAAAACACACTACCAGTTTCAAGTTACTGGCACTAAGTGTCTTTGAATAATACCTGAGATATCCTTTAGTGCTTTTCCTTTAGGACACCTTCAACGTCTGGCAAATCACAGAGCTGATGTGCTCTTGCATCTTATTTTGGGGGAATCTGTGACCTAGATGATTTCCTGCCATTCTGAGAACTAAAATACTCTTCTGCCATGTTTTTTATTTTCCCCATTCTTCCCCAGAAAAGTACCATGGCCAACTGGGTGTGTAAAGCCCCAGAAAAGGATTAACCTGCAAAGATTAGGTGAATAGGAAGAATTAAAGCCCTTGTTTTTACCAAGCTCCATAGCAAATATATAAATAATATATATAAAAGCAATTCCTAGGTTTTAAAAACATGAAGTTAAATCTGAGGCAGTTGGTGGCTACTAGATGTAAAGATTCTAGCAAGATCATCCTAACTAGTGTTTAAAAACAATATGTGTGTGTGTGTGTGTGTGTGTGTGTGTGTGTATATATATATATATATATATATATATAAACCCACAAGCTATAAAATTAAAAGAAATTTAAATACTTCAAAGCCTGAAAATTCCAAGTGGAGGCAGGCAGGTTCATTCCAGCTGCCTTTTCCGTAATTGTTCAGCAGGAAATGCTTTCAGCTGGCAACTGCCTTCACTTATGGATTACACAGAGGTTGAACTAACGAGCATATAAAGTTGCGTGTCCTTGAGATTGTTGAGTTGTAGGAGGGAAAAGTGTACATTCCTGATGGAGGTGGTGTAGAGTAAATGTAAGATGTTGTTCTTTTTCTGGCAGGTTTTGGCGTCAAGTTGGAGGTCATCTTCGACTGATAGAGTGCAATAACCGAGGCATAGTGTGGGGCATAGGATATGATCACACAGCTTGGGTTTATACTGGTGGATACGGAGGTGGCTTCATTCAAGGTATGGACAACTGGTCTACTGTGGTGTGCACGCTGCTTCTTTTCCTGACTGGGTCAGCTATTCAAGCTATTTCAGCTGTCCTTCCTTTAGCCTAACCTACACGTAGGGTTATACAGTGAACAGGCCACACGGGAAGGAATTGGTATCGCAGTACTATATTTTCAGCTTAAGAGTAAGAAATAAGATAATCAGCAATATTACTGTGGCTACTGGAATTGCAAATGTAGTGTCCTTAAGGTTTAGCTTTACTATAATCCAAATCATTTACTTCTTACAGGACTGGCCAGTAGTGCTGATAACATTTATATGCAGTCAGATGTGAAATGTGTTTACATCTATGAAAACCAACGGTGGAACCCAGTCACTGGATATAGCAGCAGGTTATTTACTTAATTTATTGTATTTATTTATTGTTATTTTTTACTACTGCCAAATGTGAACAAATGTGTTCTACCTTTTCAGAATAGTTATTACAGTTAATCTATCTTCAGTCTCCTCCAATATTTATTGTTAATCCAAGATGGAAGGAGCAATGTTTCTTAATTTTCTAGATTTGCATTTGTAGCAAAACAGTAGAGATTTTTGTTTTGTGATCAGAGTGTGCCTGCTTGCAACATCTTTAATTATTAAGGCCATACAGCAGTTCTTATTAGCATCTATATATTCATATACATATTGTGTTAAATACTCTGGGTCCTTGAATAGTATATTTGAACAGAAGTATTGAAAAAGCATTCACATATATGGGTGTCTATGCCAGAGAAACTTAGGTTTCGCCTTCTAATTTTAAATAGTAGTGAGGAATATCACTCTACAGAGAAAAGTTTGCATGACCCTCAAGTTTGGTGTAACTGGAAGCAATTGTACAGATTATTTCCCACTACCCTCATCACTCACATGGTACTTCTAAATACACGGATTAATGGTAGACTGATTCGTGTATGAAAGTAGGAAGTGCTATGAATTGGGTTTTCTTCCCTTACCTTTTAAATTTGCAGTTGTAAATGACCTTGCATTCCTTGTACCTTGCTTCACCACAGAGGTCTGCCCACAGACAGATACATGTGGAGTGATGCTTCTGGCCTGCAGGAATGTACAAAAATCAACACCAAACCTCCTTCTCCACAGTGGTCTTGGGTAAATTTTGTCTTAAAAGTCTTTTTACTAAGAAGGCAAGGCTTAGCAAGTGGGATACAAGACTTGGGCTCAAATGACCCAGATTTTCTTCCTGGATTTATTGTAGTATTTAACCTTGGTTTCCCCATTTATACAATTGCAATAGGCTTCCATAGTCAAAAGGACCATTGAGTGGGAATTTTTGTTTAGTGGGACTTAGACTTCTGTTTCAAATCATTTCTCTTCAACAAAATTAAAAAGACTTGGGAACCTCTGTATGAATTTATATTAATAAGTATTAGAAGTATTATATACTTAATAGTATTAGAAGGTTTCTACCAACACTACACTCCAAAAGGTGAAGGGGAAATAGCAGAAGAGGTTATTTTTATTAGCCATTAGGTGTTGGTTGTACTTGTTATTCTTACTGTCTCCTTTTGACAATAGGTATCCGATTGGTATATTGATTTTAATACTTCAGGCGGAACCGATCGGGAAGGCTGGCAGTACGCCGCAGACTTTCCAGCGTAAGGAGATATCTTTTGCCTAGAATCCTAACCGGCAAATGCCTTAAGTCCTCATTTCTTCTTGTTTGCTATTTTGTCTATTATCTGTGCTTTACCAGGGACAAGCATGCTTTGATTTCTCCATTTGTATGGGGATACCAACACTGAAATTTGGTGGGGGGGTAGGGCAGCAAGGTGTGCTTAGCAAACTGTAGTTTCAAGCATTTTAAAGTCAGCAGGCACGTCTAGTGGGCAGATACATAGACAGTGCTCTCAGGGGGGCGCTGACACTGGAGATACTCTGACATCCTTGTGAACACCTCTTCAAATCTGTTTTTGTAGGTCCTACCATGGTCACAAGACAATGAAAGACTTTGTCAGACGGAGGCGCTGGGCAAGGTGAGTAACTAAGATATATTTTTAACTTGAATGCTAACTGTTCTCTTAAAGTCCCCTGTAGTTACGAGGGGAAGAGTCATCACGCAATCAACAAAAGCAGTAGTGAAGAAACTTGCAACAAGTAACCCATCTCCAATAGAAAAGCTGATGATCTTTAGCATTATGGATTTAATTTTAAACCTTTACAGGTAGACACCCTGTTTGATTTTGTGGGATCCATAGATAAAAGTCAGCCAGTTATTCTCTGTATCTGATTTTCCTTATGGTAAATTATTCAGGAATAGTAGAGTCTAGGTATATTATTACATGCAAGGTCACTTGTAACAACTGGTAATATGTCTTTTAAATTCATAGTTTTAATAGATGAATTCCACATACTGCATACTAGGCAATAGATAATCCCGTTAAAGTCACAGTACACTATATTCAGGTGAAACCTGGAAAACTGCCACTATCTTCTAGTCTATTCTGTTAAACAGGGGAAGTCTGTGCATTGTTTTTTCAGCTTTTCTATGCTTTCTATACTAGAGTATCTAACAGCCATGCTAATAAATTGCTGTGAACTTTCAGTTACACATTGTTCTGTTTGTCATTGAGACTACCAGGCTAGTGTTTTGGCCCTTGTACGAAAATCTTTGAAGGTCCTGAACCATCAAACTGTTGCTCCAGGATGTGCTCCAGGATGTCCAACATCAAATCAATGAAAGTGGTGACCTGAAATCAAATAAGCAACTTAAGAAATATCTTCAGGGCTAAACACTTCCTCTGGTTTAACTATCAGTTGAAAATTGAAAAAAAAATAGGGAACAGCTCCAGGCTGGATCTAGTTTTTCAGAAGTGAAGAAAGGGGAAATGTCCTGAGATTTTTAGGATGTTCTTCATACACAGAAATTGCTGTTAGGATGACAGAATCTAAAATAGTTTCTGTAACAGACAGCACTACTTCCTTGCAGTTTCCACAGAAAAAATAGACAAATTCCCAGAATGATCTACCTCCAACTCTTTAATTTAGAGCTGCCTTATCTCTGCCTATCTCAGGATGCTACATAACTTTATAACAGGCTCCACCACTCACCCAGTGAGTTTTAGAGAGCTAGGGAGCAGTGTAGCACAAGCTGCAGACTTCTTGGGTGGCCTTGGTTTTAGAAAGTAACTGTTTTTAAAAACAAAAGCTTTGAGAAATCAGTAATATGGCAAAATTCAAAACCTGATACAAAACATCATTGATTGCTGTAAACCGTTTTCAAATTTAAAATGTTAACACTTATTGTTACCTACTTAATCAAAAAAGTACAGGATTGTTTGTACTGAAGTCAATAACAGACTGGGAAACAAATTCAGTTATAGAAGGTACATACTTCTGACATGTTTGTTGTTGTTTTGCTTCAGAAAATGTAGGATAGTCACCAACGGGCCATGGCTGGAAGTGCCTCCTGTTACCCTGTGGGACATCTCCATAATCCCCAGTTCAGGTTCAGATGCAGATGACAAAGAAGCAGTAGCACTGTGGGCAATCAGTGACAAAGGAGACGTGCTCTGCAGGCTTGGAGTGACACAGCAAAATCCAGCGGTAAGACACCCTGTTTATTTTTGCTGCCTGACTAATACATTTAATGTAGTTATGCAAGTACATACACACATGCAGTGTCCTCTCTTAAAGCACCTTGTTATTTTTTTCTCTTTTATGTCCCAGATTTGAAAGTCCTTGTCCATCAACTGTAACACAGTTTTCTGCCCTCATTTCTTGCCATAGCACTTCTCTTGCACAGTCTGCCTTAGCTTGTGCCACACCACCTGCAGCAGCCTCTCTCAGCCCCTGTAAATCTTCTTGTGAGTGAAGCACTTCACTTCCCCTTCCTGCACTGATAGCTTCGTTGTTTTGTGGGTTTTTTCAATTGTTGATGTGTATCCCGTTTAAATGAACTGCTGAGGGAAAGAATTTCTCTGAAGTATGGTCCCAGTCTAATGCCTGCTGATACCAGTAGGAGTTTTTGTCCATTGACTTTTCTGGGCCCGGAACTGCTTATTTAAGACAGGTGGGCCTGGACTAACCTACAGATTTGACTCTTTTTTATGGACTGGGACAGAAATAATGAACAAATGTCTGGTAAAGTATGCAGAAAGGAACAGTCCCAGTAACTTCAACAGGAATACTTATCTCCTACTAATAAACACATGCCAAAACACCAAATTAGGGTTGATATGCACTGGTCTTAAGCCATATTTACAACAGGGGAAAAAAAATTAACAATATACTTTAATGTAATTTGGAGAAAAACTGCAAGAAGTTAAAAATTTATAGGAATGATTTATTTTTTTTTCTTCCTGTTCAGTTAGTTCCAATAGCACAGAACTGTAAGGCACTGCAACAGCAAGAACTGGAATACTGTGTCTGGAATCTAAAGCCTTATACCAGTTGATTTTTGTGATACCGTTCTGTGTAATCAAAACTAAGGGTCTATTAAAAACAAAAAGGCTGTAGCCCAGCTATTCAGAGACAGGTAGGGGTGACTAAATTCAACAGAAAAGGCCAACATAGCTGTTTTTAAAGAGTTGTATATCCAGATACCTTTGAAGATCAGGGACCTTGTTTCTGTTCAGTTGTAAAGTTGTGTAAGAATTATTCTTCAGAATCTTTTTCACTATCTAGGGTTCTTCCCATTTGGCAGTAATCAGTGATACTTTGTTGTAGAGTTTCTAATCATTGCTTCACAATTAATCTTCCATGATTTGTTAGGGAACATCCTGGCTGCATGTGGGAACAGATCAGCCCTTCATTTCTGTATCAATTGGAGCATTTTACCAAGTGTGGGCTATTGCTAGAGATGGTTCTGCCTTCTATCGGGGTTCAGTGTCTCCAAAAAAACCTGCAGGTAAGTACTTGTACTTTTTTAGTACAGTCTTCATCTTACACATTGTGTAAGCCTGACTACACTGGCATGTCTGAAAATGACAGATCTGTTTAGCTGTGCAAAACAGTGCATATGAATAATACGTTAATTATAGCAGTTAATTTGCTCTTCACTTGCGGGACTCAAAGTGTTTGTTTCTGAAAACAAGCTAGTAAAAATATATTATATGTAATTTCATTCACAGCTTTCTTGCACAGCTATGTATTTCAACTGCAGACATTTCCAAGACTTCTCATACATAATTCTGTTTTCTCAATGTTTTACTCAAGTATTTCTAACTTTTAGGTGACTGTTGGTACCATATTCCTTCGCCTCAAAAACAAAAGCTGAAACAAGTCTCAGTAGGACGAACATCTGTGTTTGTGTTGGATAAAAATGGTAAGGATTCTTAAAAATTATTTATCAATATTACAAAAACTAAATTAGTATATATCAGATTGATTAAAAAAGGAGAGGCTAATTCAGAGCTTCAGCAGACAGATTACTATTGCTCCAAGAGGACTAATATTTCATATTCAGAGAGATGGAGGATGGAGTAGGCATCCTGCTTCATTACTGGTTTTGAAGACTTGGGTTTTGTTATATCTGATAGTGCCCTGGGTAGCAACAATCCAGCATCTATGCTGTTACTTGGGGGGGTTGGGTGAAGAGAGATATGAATCTCAAAGAAGAGAATTGCATGGAAGGACTTGTCTGAAACTCTAGAACATGTGAAACTGAAGAATACCTTCCTGTTGCAAATCATTGCAAGTTAAATAATGAAGCATCTTTTTGAAAAAGAAACAAGCCTTTAACACCAGTCTCCTTCAGAGATCTTAACTTCATTTGGTTTACTTCTCTACTGCATAGTTCTTTATATGAATATTCTTCCCCAATAAATTTTACAAAATAAAGTACTTGCTGGTTTCCAGAAAAGTTATAAAGAACACCTCTAAAAATACAAATTCCAAAGTATTGTCCTTCATTGTCCTTCCCTGTAACACATTAGTCAAAACGGCAATGCTTTCTACAGAACACAGCAGGTATTAACTACTGATTTGTTCTGTTGTTCACTAGCACTTTATACAAAGCAGACATCCCAAGTTGTAACCAGGGCTATTTATTTTATAGGCAATCTTTGGTACCGGCAGGGTATCACACCAAGCTACCCTCAAGGGTCTACATGGGATCATGTTTCAAATAATATCCGTAAAATGTCTGTAGGGCCCCTGGACCAGGTGTGTATTAAGCTTCCTTGTACCTTATTAGTTTATTAAAAATTATGCTTAACATACTTTTGTACTAAAGTTAAATGTTCTTCAGAATTATTTTTGTTTAACTTTATTCCACAAGGTGATTGTCTCAATGCTGGAATCCTGATAGCAAGACAGAAATTATGCCAATGAAACAGTGATACAGCCAGCCATTTGCTGTAAAAAGCCTCATTATATTTTTTCTTTTTTTAACAAGGCTATTTTATATATTTAATTTCTTTCCTGCCAAGTCTTACTGTCTGGCAATGTTTTAACTGTAATGCTAGTATCTAGCTGTTTGTTTGGGGGTGTCTCTGACTAGATTAGAGCAGTTTTGGCCTGTTCAAAAATCAAGACAAATTTCTGAAAGTGATCAAACCTAGAATTTTCATGTCTGGAAAGAGCAGCATGAAGAGCACATTTTATTGCCTCTCTTTGCTTTCTTGAGGTCTGGGTGATAGCTGATAAAGTGCAAGGAAGTCATAGTCTGAGCTGTGGGACTGTCTGCCATCGGACTGGTGTTCAGCCAATGATGCCTAAAGGCCTCTCATGGGATTATGGTATTGGGGTAAGTGCTGGGGGGAAAAATACTGCCTAAAAGTTTTGTATACAAATACCCATGGGAAAGGAAAGTTCCATCCTGCTCCAGCTGGCCAGCTTTCTAAAGCTCACATATACCTGCAAGAAATTAACCTTTGTTCTTAAGTTTTAGGTTCCTTTTTTAAGTTAATATAATGGGTTATGCAATTATAGCTGGGAAATCATTTATTTGAATTTAACACGTATTCATTTTAAATAGAAAGTTATAATGGAAAAGTCAGTAAAGTAAGTACTGTTTTTAAATGATTCCTTCCAGGTCTGTGTCTGCTTATCCTTTGTTGTTGTTCCCTGTATTACCCTCAGTGTTTTGAGAAAGGCTATCTCAAGGTTTTCGCCCATTTAAGTTGGTGGAAAAACCTGCAGTGGCTCTGTTATGAACACCTGACTCTACTAATCTCAGTTCCCTCTAACAAAAATAATCCTGGAGTTTACTACCTATATACCTCCCTGTCAGGGAGGTAATGTTGTGTCACATTTTGTTTTGTATTACAAGGAGCCTTTTCTCTGATTCAGCCCAGAGCAGGATTACTTTCCACATGAAAAAATAATATAAAACTAGTAGTGTACATAAAGCATCACACCAGATACTGTAATTGCAGGGTGATGGCTATCCTTTTATATTTTGTTATCAATCTTTTACAGGGTGGATGGGAGCACATTACAGTCAGAGGAAATGCAACTGAAGCATCTAGGGTGTCTGTGCATGACACTTCTGAGGAAAACCCTGCAGTATCAAAGGATGTAGAAGATGAGGAGAGTAAAGGGAAAACAGAACAGTAAACCCTCTCTGATGGTCAGTGAAAGTCAAGAATTGGACAGAAATGCTGTTAATTGTCACCATCTACATGTTGCAAACAAGCAGTAGTCAATATAATTTAAAAAGAAACTAAATGTCTATTGCCTGGAGAGAAAAACATGTCCTTTTTGTTCTACTAAGCTACCTTTCTGAACTGGAATTTGCAATGGGTTGTTTTAAATACTGATTTCTTTTACTACATCACGTGTAAAATGTGGCTTGATAGAGCTAATAGTTTTGTCAAAGCAGGCAAGCTTTTTAGCCACAGTGTATTTCTGACCCTTTACCATAGCTGCTATACAACCATACAAATGTGAATATCTTTGCAGATGGTCATTACATTTACTTATTTATGAATATTACAGTTCCCTTCCCTACATTTCTCTCATATTTAGATTCATATTTGAGCAGAGATGCTGTCATACTAATTTAAATGAATTAAAGGCAAACATAACTGGTCCTAATTGTACAAGTATTTTTACATGCACATAACTGCTTATGTGAGTCCTGGTAAGCATGTAGCTTGGGTTATGCTGGTTTTGTTCCCATCAGTGAAATTAAATTCTATACAACTCAGCTTAAGGTGCAGTAAGGGCCAATTTTTGCTATCTTTGCTCACAATGAGTAGTACTTTAATCAACAAGTGGAACCACTGGTTTCAGTGAGACTATGTGGAGAGCACGGTTCTATTCAGTCTGACTAAGAGTGACAAAGTTGCATTCTAAATTGTTAGTCCAAATGGTGGTAGCTCATGGTTGTCTCCATCCAACTGCAGTATAGAGATGCCTACCTAGTGAGGTTGGAAGGCACCAGACACTGGAGGAGTTTGGCTGTGTTCCTGATCACTGTAAATCATGCTTTCATAGCGTAAAAGACAAGAGGAGGTCTCTAAGATTCTGACTTCACAGTGGTAGGAACTCAGAACAACTTTACTGGTTATCAGTGGAGTTTGCCAACGTACACTCATGTGGGTTCGGAATGAAGCTCTGCTCTTTTTTTTTAGTAAGTGATGAATTCATCCCTTCTTCCAACAAAAAACCCACTTCTTATTCTCAAAAGTAGTTTTTTTTCCTGTCTTACAATAATTAGACCATGACATGAAATTATTATTTGAAATCCAGTCCTTGGGAAGTGCGGAAAAAGCCTCTCCTGATAGCTTCAGGAAGGCACAACGTTTTTCCCCTGGCAGCAGTTTACATTAATTTTTCCTCTGTGTGTGTGAGACTGTATATGGAGTTATTTTTATATGATGAGCAGTGTGGTGTGTCTCAGTACTGTATTTGTAGAAGTAAAACTTACATGTGCACGTATTTAAAGAATATATTTGGTATTTTAATGCCAAGAAAAGCACTGTTTCCCAGTCCAAATGTGAATGAAGATTGAAGATGCTCTACAGTTTTAAAAACACCTGTTGATTTCTGATTTATACATACATTGTGGGAGTACCCTAAATAACATTTGCATTAATTACTGTAATATGTTTTGCATAACTTGCACAGTATCCTGTCCAAATAAATTATTATATGTATTTTTAGAGAATTATTAGGATTGTATTTTCTCTGCATTGTATCAAAGATTTTTTCTTTTAATAGTGTTTATATATCCAACAATCAAAACTGATTTCATACAATAAGCTTTATAATGTACCTTTGCATTTTTCCCTACATTGCCAAGTTTCACTTACTTTACTGTAAAAAGCTGAGTTTAAGCGAACAAAAGATAAATTATGTTTGAGTACTATATGTTTGCCTTCTGAAAGTATTATTTAGAAAATTAATTTAAAAATACAATGTCGTTGTTGTGGCTAGTTAAATTAAGGAAAAGTGACTTTAAATTGAAGCAGTTTTGAAAAATAAATGTAATTTATCAGAAAAAAATGCTTATGAAATCCCTTTTGACATGTCCAAGAAAGCAGCACTTCATAGCAAATAACCATTGTGGAACTAGTAGTTGTCATTCCATTAAAATGCGTATGTCCTGTGCCTGACTTACTCCTTGGGGGTTGACAGGTAGCCTTCACTTGTCTTTTCTGCTACTGTTTTTATAGCTAGATATTACTTGCCATTTTGGGCTTAGTAGTTGAAATGCCTTTGCAGGAAGTCCTATCAAAAATACATTGCCACAAGCATTTAACTCTCCATTTATAACAGTTAATATCTGTATAATGGATTCTTAAAGTGATGTGCAATTCTTTATCAATTACACTGTTAAAATACTGTTTTTTTCAACTCATTGCTTTGCTTCCTCTACCGAAGTAACCAAATAGCCCTTCAAACATGGCTAAAAAGATTTAGTAGCTGGACACTCAGATCTCCCTTATAACGCACTGGTCTAGCAGACTAGTGACCTTTAAAGAATCCTACAAAAAATGTTTATCTAAAAGTGCTTCGTCATCATTTACCGTATGAGACAAAGACTTTAGGCTGAAGCCATCGAGGCCACCCCCCGTACCGCAGATAGGGGCAGGCTGCTCCAAGCCGCGTCCCGCCGGTCCCTGAGCACCTCCAGGGAGGGCAGTTCCGCTGGTATCCGAGGCCGCCACGGGGCAGCGCCTCCGTCTGACAAAGTCTTTCATTGTCTTGTGACCATGGTAGGACCTACAAAAACAGATTTGAAGAGGTGTTCACAAGGATGTCAGAGTATCTCCAGTGTCAGCGCCCCCCTGAGAGCACTGTCTATGTATCTGCCCACTAGACGTGCCTGCTGACTTTAAAATGCTTGAAACTGCAGTTTGCTAAGCACACCTTGCTGCCCTACCCCCCCACCAAATTTCAGTGTTGGTATCCCCATACAAATGGAGAAATCAAAGCATGCTTGTCCCTGGTAAAGCACAGATAATAGACAAAATAGCAAACAAGAAGAAATGAGGACTTAAGGCATTTGCCGGTTAGGATTCTAGGCAAAAGATATCTCCTTACGCTGGAAAGTCTGCGGCGTACTGCCAGCCTTCCCGATCGGTTCCGCCTGAAGTATTAAAATCAATATACCAATCGGATACCTATTGTCAAAAGGAGACAGTAAGAATAACAAGTACAACCAACACCTAATGGCTAATAAAAATAACCTCTTCTGCTATTTCCCCTTCACCTTTTGGAGTGTAGTGTTGGTAGAAACCTTCTAATACTATTAAGTATATAATACTTCTAATACTTATTAATATAAATTCATACAGAGGTTCCCAAGTCTTTTTAATTTGGTTGAAGAGAAATGATTTGAAACAGAAGTCTAAGTCCCACTAAACAAAAATTCCCACTCAATGGTCCTTTTGACTATGGAAGCCTATTGCAATTGTATAAATGGGGAAACCAAGGTTAAATACTACAATAAATCCAGGAAGAAAATCTGGGTCATTTGAGCCCAAGTCTTGTATCCCACTTGCTAAGCCTTGCCTTCTTAGTAAAAAGACTTTTAAGACAAAATTTACCCAAGACCACTGTGGAGAAGGAGGTTTGGTGTTGATTTTTGTACATTCCTGCAGGCCAGAAGCATCACTCCACATGTATCTGTCTGTGGGCAGACCTCTGTGGTGAAGCAAGGTACAAGGAATGCAAGGTCATTTACAACTGCAAATTTAAAAGGTAAGGGAAGAAAACCCAATTCATAGCACTTCCTACTTTCATACACGAATCAGTCTACCA
>NW_020799118.1:7914928-7919831 GCF_003259725.1 Athene cunicularia | reverse complement strand
CCGCCCCCCGGCCCGCCCCACAGCGCCCACCGCTCCCGGCGACGCTTCCCCTGCCGGGTCCCTCCCGGCTCCCGACAGTGCCCGGGGCCGCCGAGGGCCGGATCATCGCCCCGCTCCGGGGAGGCCCAGCGGGGCAAGGGCACGTCCCACACTAGAAACGGCCACGCGACCCTGCCCGGCTTCTCCCCGGGGCTGCTGCTACTGTGTGAAGTACGTCAAACTGCAGGTACCCCAGCAATGCCCTTCGGTACCCGCATCCCTCTAGCGCACACGCAGCCCCCAGCCCGCCTCAGCGCTGAGCTGCCGGCACCACCCCTCTGTGGGGGGGGTGCGCACACCAGCGTTGTGCCCAGCCGGGGGTTACAGCCAAATGGAGCCCAGGCCCACTGCAGGCAGCTGCTCCTGCTCCCTTACACCTGCTGCCATTCCACCTACGGGTCGGGCTGGTGTTACCAGGAGCCCCTCAGGCCCTGTTTGCATTGCCCTACATACTGAGAAGTGACTAAATAACATTCAGTATACTTTTACCTGAAGAGATGCTAAGTAGAACAATGAAAAATGCCTTGGTGGTACTGATTCCTTCCATTATAATCAGACAACATATAAATACATCAAGGGCTTCACCAACAGGAGCAGCTGTTGATAAGATACAGCACTGTTATGGCAAGTCAAATCTAGAACAGACCACATGATAACTTTCATTAACATTTGAGTACTACCAGGGCTAATCACAACTATTTCAGTGTGAAAACAGTTTGAGAACTAAGAAAAGCCCAAGATGAGGCAAGATCCAAATAATTTCTATCTCTGGATGAGACACCAGAGTCTACCTTTGCTATCCACACCACAGAGCAAGAGCCATCCTGCCAGCGTAGCACTGCAGGGATGGGGCAGGAAGAGCGGCAGCACTGGGGCTCCACCGGCAGCACGGGGCCAGCTGAGGGCACCTCAGCTCCTTCTTCTTTAGAAGAAGAAAGGAGTGATCCTCAGGGACACTTTTTACAGTAAGATGGGAAATCGGAGAAAAAAAAAAAAAAAAGAAGAAAAAGCAACTCATTTTCTTCTTTGAAGAATTCCTGCTTCATTTATTGCGTTTGTAATACCAGAACCTAGCACTAAGCCAGAAAGAATCCTGATCACATTACAAGCTTCAATAGCAAATAATTTATCACTGGATAGATCACTAACTTATGAATATACTAAAGCATTTTTATCAGTTTTGGCAAAAATGTCATTTGTCCCTTATTATTTACAATGGCACCTAGAGACCCACTAAAGAAAACCTCCATGATGCTGGATGCTCTGGAAACAGACCAGAAAATGTCCTTACTCTAGAGAGCTTACAATCTAAGATAGCTTTGTAGATGAGTATATTAACAAGTACTTTAAAAGCTGTCATGCTTTGCAAGGTTCAGAACTATAAGAACAGATCCAAAACATTCAAGATAAATATTCAGATTTGGTGGCCAATTTCCCATACGTGCCACTTCACTCATCAAATTAGCCAGATGCTGTAATCAATTTTAATTTCCTCCATAGCAGGATAGAGAAGAACAGAGTCATTGAAAGGATGGTGAACAATGCTACAGCCAAGATTCTCAACAAGCTTGAATGAACTGGGGTGACATAGACCTTAAATGCTCAACTCACAACCCTTTCAGAGAGGGTAATTTTCAGAAATTACTAATCTTTACTTTCAAGTCACCTACAGTGTTACAGGATAGGTTTCCAGACCCTGATGCACCACACAAAGATATCCATTAAGCTCTGAAAAATTCTTATCATTTAAGGTAATTTTTTGATGTGCTGTAAAACTATAACGATGAGTGTCACCTGTCTTTTTAAGAAAAAATAGAGGATAGCCAGAGGCAAAAAGAATCACTTAAAACATCTACGTACTGACATGTATTATCAGGCAAGAAGGAAAAAGAATGACAGTAGCTAACTGTAGGTGTTCCAGCTGAAGCTATAAATTTATGTGGAATATTTCTGTAGATGTTCCTCATGATCATCATCCCCATGTTGCTGTTGATAATGCTGGTACATCTTGGACCCCCAGGCTCCCCCCATCCCTTCTGCTGCTGGAAAGTGTCCGTTGGACATATTGAGTATAATGGAGGTCAAGGATTTAATGTAATTTTTGGCTAGCGTGAGAGTCTCTATTTTGGAAAGTTTATTCTCTGCTCTTACATGAGGGATCACCTCCCGCAATGCCTGGAACGCGTTGTTGAGCTTGTGCATTCTCTGCCTCTCCCGCTCATTGCTTTCCAGTCTCCTCAAATGCCTGTCCTTACTGCTCCAAGGATGCTTGGCTCTGGCTGTGGTGACCTTGCTGCTCTCCTTGTTTCCCCCATTCCTCCTTTCCTTGCGACGCAAACATTTCACCAGTTCTTTCTTTCTCATTGCTGGCTCCTCAGAAAATGCTTCTTTGTCAGCAGTATGCCTTTGTTTCTTTCGTTTGGTTTTAGTCTTCATGTTTTAATTATCCATGTGCTGTAAAAACATGACACCAATATCTTTAACTGTTTCACAGTTCCATGCTGAACAAATGATCTGATGCAGATTTGATAAGTTTTTTACTTGTTCACTACTGGAAAACCATCACTGGCTCTCAATTCAGTGGTTTGCTTTACAAGTTGGGAATGTTATTAGTCAAGGTGACCTGTGCAGATGAAGAGAGGAGAAAATCCTTTTTTTAGAGAACTAGAGATCCTCCTTCAGCAGGAAGGAAGATGTTGCAGAAGGAGCAGAGGCAAAGTGAATGGAACAATTGAAAAAAAGATTCAGTGAATCACCAACTAGCGTCCTCACATATGGTAAGTCAGAGGAAAAAAAACAAGACACCTCTCTACTTTCTTATAAGTAGGCCTCCAAGTAGAGGCATTTCTCTCACTGCACATAAGAGAAAATGGCCTCCAAGGGGATCCCGTCCTTCCTGTGGGAAAAGTAAACCATAACTCAAAAAATACCAGGAGTACAATGTTCAGTTAGGCTCGGTAACGCATTGCCTCTGTTTTTTGATCTCACACGCTTCTGTTTTCTCTCAGTTCTAGTTATCACAAGTTATAATAAAAACCATACGCCACCTCACTGTACATATGCAGGTTTATGTGTGGGTTATTAGACAGAACCCTCAGGCTCTTCCTCGGAAAGTAATTTCTCCTTGAACTCCCTTGTAATTGCTCTCTGTAGAAATAGGTTTCCACTGTATTTATGAGCAGTCCACTAGAGGGAAACATGACACACTAACTCATATAGAAGCTCAAACCCCTAGGTAGCAACGTGTTTCACCCACAGCATTTCTGCATTCTGAGCTAGTCCCCACCACACACACAAAAAAACCACTTTCGTCTTCTAACAACCACCATATAATAGTGGGGCTTAATTGGAGTTTCTGCCCCAGTTGTTCAACAGCAGCAGTATTTACTCTCCAGGTTATCCAAAAAGACACAGCAATATTCCTTCCTCACATGTTAGCAAGGCAGATGAGAGCATTGAAATTTTACCCTGCCTCAGCCCAGATTCTGTGCCAACACTACATCTGAAGACAGCAGCCTCACAGCAAACCTGTCTCTAACACCAACGATCAATGTTACTGAGACTCCATTTTCAAAATGCTTCCTTCCACTTTCTTCTAGTTCATCTAGTCACAGAAAGGTTTGGTCTTAAAAAAAATATCTTTTTATGCTGATAGTATTACATATGAGCAGTTGGCGAGCCAATTAAAAACAAACCCTAGCCACAGGGTGCTGGACTGTGCTAGTATAGGACATTAACCTTAGCTGGAGCAGGTGGTGAGCAATTCCTGGGCATGCTGCCATAAATATCACTTCCTCTCTTGTTTCTTTAGAGACATCTTCAGCTGCTTGGCATTCACCATGACTCACTTCTCTGCCCTGTGAGGGCATCCTGGCCATCCCCAGGTTCCTTGCTACCAGAAAGGCAACTTTGCCAGAAGGGACAGGAATTCACAAAGCAGTTTGGTTAGGGTAGCACCCAGGGACAAATGCTAAGAGAAAGACAGCTCCAAAGAGCTTGTGTTGTGGGAGCCTAGAAGAAATGCTAGACACACAGAGGTATCTTAAGCAAGAAAATAGGAATAAATCCAAACATCGGGTTTGTTCTGAACTGTAACTCACTTGACAGAAAAGACAACTGCAGGACAGAAAAGTAAAGGTGGACACATAGGAGACCAGTCAACCTCCTCCCTCCAGTGCAAAAAGCACTGCTGGGGGGCACAAAAGTAAGCAGCTGCTATCTGAAAGAACAGCCTGCGGAACTTGGTGAAGAGGAGGTTTGTGGAGGCAGCCAGCAGAGAAAGCTGGAAGAAAATCCAAGGGAAAGGAAGCTTCAGCAAACTGTGGGAGCAAAGTAGTATTTGAAACTTCAGGCTGGGGGAAAGCAAGTGGGATCGCATGGGGTAAGAGGGTGCTTAGCTGGCCAAGGTTCACTTTCTGACAGCTGCACACTGCTGTGACCCTGAGAAACTGCCCGACGGAGCCACAGCCAGGCTGCTGGGACCCCCAGGGCGGTGGCATGGGCAGGCAAGGAAGAAGTGGAGATGGAGAGGGCATCAGGAATGACAGACTGGCATGGCCAAGAGAAACCAAAGCGAGAACAGCCAAATAGAAACCAATTCTTCACCCTCTGCACCCATCCATCGGGGCTGGGTCCCTCCTCTGTGACTTACCGCCGCCACCAGCTGCCGAGAAGGTGCCTAGGGCCTGGGGGGCGACGCAGCAGGGACCTGAGGGAAGCCAGGAGCAGTAGGAGGGTCTGCGGGGGCAGCAGGGGCGCTGCTCGTCCCCCGGGCTGAGCCAGGGTCTGTCAGCGGCAGCCCGCGAGGGAACCAGGGCCCGCCTCAGGCCGAGGACAGCCCCGGAGCCCAAGCGTGCAGCCCCGG
>NW_020799118.1:7906679-7914878 GCF_003259725.1 Athene cunicularia | reverse complement strand
GGGAGGGGCACCCCGGCACCGGCACATCGGGTGCCCGGGACAGCCGGGATCGCCACTACCCCGTCACCCCCCGGGAGCGGGGCTGCAGCCGCCACGAGGCTCCGGGGCTCTGGATGGCCACGGGGCTCTCGGTGACCACAAAATGGCGGGGGGGTGTCAGCGCTGCCGGCAGCACTGCGGCACTGCGAGTATGGAGGCGCTGGCACCAGGCTGCGGGACGCTACAGCAGGCAGGTCAACCGCACTGCAGGAGGGGTCAGTCCAGCGGGTGGAGTGTCCTCGGGTGGAGGAGGATAAAGCCTGGCTCAACTCTGCTCTGCCAAGCAGTTGGTGCCGATTGCTCTAAGGGGCTTCAGACAAGGATGGAATTTTTGCAACCGTGATAGTACATCCTGGGGAGGGCAGAGAAACCAGCAGACACCTGTGGGAGTCAAAGATAAGAAAGCTGAGAAACTTCACAAAGCAGTAAGCCTTAGATGAAACAAAGACTCAGAGTTTATGGCAAGGACACTAGGAGACACCTCTTCAGCAGCCACTTAGGGACGAACACAGACCAACAAAAACCCCCATGGAAGCCCCTCAGAGACCCTTCCCCAAATTTTAGTACACTTGAGCAATGTATTAACATATGCACTAGTTTCCCTGGAAATAAGCAGGTACTTCTCAGAAATTACAGCAATGTTCATTTCTTGTACTGTCTTTGCGTTTCAGTGTGCACATTAGGTAGAATGATCCCCTGTGCACCCAGCAATGAAGCATGCCAGCCTTCTAAAACTTTGAACCAAGTCTGAGGGAGTTCTTTTGAGACCAAATTTACAGTAACACCAAGGGCTGCGCAAGGTATCATTCCATCTGTGGAAAGAAGGCCCACAGACAAAGGACCTGATCCATTGCAAGAAGGCTGCTGAAGAAGATTGCAAGCACTCAAATTCTTTGATAATAGGTTTTATATAAGATGACCAATTTAGTGCATGGGATCTTTTACATCTGTTCTCAATAACGACCAGAATCTTGGTAAAGTTTCAGCCCAGTAGTTAATTTTACCTAATGAAGTTAAGTCATCTTGATACCAGTTTCTCATTCCCAGGTCTGAACAGTTGCCAGGACTCAGAAAAGCTGCAATATGATGTGGGGACTTCCACAACAGCTGCCATGAACTACTGACATTGCTGCCATGTGTCATCAACACCTTAATGGTTAACAAGTTAAGAGGAAAAACCAGCACTCTCCTCCTGCCTCAGTGTCCAGGAGGAAATAGTCTTAATCTCCAGTGAAAGAAGCTACCAAAACATTTACCTGGTGATCTTAGGTCCATTCAGCACACGCAATTAGATTTAAAAAAAAAAAAACAAAAACAACCAAACAAAAAAAACCCAAAGAAAACCACCACAAAAAAGTCAAACAAGAAAATCATGTTCTAGAAACAAATTCAGTGAATACTAAGAAAATGTATTAACCTGTTTTCTGGAGGATACTCACAAATTTTGAAAACTCCATTCTTCCTACAGATGCTTAATTCTCGGATTAAAAGCAATACTCAGGTTTTAGAATTACACTGTATTTCAAGTATTGCTTCTCTTTTGACTGTGTGCACATATTACCTGAAGTTCATACAAGAATGACACTAGAAGAAATTAAAGGTGACTACACTATTTAGTGTAGAGTTATCTGCTAGGACTGTAGCTTTGAGCTTTTGGTACTTTCTCAACCTCTAGACACTAACAAATATATCTTACAGTAGAAATATAGTGTGGACCTGATCCATTGCTGGAATCTGTTTAAGAATGAACAAACAGACAAAGAGATTATAAATATATAACTGTATTTTATTTTTAATATTAAATATTTTTAAATTACAAGCAGTTTCTTGAATCACACTATGCATGATAATCAATATACAGTAGAAATTACAATTTAAAAATGTACACAATTTAAAGACATTTTGACCTGAAATTTCATTAACTATGATATATTGCCATAAACCTCATACCTGTATTAAATTACAATAGGAAAACCTCATACCTATGATTTTGTTACATAGTTTCTCATTTACAAATAGAATTAAACATTATATATACACACACACATCAGTACCATTTATCATTTAAGTTACACCTACATCTGTGCAAGTTCAAACAATTTCATAAACAAAACTAACTGTAAGTCATATTCAAGTTTCTGAAAAACAGGCTGCTGGTATTACAAATACTTATTTTCAATAAGTTTATATGATGTTTGACTCTCCTCTAGATTTTTTTCCAGTCTTGTACCAAACCCATTAACATACAATGATATTTCTGTATGACTTAAAGCTGAAGTAATTTTGTACACTCCATTCTTATTTAAGGCTATTTCTTATAAGGCTAATATACTTGGATTCCACCTTTCACCAACTCCAACAAAAATAGCCATGTCACTAACACCTGACAATGCTGACATTTTAGCATAGTGCTTAATCATAAAAAAAAGTCTTTCTACCAACGAGCCTCCTCATGAAAAAGATTGAGTACTACATAAAAATCTGCTAAAAATACTGATAAAAAGAATGAGGCTTAAATGGCTTTCATTAGTGCATCAATAAGGATATGAAAAAATGTTTAATCTGTTCATTTCCATGAAAATGGCAGTTTCCATAAATGCAGTTATACACGCAACATATCTGCAGCTTGGGGATTTGGGAGAGTACAGGTGTTCCCATTAAAACTGGACACTCTTCTTGCTCTGTTGGCTTCTCACTACAGATCCTCATTTTTAAACAAGCTTCCTTAGGTGGGAGAAATCAGATCTTTTAAATAACTTTAGTAGCCAAATTGAGACAATGCCTTCATTATTCAAATAATCAAGGTATTCTACTAGAGAAGGAATTAAAATGTAACCAGTCCTCATAATAAACCACTGAAAATAGATACATGTATTTCTAAAACAAAACCATGCTCATGTAGCTAGTGCAAGAAATTACATATAGTTTAATGAATGATTTCTAACAAATCCCCTTATTATAATGTAACGTTGAAATTACTGATTCATTTTCATTGTGCCACTGACTGCTAAGCAGATATTCAAATATTGCTAGTAGTTGATCAGATTTTTAACTATAAATTTTTCAAAAAAGACCTTTTATATTATTGCAATCCAGCCTACTGGATTACTGAAACTAAAATTCGTGTTTAATTGAGGTTAGTCAACTTTAAATATTACTTTCTCTTCATTGTACAGCTAAAAAGTACATTACCTTACTTAATATCATCCACATCCCTGATTGTTTTGGAAAAAATGCTCCTTTGGCAATTCATTAGCAATCACTACATTTGGACAAAGGAGTAAACTTTCACTTCCTATGTAAGATTTTCTTTAAACCCAGGTAAAGAACAGAAAATAATAATCTTAGACTTCCATCAAGCAAATGGAATTCCTGATGTGCAAGATGAACATCTGATTTTCCAGAATTGTAAGAAAGAAAATGCACAACTAATTTGTAACATTCTGGAATATAAACTTTTATTTAACCTTGGACTATATTTTAAAGTCAAATGATTGAAGGTTAAGGCTGAACTCCAGGTCTGATGGATTTTTCACCACACAAGGCAGATAAGCCCACACATTCCTCGCAGACCATTATGGAGTTTCATTCTTATTATGGTGAGAATCACAGAAGACAGATGAGATGCCTTATATCTAGCCATATCAAGGAGTTTAATGTGGGAATTATGGAATTTCTAAGCAATAATTTGTATAAGGTCTATTAACTATATTTTGAAATACTGAGTAGCGGCACACAGCTTCCTTAAACCCTCTACAGTATATACTGTAAGCCTAAGAACTACTTGGCTTTGCCTCTTAAACCATGTTTTGGGAGAAGTCCATGAAATACTCAGTTCCTCACTTACACTGAAGAACAGTTCTGATTTAAGTCTGAACCTGAGTGCCTCATCAGAAAATGTTATCCCAACAATACATTGGCAACTTTAAGTAACATTATAACTAAATCACATTCCCTTTTGATCGGTATGGAAACCATTCTGGTTAAGGGCTAAACAATGCTGGAAAAAGCAGCAATTAACATACTCCTGTCATTTTAAAATATACTTAAAATCAAAACATATATAGAGGTATACAAAAACAAAACTTTACACATCTGAAAATATCTAGTCCTTCCATACTTCACGTGATGAAAATTCTCTGGTGACTGGATCTGAACACAGAGCACCTGGACCACCATTATACTGAAGCACTGCCAAAAGAGCCACTAAAACAGAGTACTTAGTATTTCAGTGTCCTAAAATACAAAGCCAGGTTAACTGCTCCTATCAGTATTTCCTACACATCCACAGCTGCATAAGGCATTCCAAGAGGTCAGGGATTTGTTTCTCAGCTGAACTCACTTTGGAGTAATAATTAAGGATTTCCCCCCCCCCCCCAAGCAGTTTAAAGGATTATTAGCACAAATGCATGGTAGAATATGAAGGTTAAAACCACTCACAATATATTCCCTTCCCTACAGTCAGCTTCAGAGTAAACTTTATATTATACTGCATCTTTTGGTCAGTATGCATTTCAGGACATGCTATGGAGCCTTGCAGACATTTTAAAATATGTCTGGCCTTATAAAGGGTGCAAAATTGGGCATTAACCATTAATCTAATTCTTAATTGTCATGACATCACTGAGAGGTAGATTTACCACAGGCCTCTGAATGGCAGCCCCAATCTGCAGTCAGCAGAAGAGTGAGCTTCAAAATTCACAGAATGTACAACTGAAGGGCCAAGTGCGCCCGAATGCAGTCTATTGAAATTAGTCTTTTTATAAGATTCATAAATTCCACGATTTTGTACAGCCAATTTTTCCTCTTCTCTCTCCAAGGCAGAAATTGTAGTAAAAACTGGAAGGCCCTTAATTATGATATAGTCAGATGCTATTACAGTTTAAGCAGTCAGTAGGATCATATTCAGGAAATGAGACATTATCTCTTTCATCTAAAAATTCCAGAGTATATCACATATTCTTTTCCAGTTTCCTATAAAACATGAACACTAACAATCAACCTATAACCATTATAATTTAGAAATGGTACTGAATATAAGATTTCAGCAAGTCTAACATAACACTCAGAAGTTATGTACGTTTTACAAGTACCGTGCATAGCAAAGGCTACAAAAAGGACAAATTAAACTGGATAACTGGGCCAATTCAACTTGTCTTATTTTTCTTGAAAGATTTAAGATTTTGATTCTGTACATCATCAGGAAAGAAAAGGAAGAGTAATCCATAGTGCAATTGTAATAAGCAAAGTAATATGTAGTGATATCTTTTTGAATAAATATGGCTCACTACTGATCAACTATCATTCATACAGTTTCAGCAACACAGCCACCTGTTGCACAGACAGTTATACACAATTCTACAACAGGTGTATGTTCAAATAGATAATGAACTACATGGAAAAATATAAAAAGAATATTATACAATCTCATACATAAACCAGACTGTAGTGTAATTGCTTTACTTGTGTCTTAAGTTATCTGAAAAATACTTCAAGTACTTGAAAACAGCGGCAGAATCATCTTTCAATGAAAAGCAAAATTGCACTGATTTAAAAATACATTACAAAGTTAAATACACATTCAAATTAATGTCCTGATTTAACATTGCTTTCAGTGTTTACTTTCATTTCCTAGTACTTCTTGATTACCTGTGTTACTCCAGGAGGATCCAGAGTTTAGATAAAGAAGTTTCAGACACAAAGTCTGTGTGTTTCATACATGTAGTCCAAAGAAGTTTTAATTCATTTAATCTTTTTCTCCATCTTCACTGCTTCCTATTGGTAGAGAAAAGGTCAAAAGGTACAGTGAGATTCTTCGGCACAACTCTCACTTCTGTGTAAGACTTCCTAGAACTTGGCATTCTGCTGTTCCACACTTCCAAGTTTTGGTTAATCTTTCCCTACAGCTTTCACCTACTGTAAACATTTGGTACATTTATACACAGACATCTGCTTAAATCACACAGTTCAATGTCACTTCTTAGGACACATAAGGCAACGTACAATCTCCAAAATAATCTCTCTTATCTGTAAGTTACTAAGCAGCAAACATTATCTAATCAATAAGCACAATACAAGAACAATACAACTCTCTATAACACTGATTACATATTTATAGACACTGACCATTAGCAAGGCTAGCAACCAGTAACATCTATTTTTAATAATGCAACATTTTATCAAGATTAATAATATGCTGAACTGATTCAAGCCTGCTTATTTTTGCTTCTCTTAATTCTCAAAAATGTAGCAAAGTTTAAAAAAGCTTTTTGTTAGACAAGAAAGCTTCTGTTAATAAATACTGCTAGTACTCAGTAATGCTATGAACAGATTGTTTGGCTCTAACAGGAACTATCCTACTCACAGCTCTAGAAAACATGTTGCAATTCTTGAATGTCAAGAAAGTACTTTCTAAAAAGCAATATGAAAAGAAATCAACTGTAAAATAAGCTTAGAAAACAATGGCAGAAGCATTATATTCCTAGCATCCTCATCCTGTGCAACAAAAATAAAATTGTGACTTCTGACAGTGCAATAATGAGAATTATTCAACTGCCATAGTGTGGCAGCTATACAGAAGTGCTTAAGGACTGCAAAGATGTCATTTATATAAATACAGCACTAGGTTTTTGAACAGAAAAACTGTGAGCTTGTCCTGCAAGTGTCATAGATATTCAACCACAAATCTGTAGCAACACGGATGTAAATAATCTCATTCTAAATGGAAAGCTATGTCTTAACTGAAATACAAGACCATGCACAAATTTCATAGTGTTAAAGATGCACTTCTAAATTAATTATTTAAAATAGAGTAAGATGTCATATCTGTGACGTATCTTTGCATAAAGTTCTTAATTTGTAGTTTTAAAATAATTATTATAACTTACTTACCTCCTTGCTCTATATCTGAATCTGTAAGATGTGTGAGAGAAAAGCTTGCCATGTTTGCAGGAGAGATAGAGAATCTAGAATAAGGGGATGGATGTGACCAGTTCTGATCAAGGGCCCGGGAAGGTGGAGGTGGAGAGAAGTACTTTGACGACTGAAGAGGTGGTTTAGAACTAATAAGACTGTTAGCTGCCTTTGATAAAAAAGATGGCTCTGGAGAAGAGAAGTCATCATCCCATTCAAAACCCCCACCTTGCGGAAAGAAAAAAGAGGCAGTTTAAAATAATGTAAAGTCATATACAGTTTTAAAAGCAAGCCCCTGGAAGACAGCATTAACCCAAAACAAAACTTGTAACTTTTCTGTTCTAGTCCTGGGGGTCACAAAGATTTATCACCCATAGTTGGTTGCCTCTCAAAATACCCCAGACACATCAACATATAAACAAGGAGTATTTACATCACAAGCTTTGATAATCAGTAAGGCTAGGATCTCAGCCTAGCTGAAGTGTATGCTTAGAATGCAAAACTGAAGCCAATATGGTAGAGTGAATTCACAAATCACATAATTTAAATAACATTTCATTAAAGACTACACATAAAACAGTCTCAGCCCCTGCTGGGTATAAATATACTCCAGTACCTTCTTCATCTGTCGAGCTTTCCGAATTTGCAAATTTATTTAAGTAACTAAAACTCGAAGATGGAACAGGAGTGCTGCAAGAGCCTTCCCCGTTCAAGTCTGTTGCATGGTTTCCCAGCTCCTTAGTCGGTGTTTCCTAAGGCAAACAAAATAACTTATTTGACTCTCCTGTACTCACAATGTACCCATGCATATAGATAGATGCAAGCATGCCAAAAATACACTCCCCTACCCCCGCCTATGGAAATAAATGGTCTCTCAACTCTTAAATTAGCACCACACACCAAAACTTTGAGTTATAGATTAAGCATATGCATGTACTTCTATTTCTAAAGAAAACTGTATCAGATCTATGCTAAAATCCACACAGGAAATGACTGTTTAAATATTACAATATAAAAAGGTTTCATATTTCTAGGAACAAAGCTAAAATATCTTCCAATTGAAAACAGTTCCCTTATCAGCCTGACACAGGTAGGTTTTTTCCATCTTTAATAAAGCCTTATCCCATATCCCAACTTCTATTTTTGGGGGGGTTTTATATATATATATATATAAAAATATATATAAAAACATATACATATTTTTATATATATATATATATATATATATATATATATATATATATATAA
>NW_020799118.1:7868626-7906629 GCF_003259725.1 Athene cunicularia | reverse complement strand
TTTTTTTTTTTTTTTTTAATAAAAAAAAAGGAACATCCATTTGGATTGTTAGATCCAGTAAAGAAAAGGATGAATATGTGGCTACTGATGTGCAACACACAGATAGGCATTATTTTCAAATACTCCAATCAGAAATACCAGAAAAGAAAATAATGAATTAAGGAAAAAGAAGACCACAAAATAGCATATATGTAAAAAAAAAAGCTTTTTAAAACTTCCGTAACTACTTATGTTTATATAATAAAATTCATATACAATATTTAATGAAGTATCAATGAAGGAAAACAATCAAACAAAAAAAAATAGCTAGGAGTAAGTACATCCTGGGTAATATCACACTTGGAGAAGAATGAGAAGGAAAAATTCAAGAGACAGAATATGCAACATGCTTAAGAATGCAGAACATGAGAAGTTTCTTATTACCTGGGCAATCAATGCTCATTAATAACTGTAAAATTAATACATTCAAATGCAAATAGCAATAGATTCCCTTGAACTACTCAGATTTCATGCATCGAAGTAATTACGTTCTTCTCTGAGATGGATATCTCCCATTAGCCCTTAAAAGGGATCAGGTTGCACCTTCAGCTAAAACATTTCATCCTCAGATTACTAAAGAATGGATTAGATAAGAAGAAATTTTGCAAAATAATTGGTTTTACTTAAATGGATACATATGTATGTGTATATGTATACAAACACACATACATATTTTTATATATATATATATATATATATATATATATAAAAATATAAATAAAAAAAATATATATATAAAAATATTTTTTTTGGTTTTTTACCCCTTAATCATGCTTCAGGACAAAAAGACAGACTTTGTATGACCAGTATTTGAAGCAGCCAATATTTTATCAGTTACTGTAATAAGTAAAGAGTTCAAGAACTAAGAGCAGTTTAAACACAGTTTTTTCCTTCCCCTCTGACAAAAGGATTACTATTCTACAGACTGCATAAACATAATATATCACCTATGTTTTCTATTCCAAAACACAGTTATCTATAATATTTATGTGCGTCATCATAAGCAACATTTCCAAAGCTTGACAATGTGACTGTTCTTTTGAACTCACTGTACTAGTTTAGTTGCTATAATGTTAAAATACAACCCCACTGTATCAAGTTACAGAAGTTAAAAATGGATAAAGCAGATAGGGAAACAAAGGTAATGCTGAATTTTATAAACAGATCAGTATTTCACTGAACTTGAATGAATAAAAAGTTGCATTACTATCTAAATACTGTTCTCAGGTTTGATTATGTTTTAATGTAAATTTACCTTCATGCTACCTAACACAAAATTCAGAGTGAGGTTGTGGTTTGGGTTTTTTGTTTCTGTTTTTTTTCTTTCTTCTTTTCTTTTGTAAAGGCATTTGAGCTTAAACTCAAAGTCCTTCAACTCATTAAACAGATAAACTGTTTCTACCAAGTTACAACAAAATTCTGGTAGAATACATTAATGAAACCTGGTCCATAATGATGTTGTCTCATATATTCAAATTAAATACAGCTTATAAACATCAGAAAGACATCACAAAAGCCACATTCCATTCAGCACATGCAGTCAAGGGTCCAAAAGCAATAGATATTCAGGATTTGGCAGCCAACCCTGCCCAAAGCCAAATCCTCCTTCACTTCAAATTAGTGCCGCTATTCTGCCAGCAGCACACAATTGCACCTAGCCAAGAAAAAAAGGGTTTTTTTCTTTACATATAAAGAAAAAATAACCCACATCAAACAAGAGCTAACCCTGCCAAAACAAGAAAGGTCATCTTGTAACAATGTGTCCACAAGTATTATTAAGCTATTCTACCACGTTGTGTAAAAAAACCCCTAAACCAACAAAAACTTTATTTAGTAATTAAAAAAAGATACCTGATCAAACAAATAGACTGTCACATCATCAAAGAACGTTACAGCCTTTTTCTCATTTTGCCAGTGCTCATGCTGCCTTTCATCAAGAGGTTTTGGAAGTTTTAACAAGCTTCTCAGATGTTTTCCATCATCCTTGTCAGTAAGTATCTCAGGTACTTGATGAACAGTTTCATCTTCACTGTCAGAACTCAGACTATGCATATGAAAAGTCCTCATGTCATCCTCAGAATCACTGTTTTCATCCTCCTCATCTGCATCATCACCATCTTCTAAATCAAGCATTCCGGAAACATCGAGTTTGCCAAGGTATTTTCCTTCAATATCTGGTTCTTTCAGTTTTTGTCCTTCAGTGTGATAGAAGGACTTCTCACTGTTACTCAAATCCAAAGGACTGTGTATGTTATGCAGAGATTTCAAGTCTCTGTGTGAAAGAAGTTCTGAAGTATTAGTGCCAACACAAGAGACAGTTTTATGGGAAGTCTCAGATAGTTTTATTTCATCCTGTAGGTTACTTTCCATTGATACTTCCAGGGAATTCATAGTTGCCTCAGACCACTCATCAGGACACTCCTGCATCCTTACATCCATCTCTTGGATCTCTAAGTTGTGATTTAGTTCTAATTTTGTATTTTCATTACTGGTATCCTGGTAATTCCTTACATCACATTTTTGCTGTCTCTCTTCAAAACTGTAATCCTCTTCAGCACTATTCTCTCCCCTGTTTGAAGAAACACACATCGTCTCTCTTGACAGATTTACAGTCTCTTCAGTTCTTTTATCTGGCTCCGAATCATTATCAGAGAAATAGGCAGAGTCTCTATAGGAGTTCTGATTTCCACCCAGAAAAACCTTTGGGCTTATTTCAAAATTGCTGTTCACTGCATCTAAACAAGCTGCTGCTTCTGAAACAATTATGACTGGATTAGAAGGTAAAGCACTGACATTGCTCTCACTGACAACACAGAGAGGAGTATCTACACTAGAAGTATCCTCAACAGTGATATGGGAAGTCCATTCTGGGGATTCCAGGTTCTCTGTTTCATAGCCACTGTCAGCAGGTCTATCGGGTGGCAAAAGTTTCTGAGGACTTTGAGCCTGTAAAGATTCTAAAACCTCATTTACATCTAAAGAATCCAAAGAATCGGGCGTCTCTAAGGTTTGTTCCACAGTTTGTATAGGAGATGGGCTGTCTTCCAAAAGACTATCCTGACTTGTACAGTCTGAAGTAGCAACAGAAATTAAGGTCACCTCTTCTGGAACATCCTTACAGTTCTCAAAATTCTTTGATGTTTCTTGCCTTTCTTCCAATAAACATTCATCTTTTTTTAATATGGGAGACTTATCTTGCAAGTTTCTTTTTGCATCTTCCTGATCACCACATTTTTCTCTATTAAAAGCTACTACATCAGACTTGAAAAGAATTCCCTGTTTTATTTGTGCATCACACTCATCTGTTTCAACAGCAACACCATAACATGGATTGTTTCCAACATTATTATTTTTGGCATTATTGGATAACTCTTCTTGACAGAGAATATCAATATTACAGGACACAACTTCATTGACTTCCACATTTAATAGTTCTTCCTCATCCTTCAAATAAGAAATATTTGCATGTTTATCACATGACCTATGTGCTGCAGATGGACTAGAGGATGCCTGCATCTCTACAGTAGTCGAAGACTGAGAATTTGGATCTTTATTCATTGTCACTGGGTTAAAATTTTCGTCTTTCACTGTTCTAAGATTTTCATGTATTAAAGAAAAGACCTGTGCATTTTCAGCCAGCACAGACTCAGGCTCTACAGAGTTTCTATTTGACGTTTCCAATACACTTTTTAGAACACCTTCTGGCTTTTGCCCATAATCACTGCTGGTTTTGTTAGACAATAACCCTGTTAATAAGTTTTTCTCTTGAAGAAACAAAAAGTTATCAGAAAGTTCCTCTAAAGTTACCAAGTCAGACTGGTTAGAGATGTTTTCACATAAGGAAACGGTTTCCTTTTCAGAAGCATGACTAGAATACTCCTTCTCAGAAAGGTCTACTGCCTTTCTAGCATCTGTGTCCGAGTTTAAAACAGCTGGTTTAAAGTCTTTAGGAATTTCATTTGTTTCAACAAAACTAAGTATTTTTCTGTTTGTCAATTCTTCTGATCTGTCAATGTCATTAAACATATTCTGGAAAGGACTTTCTGGACTGCTGGTTGCAGGTAAAAATTCCTCTTTAGTATCAGTATTGTAGTGGAAGAAGTCCCCGTCAGTGCTAGATTCTTCAACATCAAGATCCCTGAGAACCGTGAAATGAGAACTTTTTTCTTGCACAGCTTCTTGATGATCAACTTCTGTAGTCAGCACAACTGATTGGTTATCAAAATTCATGCTGCAGCCACTTCCTTTTTCCTCTAATTGGATATAGTAGTCATTTCCAACAGAAAGCTTATGTGCATCAAACACAGGTAACACTCCAGGGACAGCAAGTGATGCTTCTTGACCACTTCCATCCTGTGCTCCCGACCCTTGCTCTGAAAGCGACCTCTCAAAAACCTCCACCGGAAAGAAAATACTTGTGTATGTCATTGCTTCATCAGGATTCACATGACCACATTCATCAAAATGATCATGTTTAGCTGCCTCCCAGATATATTCAAAACTGAGACCCTGGCTTGTTTCAGTTACAGTAAGAACTTCCTCCATCTCATGGCCAAGTCTATCTCCTGTGAAATGATCTAAGATTGGAAATGCAGAATTATTTGTTTCTCTATTTGAGGTGTTTGGTTTAAGAGCATTCCACTGCTGTTCAAAATCAATCTCTGAGTCCCTTTGGCTTTGCATGCGAAGGTAAGTTAAAAGTCTATGCACTTCTTCTGCTGTTGGTCTCTTTTCTGGAGGTAGCCAACAGAACTGCAGAACTTCATACCTATAGAAATAAGAAACACATTTCAGTAGGTTTCATACTGAAAATGAGTTTATAAGATTCAGATATCTAACAAACTAAGGAGCAACAATTAATATCATTGGCAGGAATTCCCATCTATAGCAACTCCTTTTACTCCCTTTAGGGGTTCTTTCCCAGGAACATGATTCTATGTCACAATTTAAGTATATTCAAGAGAACTCAGTAATTTGAGAAGCTTTCAGCAACTTTAAGAATGAATAAAAACATTTAAAGTTTACCATCTATCAGAGTATGGCTGCTCCAGACGTGGCTTGAAGAGTTTAACCTGCTTCTCCTTTATGACATGGGTTAGGACTTCCCTGTCAGAAAAGTCTGAGTAAGGCTGAGCAGCATTCTCAAACAGCTCCCATAATGTTACACCCAGGGACCTGAAAAAGAGCAAACGACTCTGCATTCCAAGAACTATTTTGAAGTTGATTTCCTAAGAAAGTAAGGATAGTGCAAAGCATAAATGGCAAGAAAAAACAAGTATCACTCTCCCATTGGTTCTATAGTAACTTCAGAACCTGTTAACTCATTTTGTTTGACAGAATGCTAGAAGCCTCAAAAATAAAGTTGCTTGAAGGCAATGACTACAAAGGTAACACCAATGAAGGCAAGAAAATATAAGAGGCTGAAAATGATTCAACTATGGAAGAAACCCCCACAAATTAAAAAAAACAGAAAATGCCTATTTAGAGAAGGAAGACAAAAAAAAACTATGGTTACTCCAACAGTAGGAAAAGCTTTCACCATAAATTGCAGTTATAGGTCAAACTGCTAGAAAACTAATCTTTGTTTCACTTTTCATAAAATTACTTGGTTTTAAGCTGCAGTACTCAGAAGCCACCTCTTTGCTCAGTGCTGTATACATACATGCATGTATACTGTATACAACACTAATCACATTTCCAGTGATTAGTTGATGCTGATCTTTGGGCAACCCTTCCTTGTTCAAAATGCAAAGTAACTGACTCTGCATTACAATAATTTAGATTGGAAGGGAAGTCATCTAGTCCAAGTCCGTTCAAAGCAACTCTGTATAAGAGGCACTAAAATTCAAGTTGGCAACCTTACAACCCAGGCTACTTGTAGTTTAGATGAACTGAGGAAGCCTGCTTGAAGAGTGCAAGGAAATCAGTATTTAGATAACTTCTATATATCCCACTTGATTTCTGCAACCCGACCTTTAAATTAGCAAAGAAAACCTAGTCTACTATTTAACAACCTTAGAATATAAAAGCAGGAATTTAACTACAATGTCTTCAAAAATGTTAGCCTAAACCTCAATTTCCATTATGCAAATTTCTGAGGAACTGAAAATTGAAGTGATTTCAAAAAAGTTCATCTTCAAGATTTTCACCAGCTATTATCTGTAAGCTCTTTGGTAGCAGGGACAATTAGCTGCAGCCCTCATGCTGCAGCAAGAATTTAAGATGCTACAGTTCTATCAATGGAACTTGATTGGGCTCTAATGGTATCAACTTTTTATGGCATTCACAGCTGTTACATTACTGGAAAAACTATTTACCATTTCCTTCCTTTATAAACAGTTGAAGGCATTTGGCAAATACACAGTAATGACTTTTATTAGTATAAACACCTTTTCTTCTGCATGTTTTTTCTTCTAAATGTGTTTTTTTTTTTTTTAATCTAACTGTTCTCTCAACAGATTTCTATGCATCCTCCCAAAGCAAGATATAGTTTCAGGTTTGTAGAGATCAACAATGATATAAAAAAAGTTTTATTTACTTTTTCATCAGGCCAATATTCAATTTAACTATAAATATTATTTACTCCTTTGTGAAAATATGATTACAAATCTCTTGAAGTGATTTTAAAGTCTACTACATACCATATGTTGCTGTATTTATTTTGCTCTGCTGATAACAGTCTGTCTTGAAAACTTGTTACTAACTCAGGTGCAGTCCATCGGAGAGGAAAAAGTTTCTTCTCATCTGTCTCAATATAATCTTCCTAAATTATTGATAAAAGAAAACAAAGACAGACTGAACAAACATTGGATCAACTTCCACAAGTTAACAGTCTTTTCCTTAATATGGTTTTATGTGATCCCTATGCAAAAAGTTAGAATTCAAAAAATTAATCCCATCTTCCCCAAGTAGCAGAGAATAATGCTATAGGAAAGGCATTCACAGTTCATTACATACTAGAAATACTGAATGCCAACTTCTTGTTTAAGGTTTGGTACTCAGAAAGCATTTTTAATTAATGCCTTGAATTCTTTGCTTTCTTGATATATTTAAATACTATGCACATTTTCATTAAGAAATTTGACTTTTTCCTTTCTTAAAACATTAAAATGAATTTGTGCATTTTTCAGGACTACTGTAAATAGAACCTAAAAAAAAAATATCAGATTTAACCAGAAGCTTCCTTCTACAGCATAAATTCCACTCAACCCTAGAAAGATCATTGATTCTGTTACATGAGCTTGCTACAGTTATTTGGCAGTTATAGTCCATTATTCACAAAAAGGACAATCTAGTATCAGTTTATAACTTTAAAGTATGCTTGTTATAACCTTAGGCCCCAAATACTTAAAAAAAAAAAAAAAAAAGCAGTACATGACTAGATTAACTTACCTTAAACCTACTGAATCCTATGCCATAATCTCCTACTTTGACATTTAAATCGGATGTAAGGAAGCAATTTCGTAAGGCCAAGTCACTGAAAAAGCAAGCAAATAAAGAAGTTTTCAGTGAAAATACAGACAAGTGGCTTAAACACTTGTGACAAGTGACACATCTTAAAACATTCAGGCCACAGTTTAAAGTATCAAATGAAAAGCTAACAAAATTCTTAAAAAAAGCACAAAAAAAAAAAATCAAAGAGTTATGCACAGTTCTAGCAAGTACAGGCCATAATAGCAGATCAGCAATATGACACAGTAGTGCTGAAGAGTCAACATCCACACTATATATACTTCAACAATTTTATTCACATCACCTGTAGTCCAATCCCATAGACGTAAATCCTACTAAAGGCTGAAGGAAACTAGGTGCAAGAAAGGTGTGCTCCTGAAATAACCTTTCTGATTTGCTCTGAATGAAATTAAACCAGTCCATGCACTCCAAAAGACCAACTCATAATGCAAACCCACACACAGTAACTGAGGAGATAAATTTCAAAAGTACTACTTTGATCCGAACTATGTGTTAAGATAGTTCTCTTGTTGCTTACATTTTCATTAAGTTTTAGAACCTAAACAAGCCAAGAATTGATTCCCTATCTCACTGGAATACTGCAGACATGGTAGTTCTATGTAAACACTCATCACTTTGAGAAAACACAAACACTGAGAGGGCCTCTCCTTACAATAGACTTATTGGACAAGATTTGTTTTGTGGCCACAAGGATATGATTGCCCTTAGGCCCTCCCACATTTTCAAAGGAGAATCAGTTTAGAGCCACACAATCAAACACAATCTGTGTTCTGGAATCCAAAGAAAACATAGTGAGAAGGCAATTGCATGTAAAGATGTTATACAAAAGCCCCAGACTATTATACTGTCCTTTCCAAACAAGTTCAAAATGTAGTCACTTCTCCAGAACAATGAAGTATATTCTTAAGCATTCAAACTACACACAGAATTTATATGCAATTATTTAATTCTAATAATAATCTTATCATGCAGATTACTTTGGCTATTCACATGCTTGAGTGATGTAGGTCCCTCTCCAGATAACAGCTGTCACTCCATGTCTTGCATTTTAATTGTTATAAGCAAAATCTATCAACAATTCAGATCAGGTTTAAATACTTAATTCACTATATGATACTAAGCAACTAATACTACCTTATACCTACAGTTAAGTTCCTCTAAATAACAAACCCATACATTATACATGAACTAGAACTACAGAGAGTATTCAAAAAAGACGATCAGGAAAAGTAATGTATTCCATAAAAGACTGTTAACAAACAACTCAAAAAGCCTTTGAATACCCACAGAAGTTGTTTCCTGTTTCCACCATACACCAGCCCACAAGTACTTATAAGCCAGCAGTGCTGCTGCAGTAATACCAAGAAACTGTTTTAGAAAACCCATCGTACAGGCTCAGAATTTATGTAAGTTTAACGAAGCTGCATGCTTACTACAGAACTGTAGCTGTGACAGCAAAGTGCTCCAAAAACCATCTCAAATGTTTTACTTTTCAGTTTCACAGAAGGGTACCAGGCAATTACGTGCACCGACTGCACTGGAAAAACTCTACTATTGCTTGTGTGGCTTAAAAAAACCTCTGAAGTACAAATGGTCTGAAAGCCACACAGTTTCCCTCCTTCAGAGACAGAAGAACATGTTTTTCTTTCCAGAGTCATAGAACTACACAGGTCAGAAACACATCTGAAGTATGCTCCAAAGCTTTCCAACTTGTTTTATACTATTTACTTAAATATCCTGGAAGAGAAAGTAAAATTTTGGCTGCTTGAATTTACCACTAACAACAAAATCACTGATGCTGGAGCTTTACCACTTACTCTGACAGCATCAGGATAGTGTTGCTAGAAGTAAACATTTACAGTGAGAATCCTGCTGATCCACAGAATAATTATTTATCAAATTTAACTGTATTTCACTGAAAATGTATTGTTAAATTTAATACCTACAGAGCCATGCTGCTGCAATACAAGAAACAGTGATCACTCAGTTTGACAGATACACTTGGAACTACCTTCATGTCATTTGAAACTGTTAAACAAGTTAAAAGAGTAGCTCTTCCCATCAGACAGCAGCTGAGTTCAGGCTTTGGGGTTTTCTTGGGGTTTTGCTTTGTACACCTGCACCTTTACAGACTCCAGTTTGATAGTTCAGCTTCTCCCTGAACACAAGGTCTCTGTTTTCTCTAAGTAGCAGGATGTGCATTGATAAGCTCTAGCACAAGTTCCTAACTTGCTGAAAGGCATGATGCCAGTGATGTTTCTACAGCAAAGAACATACCGACTCAATATAAAACCAAAATAAACTATCTTGTGATACCCAAGGTTTCATCAGGTAAGCCATGTTTAGGGAGCAAGCATTCTGTAGTATTTTAGTCATGACAAGTCTAAGGTTTGATATCTTCCAATTCCTTGAATGTTTCATGAATACTTTTTTTCCTTTTAAAACAACTGCCATGCTTTCAGTATTGATTGCATTAAAGAAATAAAGCATTTTCCCCACCAATTAAAATAAAATTGTTTTCCCACTATGATTTCTTCTAAATCTGACTACCTTCATTACTGAAGATTAGAAGGTTACATGAACCATAATTCAGTGACAGAATACCTGCCTCAATCAGATTTTTTTAATCTGAAGTCAGCTTCTCCCCTACTATTAGAAAAGCAGCATTGTCTTTTTTTTCCCATTGTTAGTTACAAATATAACAGACCATGAAACACAAGTTCTGAATTTCTATAATCTATTAAAAATACACAGCAGGTTAAGACTCATTCTCACAAAATTCTAACATCCCTCCCCTCACAATAAACAAACCAAATTTAAGTTGGCCAAGAATTAATCAAACAACTACATCTTCTGGATTGTCTTAGCAATAGGTTGTGTTCTGTGGGCTGCAAACTTAAAAATGTAAGTGATCAGCTTTCAGCCAGGTGGGAGCTTAACACCACACCACTGCAGTTGAATTAGCACCTTCATAAGCATCACAACTTCATGACTTAGAATACGTTAAGTTAGACAGAAGTTTGTTAAAACTCTAGCTTCAATACACAGATTTTAATGAAAATATTTCCATGAATTTTAGAGTGCATCATAACTAAAAGTAATTAATCTAGAAAACATACCTATGCACAAAATTATGTTTATGCATTACAGCAAGTCCAGCAGCAATCTCACACGCCATTCTCTGTAGCAGCATTATTTGTGAATCTCCTTTGATGTGTTCCTGCTCATTGCAGATATAAGTTTTTAGGTCACCCTGCAAAAGAAGTTGAAAATACTTATCAGCCTTGTATGCTGGCTGAATCTGAAAAATATTTAATGAAGAACCAACTAACCACATAACTTATTAACCAGATTTGTCTTAATAAAAAAAATATCTCCTCACATTTCCAGTCCCCATAAGGATTCTTACAACAAGTCATCTAAGGCATATAGTATTGTCCTTTTAAGGGTTTTTTAATCACATCATTTAGTAATTAACATCCTACATCAGACTGCCACATAAAACCTGTCACACAATAATACTTCGTATTAAAAAAACAGAGTTTGATGAGTTTCTGTTTTTAAACAAGTTTTCAAGTGTTCCAAAACAGCAAAGCTGACTGTCTGGAATGTACAAGGAGATAGAAGGGAGAGACTAGAGAAAAGGGTTTCAGACATTGCCAGCTCACCAGAGCTTTAGATATAAAAAGCATGGTAATACATCCCACTCCAGTCAAAGAATTCAGATGATGGCAGCAGTTTTACTGAACCTAGGCAAAGCTGAGCAACAGACACATAATTAATGAGCCCACAGAAGTACTCCAAACATCACTAAAAAAAGAACAGCTTTGAAATATAGGGAGAATAACTAGAAGTTGTCTAACATTCAGGATAAGGAAGACTATAGTAAGTGAATCCAAGCAAGGGAAGAGAACAAGTTTCTCATGCCATTATTGTTCCTTACTTTCACAGCTGGACTTCTAACCTAGCACTCCTATATTTTTCTTATTTAAAATACAGACATTCTGTAAATTTAGCAAATTATTTCAGAGGATACTTTTGTTTTGAGACTGCACAATATAGTACATCACAACTTGTTTCACCACTGTAGCATTCTGAGCTCTAACTGTCCATGTCCATTGTCTGCCAGGAAGGAGACTGAAGGGAAGTCCTGAGCTGGACCAGACAAGGCGGCAGTCCTTGCACTGGCTAAAAAGCACTCTGATGTTCAGAAAAGACTGAAAAGCACTAAATTTCCTGTTCCTCTGGCACCCATGTACCTTACAGAACTCTAACTGAAGCATCTTGTTCCTCCTTAACATGGTTAATTGAGGGTGACAATTTACAACTCTATTAGTTCGAGCAGCAGATGTCTGTGTGCTGCATTCAAATCTAACAGAGCAGTGATAGCTAAGGTGACAGTCACAAACCTGTGTCATAATTAATAAAATAAGCAGCAATGAGACAGTCTACTTAAAAGCAGACACTACTCCTATGTAAAACAACTTCATTTTAATTTTTTAAAATATAGATTCTACAGTACACACAAGCAGCTATTCTTTATCTGCTCTATATGTACTACTTATGCTGCAAGTAGCTATACCACCTTGGGAGAAAGCATGCATAACTACTAATACTGTTTAATGTTACAGAAGCCTTCATTACATTCTTTTTACCCTGTTTTTAGCTACTAATTAAGTAAAATTTATGTATTTGCATCCTACAGAATTACATTTTAAAAAAATGTTTCCCCAAAGAGTCTTCTGACTTACAATTACAGCTTTAATATCATACTGCATACATACGTATATATGTATAAACATTACATACACACACACCCCCCCCTTTGTACCTTGAAAGAACAGACTTACTAGAGCAGGGTTCCAAAAAACTATGAAACTAAGAGTGTCCATAACAAACACAGATGCCTAATTGTGCAGCCTAACACATAAAAGTGACTACAAAATACCGAGCTTAACTGACTCTAGGTGGCAGCAAGCGCCTGAAGAAAGTCAAACTCTCCAAAATTGTCATTCATTGAAACAGCAAATGGTTACTTAGAGTTTGTCTCAGGTGGATTAAGTTCCTAGGATGCCTGAAACGCACTAAGGAATTGCTTTTTAATTTTTAAATGCATTAGTAACAGCAATGCTGTGTGGCATCCCTTATTTACTAAATTATTCATGTAGGCACACATTCTTGCAGGAAATACAACTTTTATTAAATCCAGCACCTTGAAACATACTGGTTCCATTTTCCCATTCTAATTAAAGCTACAATCAAGGTTAAAAATACAAAATACAAAACTTTATCTTTTTTATTGCTTTAAAATGACATGGCTTATACCAGTCTGGGGGAACCAATGAATACTTGAGTGTATTGAGTGCTGAACTGACATCTGGAGGGACCTGGACAAGCTGGAAGAAGGGTCCAACAGGAACCTCATGAAATTCCAGAAGGATAAATGCAAGTCCTGCACCTGGGAAGGAAAAGCTCCTTGCAGCAATACAGACTGAGGACTGACCAGCTGGGCAGCACCTCTGCAGGAAGAGAGCTGGGGATCTCGGTAGACAGCAAGCTGAACATCAACCACCTGTGTGCCCTGGAACAAAGACTGCAAGCAGCCTTCTGGACTGCCTGAACAGGACCAGAGCCAGTAGACCAAGGCAAGGGATTATTCCCTTCTACTCAGCACTTGTTAGACCACATTTAGATCCTGTGTCCAGTATCAGCTGCCCCAAAACAAGACAGACAACAGATTGGAACAAGTTCAGCACAGGGCCATGACAGTCAGGGGGTCAGAGCATTTCACTATTGGGAAAGGCTGAGAGGGAACTGGGCTCATTCAGCCTGGAGAAAAGGCAGCTTTGGGAGCACCTGATAGCAGCTGTCCAGTATGCATGAAGTTATTAAAGACTGAGCCAGACTCTACGCTGTGGAGCATGGAGGGAGGACAAGAGACAACAGTCCTGAGTTAAAACACAAGAAATTCAGATTGAGTACAAGGAAAACTGTTTTCCACATGAGGACACTGCAGCTGAGGCACATGTTGCTCAGAGAACTGTGCCGTTTCCACCCTTGGATGATTTCAAGATCCAAATGGACAAAGCCCTGAGAAATCTGGTCTGACCACAGGTTGACACTGCTTTGAGTAGGAGGTTGGAGTGAAGACCTCCTGAGCTCCTTGCTAGCCTGAATTAGCCTGTGATGTTTCCCTACCTACAAGCAGACAGTAGCAATACATCAATACTATTCCCATACTATTTTATGAGCCACAAAATGGCCCTTTATCACACAGATTTTTTAACACAATAAATATCAAAGGTTATACATACATGAATAAATACAGTTCTGCAAAATTCACTGTGCAAACGCCTAAATATAAAAAGCTCAATAGTCATGCTAGAAGAAGGCTCCACTTTCTCTCCAGCTTCCTCTGCCACTCTGCCTCTTCCCTCCTCCTCTTCTGGGACTCCACGAAGAACTAAATTTCACCTTTTCTCCCATCCTTTTCAGTTCTAATCAGGATCAGTTCAGCCATCTTTGTAAGTAAGTCTTAATATGCTTTTTCTCTGTAACAGCCAGAAGCCAGGGGGCATATTTACATGCAGTACTCTGCTTTTCTTGTTCCTGCAAATTCTGCATTTGGTTCATATGAACACCTAAACAAATAGCTGAAATGACTTTTTAAACCAGTATGTACCGATGATGGGATTTTAGAACTGTAAAGAGGTTAACAAATTATGTCTACTGAACACTTTCTACCAAGTTAGAAAGCTACCTGCCAAGTCACACAATACCACATAATTGCCCCCTTTGAATTTCAGACAACTAAAAATACTACTCCTACCCCACACTCCAAGGTTGATTTGCCATGTAAGTACCTACAGCCACTACCATTAAAATGCCTGAAACTTGTGTATGGTATACAGCACCTATACTACCAGAAAGTTGTTTAGGCATAAGTGTAACAAACATTAAACAGTTCTGAGAGCATAAAGAGTCTTTGAACCCAACAGATCTGGTTTCTGAAGCTGTCATGACCTGTCAACGCCCTCCTCCTTTTTTTTAAACCATATACCACCGATATATCTACTAATTGCCTCGTATCAATATTTACTATGATTATTAAACAGATTTGTTCACTCTTTGGTTAAGAAGTTTTCACTGCAAAGATTCCTTTTTGATTTGAAGATAATGTTTTCAAGTGGCAGTAACTAGAAGACCACCAAGCAAAAGAAAACCAACCACTGCAGGCAGGCACCTTCCGCCAACAGCAACATCCCTAAAGCAAGCTAGAGGGCATTCCAGGCAAATACAGCATCCTGCTGATCTCATCTGCTCAGGGAATTGCAAGACTTGAAGAAGAATTTCTGTAAGAATTTGATAGGCAAATCAGCCTCACAATATACATGCTACTTCCACATTTGAATAACTTTCCTTTACTCATAAATTATGTCAATCCATTAGAGGGTTTGCTGTGCTGACAAAATGCTGGCCACACATGGCTGAGTAATATATTAAAGTTAATAAGCCAGCTACCACTATTTTTAACCTGGCATCATTCTACAATGTTTAACAGTGAACAGTTAACTATTCATAGCAGACTTCGCCAACATACTAAGCAAACTAATATGGGTGGGGTTGGTGGGGGTGTAAGAACTTAGTGAGCATTTCTTTTTATATTTACCAATTTTTAAACAATTTTAACACAAAGGAAAATTAGGCTTTAAAAGCTTAAATCACTTGTGCAACTGACCTCTCCTGCTTCTTACCCAGCCCTGCAAAGCAAGAGACACACAGCAGCTTGGATTACATTATAAAATAGGCTAAGCATTAGCAAATGCAGTTACTGCATACACAACCAAGCAATCTCGAGTAACAGAAATGTTTAAGTAGTTTATACAGCCAAGAAAACAAGTCTGTTAGCCTGCATGACATTCAGCACTGCTACCATGACAGTTAGCTCTGGTATCTCTGTGCTAGTTTCCAGTGCCTCTGATCAAGACCTTTCAGTGCCAAGAAGCCTGGGAACTGATAACCCAACAGGGCTGTCTCAGCAGCTATACAAGGTCAAGTGACCCTAAAAAGGCTACAAATCTTAGTAAGAGAAGTTGCAAAAAAGGGACACGCTGTGTAAAGAAAACAGCCACTCTACTCTCTAGACTCTGTTGGTCAGAATAGCCACATTACTTAATAGAGCAAACTTGCAAAATGAGGTCTACATTGCTGAAAGAGCCTCAAAAGAACTTGTCATCTGAAGCCGTTTAAATTTCCTATCCAAAACAACTGACATATTTGTCACCTTTTTTCTTAACCATCAAATTCTTAATAAAGTATACAAGGGATTAAAACAAATTTATTCTTTGCTGTATAAACAGACACACCACCAGTAACACAAGGTAAAGAGCTTTTAGCATAGCATTATACTACTGCTAGCAAAACAGGAACACGTTTCTCATCCTTCCCATCTGAACAATACATAGTCACCACAGACACTAGAACTTTTAGTCAACTACTTCAACTGCATCTGCCCCATGTTCTTTCTGCTGAAGAATAAGACTCTTCCGTGTTCTGAAATCACCTTCATACCCCCAATTTACTCCATTTCAGAAAAAAAAAAAAGTATAAAAGAAGCTATCAGCTTTCAAAATCACTTACTAAAAGCCTGAAAAAATCCAAGTAAATGCCATCCAGCCACAGTGATAAAAAGCAGCTTCTAGAATACCAGCCTACTGACACTCCACTAAAAACCTGTCTACTAAAAAAAGCTATCTAGCCATACCTTCTATTCCAAATGGTGCCGTCTGGCTTCCCTCACATTTCTCCCTTCTTCATGTCTCTCCTCTCCCCTCACTCCAGTACTGCTACCTCCCACACTAGGCCCTGGGACTACAACAGGAATTAGTGACATACAGCCATACTGAGCTAACTTACTGCACACATCTCAATCTCTGCATAAAACTGTTCAAGCGAACACCGTTTTGTCTGCCTAGCCCCTGTATATTTGAACACAATGAATAAAATACTACGATGTCTAGGAGATACTCAGCTCCACCAAGTAAGAACTCTTTACGTGAGCCAGACTTAGTATGGAAGTCATGATTAACTCACTATAATTTTCTAAAAACAAGTTTTAGTTCACTTGGAATAGAAATCAGCACAGATATTTATTTTCCATTCCAAAGAAATTACCTAACCACATTCAAATTTATAAAACTACCACTGTGGCTGTCAAGCTTACTGCCCCTAGTTGAAGTAAAAAAATCTATTTTATCCCCTTAAGTAAAATCCTTTCCAGACTACTCTGCAGGATCATGACAATTTCTGGCATTAATCACCAGGCATCAAACAAGAATATAAATTTTTTCCTGTATACTTAAAGTAGGGCAATCTTTAAAAGTTACTCCATTTTCAAATTCAAAGTTGGATTAAATAGCATAACTACTTAAAAACATGGCAGCAATTAAATCTGATTTGGATATGTATCTATTAGACTTTATAAAATGCAATTCTCTTTCAAAAGTTCTTTTAAAGAACCTCCAGTTTGAGTAGCAGGTTTAAAAATCAGTAAGTAGTATTCTATTTCTATATATTGAAAAACTATAAAAAACGTTATCTGGCTAACCTTAGGCACCTACTTTTTAATTCTTAGCAAAAAAGAAACATTTCACTTTGATCAGTCATTTTAAAAGTTCAGGCATTTCTTCCATTTAGCGAAGAATGATTTTATCAGCACTTCTGCCTCATTAATTTACCACAGCTCATAAATTTAAGCAGAAGAGCAGTAATGAAAAATAGTTATTTAAGGTCATAGATTAACTGATGTTTCTCAAGAAAACTCAAAAAGTTCATGTTAACTCTTATTTAAAGTGCTTGAGGCAACCGATGTCAACTAAAACCACATTTGCACACCTGAGTTTAAAGGAAAATTCTGTAGTAGTGAACCTGGTAAAAAAAGGATCTTACTGAATTTTATAAATGTAAGCTATTTTACTTCTAAAAGACTTATTTCTTAATAACAGATGTGCACTTCTGAGTTCATTTCTGTATTGACGTTTTGCAAGGAACTCTGCTTTAAACGCTACCTAAACTTTAAAAGTAGCTATTTAGCCAATGTTTAGATAGCCACCTGGAGTTCCAGGTTAGTTTGTTTTCTTAAGATGTGTTATGCTATAATAAAACAATTCTGGTCTTTCCAGACCATAGATGCATCACCATATCCAAATTTTAATCTCCAAAGATTCTCTGTATACTGGACATAGTTCAAAGTTTCTCACCACATTCATGTAAGTTCCAACACTTGCCCAGGAATGCAGTGGCTGAGCAAGGTTTTTGTGCAACCATCCCTCCCATCTTCAGTGGCCTTTGTGACACTAACAGCAGAGCAGAAAGCAGTGAGAACAGCCTTCACTGTGCTCTTAGCATTTCTTTTGGTGCTCAGGAAGCACAAGGCAGCACTTGCTTGGGGCAGGTGGGGAAGTGAAAGAAAGGAAGGGTAAGAAAGTAGGGAAAAGAACAATAAAGTAACAGAAAGGATCAGGGAGTGGGATGATACTGAAAATTCTAGCTATTACAATACACATTACTGATTCTGCGGGTGAGCCCACCATTGCATTTTAGCCCAAAGCTGCACAGCATGGGTAAAATCTGGGCAGCCGGGAGGGAGGCAGGCAGAAGAGAAGAAATTCTTTGCTCAGTTTTCTTCAGTCAACATTTTCATAGACATGGTAATAAAAGCACACTAAGACTGCACAGATAAAAAACAGAATTTAGGATGTGATGTGAGCATGTGCCTGTGATAGTGGACTGCAATAAAAAGCTTCCTTCTATGACCTCCTTTCCTCTCCAAGCTCACTGTTACATGATGTAGGCAGGCTTGAAAGAGACTAGTAATTCCATTATTAAAGAAAAAACAGCTATCTTCCTCTTCAGAACATTCCACAAGCACCTAGATTTTACATGATGAATTCAAAAGAATATAAGCAAGACATGGTCTGTCTCTAAACAAAAAAAAGTCTGTCTTCCTAAATTCTGGTTATTCAAAAAACTTCCCAGAAAAATAAAGAATCATTTCATGAGTGAAGGACAGTAAATACACTACATACAGTTTATACCAATGGAAAAACAATTTCAACCTTTTGAGTAAGTGCACTTACCAAGTCACAGAACTCAAAAACTAAGAGATAAGGAATGGCTTCCACACATTGCCCAATACACTGGAGAACGTTTGGATGCTGAAGAATGCTGAAGTAAAAAAAAACAAGGCAGAAAGATCATATTATACATTATTTGCAATATAACACAACACACTGAAATCCCTACCACAAGTTTCAACACCTAACACTGGTGGGGGGCAGGGGGTGGGGAGGGGGGGCATATAACAAACAAAAGGTGAAAATATCCAAAGGCACAGATTTCCATTTACACCCTTCTATCTCCTTTGTATTGCTGCAGCATATCGAAAGCAGCTGAAACTCAGAGGATCTCAAAACCACAAAAGCCAGCACCGCCACAAGAAAGTCACACCCATCCTCCCACCATCCCTTATACCTAAAATTAGCACATGCAACTGGTTCCCAAACTACACCAAGGAACCAATCTGGCTAAAAGCTAAACCTTTTTTTAGCCAGGTTAGCTCCCAGCCAGATAAGTTACTTTTTCTAATTTGCTTCAAAAACACTTATGCCAATGTAGCAGAAGGCATGAGATTTCTTCTTCTGACAACTGCCAACAATTTAAGCCTGAATACAAATATAACTAGGACATTAGGAAGCATTAAGAATAGAGAGCGCTCTGACCACTTGTAGCATAGTCAGGCAAGGTAAACCACACTGAGGTATGTCTAGTTAACTACAACATGCCCCTCTCATCATCTACAACAGCCATTAACTTGTGACAGTTAGCTCTTCAGAGAATTCTCACTATTCCCAAAACAAGAGAAATTACACTCCTTTTAATATAACAAATTCCTTTCTAGTTTACAAAGACTCAACCCCTAGAAGTGAGTATTCTTCAAGCATAACACAAGAGGAAGAGAACACTAAACAATCCTTTTTTATTGGCATTTCTCAGTTGTAGAGTACTACTGGACTGAAGTTAGTGTAATTCTGGTTTGGGTTTTTTTTGTCCACAAGCATCCTTTCAAGCTATCTGAACAAAATTTGGTCTTATCACTATGCTGCATTTAAATTTTTGAAAAAAGAGAACTTCAAAGAAATTAATCTGATAAAGTGTTGCCAGTTCCCCTGCTTCTAACAAGAAAGCTAAGTATATGGGTTTAAACTTATTTCTCAGAGGCAATTAAGCATAACGTTAGTTTGCAAAATCAGGAGTTTGTTCCAAACAGCTGTAGAAGAAAATCTGATAAACTAAAACAACTGTGTTTCCCAGTCATGAATAATAACTACCAAACACATTTAAGCAAAAAGCTTAATTTTAATTCTAAGCAAACCCAAATTTTGCTCACTTTGGATTGTCTGTTTTTTGCTTTTTAAAGACAAGCATTTCGGTTATAAGGGAGAGCAAATAGGGACACCACCACTGAACAAAAGATATGTCCATAATTCATATGCAGTATTATGAAGTAAGTTAACCAAGCTGTGAAATGTCACTTACTAATAGGGTTCTCCATTTCTTAAAAACTGTTCTTGCTCCTTGGGACCTGCACTTGCCTTCAACTCCTTCACTATTACCCTTGCTACGCTAGTGCCTGTGTAGATCTCTCCAAGCAGAACCTGAAAGAAGATAATCATTGTGTCTTTAATCAGAGGGGAAAAAAACTTTTGAGTTTCTCTGCAAAGAAAAACAAGAGCTAAAAACATACTGTAAGAAAGTTTTTCTGGCTTTTTTGCCAATGCATGCAGAGCTTTGATAATTAAACGCCCATACTTAATAAACCTTGACAAGTGACCTATATATCAACTTTCAAAAAACATGTTTTCTAGTAAAGACCACTTATTTACTTAAGATTTTTTCCTAGAAAGAATTGATAATCACAGGAATGTATTAATTCAAATCCACAGAAATGAAATATCTATCTAATAAGTAACTCTGGTAAGAAACTTCATGTAAATTAAAGAAGCACTGATTAGTGCTGTTATTACAGCTATAAAGTGCAGGTAAGGAAACATCTAATTTCAATGTCAGTTTTTCTTATGCTGTTGCTTTTTTCTCTTTTTAAGAGTACCATTTTAAGGGAAATAGAGTACCTTAGTCAGACTCAAGCTGCAGTACAATATCAAAAGATAACTCCTCACCTTTCCAAACCAGCCATTTCCAATTTCCTGGATGTAGTTTAGACTCTGACGTGCAACTTGAGACTTTGATCCATCTGTCACACACAATGAAACAAATGTAACATGTATCAAGCCGCTTAGATGGCCAAATTCATCAACTCTGAGGCAATAATGCAAGGTCCTACAATATTTATTCCCAATTATGTGCATACGTTCAGATCAAGCAACAAACCCCAGACATAGATGAAGTATGAATATAATGTTGTGACAACAGCACTCAAATGAAACTTTTCTCAACTCCAGCTTCTAAACCATACTAGAATACACCCCCTACAAAAACACTGAGATTCTCATTACCAAAAGTAAACTTCTGATTTTTTTTAACACATTCAGCAAGAAAACAAAAAGGCCAAGTTCTAATTCCAATATGAAAGTGTATCATACCCTGTAGCTGGGTAGAGCAGTTAACCTACTTACAAAAGTTTCCTATGTAAATAAAAGTAGAAAACTCAAGACAACACTCGTTGCTTGTAGATCTTAACATTTATAGTTATACAGAGAGTTACCATTTTAAGAGAAAGGGTCTGACTACTTTATTCTTCAGTCTAACTGCCCTACTTATAGTTACCATCTGGAAGGAGGACATTTTCTGACTAAAAATACTTTACATAAAGAGTCCAGAGGGGGAAAGTATAGAAAACAAGACCCAGATCTCAGCAAAGGATGGACAGTAACAATGGCAGACTCTACACTACAGAAGAGATTCAGCAGTGTTTATTCCTCTGCTGTCTAACTGGTTAGGAACACTAATAAATGCACACAAAAACTTTCCATCATTCCTGCTTGTCTGACAGAGACTTCTAGCCCACATTTGTATTTCCATAAGCCACATTCACAGCAGTATTATTTTACTGGAATAGCTACAGCTCTACAATATACTGTCAATGTGCTCCTAAGCACAGAGAAGCCTGTATCCATACTACTACATTTTTACCAGTGTACCTTATTCAAGCATACTTCTTACTTCTGGCAAAATAACTTCTAGTGACAGAAGGTATAGTTTAAACAATTATGGCAATGTAGAATAGCTGACAAAATTTTTCACAGATAATTTTCCCTCACTCATTAACACACTGAGGAATAACATTTCTTTTGTATTAAAGGCACACTGACAGTTTCTTGAAATTTGTAGGTGCAGAAATTTTGCTAGAACCTGAACATATAATGATGAAGCAAGACAAGCCATGTATGTAAAAATTATGTGTGAAGTAGTATAAGAACAACTAATTTATACCAAATTATGCTTGTAAAATTTAAGATGCTTAAGTTTCCTTTTACAAAAATTGTATTTTGAAGAACACATTCCAAAAAACCTTTCACACATGGAAAAGAAATGTAATGCTCTGTCTTACCAATACCATATTTACAGCATGAAAAGTTTATGGTGACATTAAGAAAGCCATGCAGCTGCAACAGCAACACTGCTGTCACAGAAGAGATTCACTCTTGCTTGCATTTAAGGCTAATGCACAAAATCCAATGACAACTTAGCCAGGAAGAAAACCACTAAAGAGCAGAAGTCACTCATGTCATGTCCTAGAGTACTTCAAACCCTTCATGTAGAGAGAGGTTTAATAGAAGTACTCTGGAAACACTTAAGCTAGTCTCATTCTCATAAGCTACCTTACATGGCACCCTGCCATAAATTAACATTTTTGAAGTAATATCCTATATTTTATCCTATATCCTATATATTTACTCAGTTTGTGTAAGTTTGTAACAACTCATTTGTTACAGTAAAGTCAAATATAATCAGCTACACTCCACTTTTGACACTGAAATTGTCTACTTTTGATTCTCATTGAAAAACAGTATTTTACCTGTACGAGATGGAAACTGGGAAGGAGTTGGTAAACCAATATTTGGAACGGAAAGAGTAAACACTTCTGCTGGAGACTGAACAGATGGAGTGTCTTCTGCTGGAGGTGTAAAATCTATTTCATCATCAAAGTTATCTTCAAATTCCTGAAAAAAAAATATATATTAGTAAACAAGCTGATCTTTAAGATTAGCACTAATAAATTTCTTATAGCTTGAGTGAGCAGTGTTAAGGAGGCTTAGCTTTTTTCCAAGGATGGCAACAGATTTTTAGTTTTCCTTATTTTCAATTTGTTACTGATTTAAAGAAATTAACTTATCAAGTATTGCTTTAAAAAAAAAAAGGGGGGGAGGAGGGTGTTTGTTTCCTTTTTGCTTGTTTGTTTGGGGTGTTTGTTTTTGCCTTTTTTTTTTTAAACTTTAAATGCTATCCACAGCTTTGAATGAATTACCATGAACTGCTGAAGCCAATTATTCTCCATTCAGAAGTGAAAACAAAACTCAATTTAGGGACATCAATAACTAATGTTGCAAAATTAACAGTTCTCTGATAACAATTTCCCCCCAAGAGCTTTGGTAAAGTGGATATGTATTTTCAGGATTCTTATTCAACAGGAGTGCCTTAAACCCTATCAGCAGACTAAGAGAAACAAAATAAAAGAATACACAAACAACAAAAAGGTTCTTTACAGCAAAATTGTCTCAAGGGTATACTTTTCCTACTGATCCTGATAGCTAGTAATGATTTTGAAAAGACACTGAAGATCCTTACTGCAGCATGGACCAAGTACTTAAAATAAATGGTTGCAGCAAGACTTCACAGCATGTAGAAATACAGTTGCTGGCTATTTCAAAAGAGAGAACGTACAGTGACACTGAAGTGTCAGTAACTGCAGAGTATTAGCATAAATAATCAAGTATTCTGGATATCAGAATGCAGCTAAGAATACCACTTGTATATACATTTGTAACTTCAGATGCTTACCTTGAAATCTATCTCAGGGTCTTTACAGCAGGAGACACAGTTGGCAAGCAGTATTACCAGTACTACTAGAGTACATACAGATAGAATCACAAAAGATGAAGAAACTTCAGCTGTAGCTACTTCTCCTAAAAACAAACATGTATGCATTATTATATAAATGTATTTAGCATTTTAAGAAGTTCCTTCAACATCTATTATCCATCTGCATAAATTTAAAAGACTTTGAACATTCAACTCTGTGGATATGATAAAAAAGAAGAGGAAACTGGACAAAAGTACATACTGGCAAAATACCCATGTTCTACCACCTACCTGCATCATTCTAGACTTATCTGATACAAGCTAAGAGGCCACAGTCAGCATGATTTACTGAAGTAGATGATGAACAGTGATAGTGCCAAGCCTCAGCATTCTGTTTAAGTCAACAAATTTATACAGATATGTAAACAGGATATTAGAAATCTAATCTTTTTGAAGACGTTTCTCGTGTGCTAACACACCTGTCCTGAGAGAAGGCAGGTAGAAGAAATCCTCAATTAATTTGTGTACAAATTGAAAATATACTACTATAAGACAGTACTGTTTCTTTCAATAAATGTATTCATGACAGTCTGCCAAATACACAAGTTGCTTTCACAAGTGCAATGGATCTAACCAGCTCCACCTCAATTTCTGTTTCTTGTGATTCATTAGGCAATTTGTCTCCATTTTAAGAATTTTAGACATGATCCCTAACCATTTTGCAAATACACTTCCAAATAATTTTCCAGGATGTTATATATAAACATTCTACAACACATTTTCTATGATTAAGTCAGGTTATTATTACTCACAAAGGATCAAAAGCCTCAAATGGCATTTTATAAAAATGTTAGGTTTAATTCCCCTGGCAAAGACTTATTTTCATCCCTGTTTTCATCTCAAATTGAGAACAAAGATACATAGTTCCCTAGGAGACCACAGCACACATCTTCAGGGTCTGTTTTTGTTGTTTCATTTTAAATGAGTACTGCAACAAGGGCTGGAAGTTAGTTAGACCATATCCAACTGAAATATATTTAGATATGACATCAGTGTTGAAGTTTAACAATGTCAGGTGACTCGGACTAACAGGATTTTATGGGAACATCCAAGTATCAATGGGAACATCTGACAACATAATATAGTATAAATGAAGCCTCAACAATAAAGAAAATCAGAAGCTGATCACTCATTAAGGGACATACAAACTTCTCCACCTATCCCTTAAACCTTCAAAAAAACTACAAGTAATTAAGAGGTTTCCAGAAAAACCTACAGCTTTTCATCATGTTCCACAGAACACTTACAGAATAATTACTTATTTTAATTACATGTAAATTGCAAATTGACATAATCAAAATACTGCTTTAAAGAGGGCTACCATATTTTCAGAAGATCACATTTTCTGTAGAATTAGGAATATTATCTAAACGACAATAAAAGTTAACCAAAAAAGGAAGGTTTTCAAACAAGTGATACTGTCCCTGGTTTCCACAACAGCTCTGGCATTCTAACCTCTTAAGAGAATATGAATACTGCATTTGTAGATATTACCTACTGTTTAAATGCAGATCAACCACGATATAAGGCTATTCACCACCTTTTAGCCAAAATTCTGAAAAGAAATCTCTGAAGAGGGCTCTCAATAGAACAAATTATATTCATTCAAATCAAGTCCTCTACATAACAACCATGTATTTTCCCATTTGTAAGCATCAAAAGAAAAAAGGGGAAGGTAACAGCTAATTTATGTTTACTTCTTTCAGATTTTCAGTAACCTTACTAGACTGAAAATTACCTAAACCACAGATACAAGTGTTTTGTGAAGTCATTAGCCAAATTACTCTAACACACACACACACACACACAGGTAATATAGCTTTAGATAAAATTTAAGAGATCCCTTTGAACTTCTAACTGAAACCAAATAATAAAAGGTAGCTTTACTACCAAAAAAGCAAGCATTACAAGGTATTACTAATTAAAAATATTAAAGACATTTTCCTAAAACCATTCCACCTAATTTCCAAACAACTTCATCACCTTCACCACCAACTTCACTGAAAACAGAACTCACCACAGACTATCTACTGAACAGATCCAAGTTTTCCCTGACTAATAAACACCCAGGAACGCATCACCACAAGTACAATATATATCCCTCTCAGTAGATTAACACTCCTGAACCCCCTAAAATGTTTCATCCAGTGTACCAGATGCATCTGGGAGAGTTAGCCAAGCAAAAGTAGATCACTGCACAATGAACTCGGGCACCAGCAGCATGTTTTATTATTCACAGAACTCATTACTAGCATGTCTTAAAACAATGCTATTCAGAGGCTAACTGCAGACCAGATCCTTAAGAGGGAGGTATAAAGCTATCAAGTATATAACACTCACAGAATCTATCAAACTTTTATTTTGGGTTTATGGTACACTATAATGTCTCCTTTTTAATGCCCACATAGCTAACAAATTTCACAGTGTCTTCCTGTTCCCCACAGGAGATTAGCATTATCACTTCTCATTAGCATCCTCACTTCTCATTAGCATCCTCCCCTGTTCCAAATACCGTATCTTCTTCTAGATGGTCTTTTTGAACAGCCTCAACCAAATCTTCAAGCAATTCTTCAACAGTTGCTTTACTGCTTTCAACCTTACTGCTTCTTTCCAAGATCTGACAAGGGGTCATGCATCCAAATGAACATCTATTGTAATTATATTAGCTGGTCTAGCAGAAGATGTTATCTCTACACCTACAAACTTCTCACCATTGCCTGTAGACTATCACAACTACACTAAACATGACCACAACATGTATTTACATTAACGTTATCATGCACACTCCAACTTAGGATCCCACTTTTGACATCCCAGAAGTTACAAGTTATGACAGCAAATCCAGCTAGGAGGATTCAAGCTCCTATGGTCTTAAGCCATTTTTTTGGTTTATTTAACTCAAAATGAGACATAATGAGAACAACCATAAGCTGCATTTACTGTTCATGTTAGATAAAATGCACATATATTTGCCTATTTTATATGAAAAAGACAACTTTTTTTTTTAATTCCTTCTGTAAAGAAAATTACACATTTATCAAGCCTAAAAATCTAAGTGCTTTATGCAGATCACACTCTTCTCAATAACACAACCGTGTCCTGGAATGAATACAGAAAAAAAACGTTGTTGTTGTTCATTATGTTACTTCCTAACCTTACAGACCTTTTATAATTCCCAAGAAAAGAAACTGTGTGAATTAACAGTAATTTATTGGAGAAAGTATTGAAGTTTTAAAAAAATAGGAAAGCAAAGATCACCTTTGAAAAGGCAGCTAGCCATTAACAGTTCATTAAGAAGATGGAAATCATCTAAACTTCCAAAAGCACAAGGCAAATTTCACACACAAAGTTATAAAAAGATGCTTTAATACAAGAAAAACACCAATTATCATGGGCAAGTTTCTGCAGCACTTATAGAATGACTCATACAAGAGCTACTTACTAAGAATTAAAGAATCCATCTCTATTTGGATAAACTTTGAAGTCTCTCACATAGTCATTAATAAGTGATATCTTTTAATTTGCACTTTAAAAAAAAGAATGTAAAATTAAGTATAAAATGATGGCAACCTGTAATTGGACTAAAATTTATTATAAGTGAAGTTATTTTAATAACTTGCATAAATACATATTCAGGATGGAAGTCACTGAGTAAGTATTGGAACTGGTGTTTGACAAAGTGCTGAAAAATCTGCTGCAGTATAACCTCTTCTGCACTTTTCAAAACTTTCCATACAATGTTTAATTCACTGGAGCTTTGTAAAATGACTTGGAATTGAAAAGGTAAATGTTAAATACCCCCTTTTGTTTGTAAATTGTGAAAGTATGAAGAAACAACAGCTATTTATTATAAGAGCCTGAATGAAAAAGCAACCAGAAAGAAATCCATTCAATTAAACAGAGGACCATTTTATATAGTCATTATAAAAACCAGTTTTCTTTAATAAAAAACCCTGTTAAAATACATTATATATTTAATTTTAATCTAAACCTAGATAAAATCCAATAAATATCAATTTCATACTGAATGCAGAAGTTAAGAATCTTAACATATCCTAAAAGTAGAGAACTTAAATATACTTAGCATATCTTCTCAGTTTAAAAACCTACCCTATATTTAATGTAACCCTAGGCGGTAACAACCTACAACAACTTACTATCTATCCAAAAGTCAGAATCTGTTCTTTAGGAAAGGAGCTGCAAAAGAGATAAAAAAAATACTGCATATAAAATGCCAACAATATAAGGCTTCCTATCAGTTAATACAGTCTAGAATACTTTGGTCTGGTATATCCAAACTACTTAAGCATGAGGATGAGGCCTGGATTATATCACTACTATATTAAAGTAAGCAGGAGATGCAGCATGTCTGTGTTACTATACACGCTACTGCGAGGTTAACACAACATTAACTTCTTACAAAGAACTCTGTGCTAGTAAATGTTCATCTCAAAATGGAATCTAGATGGTCCTAAATTATCAACACAGAAAATAAGGTCTTTTTTTCAAAGCCTCACAGTATTAAATACTAGTTCTATGCTGTTATTTACTCAGTTCTTAACAGTATGGTATCATAAACAATCCAAAGTTCTGGCTGAGGTAGGTATTTCATTTAACAGCTTTTGAAGCAGATTCTTCAGCACATCTGAAGACTGCCATTTCATAAGCAAGTTTTACACTAATGTCTAAGTTTGAGCACAGCACACCTGAAGTCAAACCCTGTACACAGGCAAGTATGTGAACATGCTCACTGAAAAAACAATGATGATAAATTATGCTGGCATTCTTCGGATCAAGTATAGACACGAGAATGTACACTTCAGTATGTATTAGAATGTTTCCAGGGGTTGAAAAAAAAAATATTTTCATACAAAGCGTATTTCAAAGCAACTTATATATGTCAGGATTCTCTATACCCTCCTAAGTTTCTTTCAAGTCTACTTTCTTCATGAGGTAGTTCACCAACTACCAAATCCAACACCTAAGCAAACACAAGTTTGTTTCTCACTACAACCAGTTTCCTTCTCTATTCAATTTCCCAGTCTACTCACAACACTCTCAAACACCCACAACATGTCATCCACCTGTGACATCCTTCACTACCATTAATTAGGAGCAACAAGCATGTCAGCTAGCCAAATGGTCCATCCGGGTTCACTTGCCAACCAACAGCACCACTCCGAACAATAGAGGACCAGGCACGACTGCCTGTCCATATGAGGGAAGGCAGGCTTGCCTGTCTTCTACTATCAGATTATAAAAGGCCATCACACTTGAACTCTGACTCTCTCAAATTTCATTCATTGTGATTAATCACATTATTATGGTCTCAACCTTCAGGAAATTGGGCTAAAAAAATGCACACCATCACACAGTTCTAAGCTTGGAGAAAAAAAGAAAAGTGTACATGACAGACATTACTGAGCACAGTAATAAAAGACATTCACTACTGCGATAAAGGTAGTGCAAGGCCCAGATAAATTAAGCATTATTAGGGCACAGTGAGCTTCAAGGGAGCATCTGATTTTAAGCTTTCAGCACAGTAGTTGCTATGCGACAACAGTCCCACTGCATAAGCAAGAGCCTCTTTTCTTTCAAGAGCAGCTATATAAATGGCAGTACTGCACTAATAGCTACAACTATTTCCAGCACAAATCTAGCATGACAGCAGTCACTTAAACTGTCTCTTGGTCACCCTCAAATTATATGATCATGAACTGAGATGCTATTTTATGACACCAAGGTGCAACAGAGCAGCCTTTAAAATACTAATGAATGACCAAGCTTAACTTTGCTCCCTAGCTACTTCCATGGTATCTTTCATAAACCTGATCAGTTTACTTAATCCACATTTAATGGATATTAATGTAACAAGATTAAAAAGTGTAATATCACTCTAATTTATGGTGAGTTTGATAAATATGATTTTAAAAGCTATCCTGACTTTCCTAAATAATGATGTAATTCTCTTCTATTCTAGCAATTAAGTGGGAAAGCATTCTCCGCAAGTCAGATTCAGATCATTATCTTTTCCTCACAAAGGGTTTCTCCTGCATTTATTTACTACCTGAAATCTTCAGGGGTTTGCTAGTAATAGGCTCAAAACCAATACAGATAAATTCTGAAGGCCTAAGGTAACAGGTAGAATACTAAACAAAAGCCTATTCAAAACAATTTTAGACACATCTACTGTGGATGTCTGATTTGTACGACAAGGTAAAACACAACATGCATTGCAACTCCCGTATTTCACCAAAAAAAAACCCCAAAACAACTCAAGAGCACATTCCATTAGTTCATTCCTGTCATCTCAATTTTTCCTGCTATGCTCCATTTAACAATCGAGCCAAACAGCATCTTTTTTGAAAATAAGTTTCAGCAGAAATGCGTGCAGTACCATCATTTGGTTGTGCAGTGCTATATTACAATAGGCTTTAAAACACTGTGACAGAACTGCATTCAAATCACTGACCACCTTCAACTAAGATACAACACAAGCAAAACTTAACACAAGTTTTGAAGGAGTGTTATTTGCACTTCAGACATTCTTATGGGAAAAAAAAAAAAAAAAAAGAAGAGAATTTTCAGGTAAAAGGCTCTCCAAATTCCAATCAGACCTCTGAACAAGCACTTACCAGTACAGCAGGACAAAACATTCCCAAGATCTCAGATGACTTTCATTGACTTGATATCCTCAACAGAATGCCAGCACCTTAAAGAAATCTAAAACTGTTTCCAAATGCCCAACGTATTTCAAGCAGAGACTGGAAATATTCCTCCATTGAGCAAATCCCTAAGAACAGATATATATATATATATAAAATACTCCTTAAGGGGCTTTAATGACCTTCTCAGTCTATACCTGAACTTCTCAGCTTTCAGATTTTTAGTACTTATTGCTATTCAAAGAAAACACAAATATTTAAAATTTTAAAACTATAATAAGGAACAAACTATTAAAAATTTTATTAATTGAAGAGTTACCTCAAAAGTCTATCCTCTCATTACATTATTACTACCCTTATATTAGATAATGCAAAGTGTGCATAACTAACAGAAATAACCTTCAGTATGGATATTACAAATTTATCTTGATGCAAAAGCACTTTATCACCTAGTTTTATTTTCCCTTCTTCCTTACAATGTGGAAAATCCTTACTGCTAGATACAGTCTCAAGAAAAAACCTCTTAAGGACTTAAAACTACAGCTGTCCAAGTTATTGGTGTACACTTGCATTTAATATTTCTGAATACAAGAAGCAGCAATTAACAGTCTGCCAATAAAACTATTCCCTGCCTAAATCGGAATTGTGTTACATGGCCTAAATCAAAGTCTCACACTTAGGAAGATGCGAGTAAGATGACAAGACTTTCCACAGTAGCGGAGAAAACTCCACAAAACCAGAAGTCACCTACAGGTTACTCTGTTACTATATTCTTCTAGATAGAAATGGAGACATTTCACCCTTCTACTCAAACACAATCCTTAACTTAGCCTAGAACTCTATTATTTAAGTCCCTTGTGGGGGAGGTGGGTGGAATGAAAGGCCAATACATGTGCACAGACGATTCTTTTGAAAAAGCAATGGCTTTTCTTCTTCACAGCAGTTAATCATCAGAAGTAAGGGTAACAAAGACAGCAAGTGGCAATTTCCTATAGTTCTTCCCCATAAATCAATAAAAAACCCTCTGACACACTCCTCCAGCCCACCTTGTGTCCTAGATAGAGTTCTACAGTGACAAAAGCCAGTTTCACAGTTAGATGTATTTTGTGAAAACATGACCCTGAAATCACTACTGCCCTATGCAACAAGTTACAATACTTTCAAGAAGAAATCTTAGCTGCTTCATATCACAACTTGATGTGTAATTCTGTATGACAACAATGCCTGGCAATTTATTTCAGTCCTCCCATTTGTCCTTAAAAAGTAGTTTATCCTGCAATCTAAGCCAACACTTTTTCAAACTATTTTGTCTCATGCTCCCCCTAAATACTTTTACACTGTGTTTCAAATTAGCTTCTACAGCTGCATAAGTCCACCTTATACACTTTGAGTGGCACAGGTTACATATCCTAAGGCAAGACTATCTGGGGGGATGCTGGATTCTCATGTAGTACAGCACCCTCAGAACAACACAGCTACGATGCTCATTTTTTTTCTGAGCACTTGTCCTGGACTGAGTGTTGGCTGAACAGTTAGTAACTTGTAAAACTAATCCCAGCTCACAGTTTTACATTTCTGTCCTCATTCTATTACCCTACAAGTCTTCCCAGTAATGTCAGAGAATTACTCACACAACAGCATACTGCTCAATTTTAATAAGGACTAAATATAGGCTAGTACTTCAAGTGTTTACAGAGTGAGATCTGTTTGAAGTTTCAGTGTTAGAATCTCATGTTTGCACAAAGGCATCTTAAGACAAGGTAAAAAATATACATGTTAAATAATTATGTACCCTATGCCTTCATGGCAGTATTTCTGGAAAATCTGGGTAGCATTATTATCTTGCAAAGGCACCATCTGATTCTTAAGAGAGAGAGAGAGAGAGAGAGTGTGTATATATATATATATGTAAAAAATCTGCTGAGCATACTTCATTCTATACTGCTAGATGCTGTATTTGACAATTAATTCCTGCTCAAGTACAGTATGTTTTCATCTGCTATACCATTTCTCCAACAGTCAGGCACAGAAGTTGTAGATTTTTATTTTTTTTTAAACAGGGTAGACCACAGTCATTCAAGCAGTACAAGAAGATTACACATCATGGTATCTTAAACCATTAGAAGTACCTGCAGAAACCAAAACAACAGTACCTGTTTCTCCCACCATTTGACAGGAATACAACCTATTAATATATACTGATTTTGAGGAGACTAATTTCTTTTGGTTCATGTGAATGGCATCCATACATGCAACCTTCACGTGATGGGATTTTCTAGAATCTTGATTTTACAGTAGATGTATCTCCAACTCTGATGTACAACTGGGTTAAGAAACGTAGGAAAGTTAAAAGAAGCATTTGCCAAAAGAGCTTGTCCAGCTCTATTTCTCATCCCTATTCGTAACTGAAGGATCCTAGCAAGAACAGGCCATAAAATGAATGACTGATGTTGAAGAACTGGATCAGGTCTACCTGATGAAAGCATAAAAGCCAGCACTCAAAAGTCTACTGTTAAAATTTTCTACGCTTCTTTCATACCAAAGCCACCTTAGGGTGCAAAGGTAGTCCCAAAAAAAGTCATGTCACTTAAAGTCACTGCAGTGATGTTTCCTTACCACTAAGGAAACTTTTGCAAGTGTAGTAGTGTTAGACAATGTGCGTTACTTTGTACCAGCATCTCACACTGAAAATCTCACAGAAGACAATTCACTGACATAACTTGTTTCACACCATCACCCTGCCCAAGGTGGCACAATACCTTGCTACAGGTTGTGCTTAAACTATGCATGTAGACTGGAACAGCTATCCTGATATACTTTGTACATTTCTGATTATAAAAGTGTCTACAAAATGTTTCTAGTAGCACTGAAGTTGCTCAAGACCTTTCATAACAGCAGTACAGTAAGAACAAAGAGTTCATAGAGAGCACTGAAGCTACTGCAAATTGTATCCAGAACTATATCAAGCTTCAGATACTAGGCGCACACACCAAACAGAAAGGCAGACCCAAAATAAAGTCTAAGGAAGACTCCAGTACTCCATGTTCTGCCCTTCTGCTGCAGAACTGGAGCATCAGGACTGAAACAGACAACTACGACTTTTGTAGCCTCTGGCATTATACTGACTGTGGGTCCCTTTATCCTGTGCAGGTAAACCAAGCATGGATAGCGACTGAAACCAGACTATGGTAATGCCCAGAAAATTACTTCTATTCAGATTTGCCTGACAGTAGCCCCCCAAAACATAATTTTGTCTTCTGTGCTTTTCAAGTGGAATGCCAGATCTCACTATGTAATATAAACTTTTTTTTTTTTTTACAGGATCTTGGGCAAAACCAGCACTAACGAGCCATTTCAAACCAATGATCTGTGCCTGATGATATGACAAAATACCTTTAGACTGTCTCTGATCAGTACTATCTTAGTATGTTGCAATGATACTGGAGGAATTACTAAATACACCCAAGCATTCAAGATGTGAGAAATTACCTCCTCCTGCAAGAACTGCTTTAGTTGTAACAAAGTCCAGACACTTTACAGCCAGGGGCAGAGAAAGCAGACCAAGCCTGTGAACAAAGCCTTGCATGGAACATCCCTCCAGGACAAAGAGTCAGGGTTGGCTTCTTACCTCAGAGTCACAAACTCACAGATAGAAACAAAAGATAAAAGACAACTTAGCAGCTCTAGCTCTACAATTATTAGGCGTCTGGGACAGAAGCTAGAAAAAGACATTTAGGGAGAAGTAGACCAGTTTAATGCTTGAAAGGAAGAGGGAAGATAGACCACTCCCAAGAAAAATATATACCATTAATTAAAACCCCCACTTTACAAGCAAGATTTTTCTTAACTTCAAGTGATCCAAGTCACTGACTTACATATGCTTAGAAAATTGCTTTTCTTACTATGTGCAAGTGTCAGACATTTTACACATTTTACATTGTACCAAACCACAGGCCACAACCACAACTGGACCCGAGGTTGACAGAACTCCAAGTGGAACACCAAGCCAAAGCAACAATTTTCCCAAGAGCCTATACATATATGCTACAGACCCCATCTTAGTAAATCAAAAGGTGACTTCATCTCTAAGTTTTAACTTGTCATCTATGGCTAGCTGACTATACTAAATACAGCTGCATGAACACCTAGATGGATGTCTCTAGATAGTATACATCAATTTCTAAGTGTCTTTTCCTGGACTGTACATAACTAAGCTCATCAGCAAGGACTCACTGCTGTGACATTCAACTGGTCCATTCAGTCCCCAAGACTGAGGTTCTCAACACAATCAGAGCAAGCATGTGGGCACCAGCCCAGATGTTTCAGTTCAAATGAACAGACTGCACAATTCATCCCAAATGTAAAACTGAACACACCTGCCAAAAATGCTACCACCTATTCAAGTTTTACAGGAAAATAAAATTTTTGAGACCCTGTTACTTTGTATTTGCAAAGAGCACAGAGATGGTTGAAATACTTTGTCTGACATTAAATACATAGCCTTGATTCAGATTCTCAGCTTTCTTGGAGAGACAACTGAATTAAGGTCAAGTATGGAAATCCAAGTCAGAAGAACAGAAAGAGATCCTGAATGTAAATGTAAAGCTTTAGCACAGTAAAGCAGACATGTCAGATTATAACTACATTTGGCTGCAAAATACTGCTGCTAAAGAGTAGTTCCTAATGCCCTTACTTCAGCCACACAGTACTGAAAGTGGAAGTCATCTCAGTCTGATGCGTTCAGGTAAAATCACCAATACTCCACAGGCTCAAAACTGCAGCACTTCATTCTATGAACTCCTTTCCAGTAGACCTGCCCCAGCTCTCACCTCCAGTATAAAGTGAAACCTTAAATTCAGAACTATCACAGCACATATCAGTATCCTCCTTTTCCATTCACAGAATAAATTAAATCTAAGTTGGTCAAAGTATTTTTAGCTAGTAGCATCTTCAGCATCGTTTTTCCTATAGTAATTGCTATGAACCCTACCAGGGGAACAGTTAAAGCCTTATTTCCTTTACCTCCTCTCCTTATTGTTAAAAAGAAAAAAAAAATTAGTTAAGAAATATAACCTCAAAAATGCAAGACAAATATAGAACACAACATCAATACATACCTTCATCTACAAACACTATGAAGCCATACTTAAAAAGAGTGGCAGTCATCTTGATCAAGGCCCTCGGAACTTGACAGTTCCCCAGCCACAGTCTGGCATACTTTCACAGCAGGTCCAAAAAATGCAGCGTTTTTGAACAAGGAATCCAATCTAGTCTTGCTAGAACCTGCCCATCACCACTTCCTGCTTTCCAGCTTCCTCCCCAAAAATTAATTTATTATGGGTATATTCTATGACATATTGCACAAAGCTCACTACTACAACTACAAACACCTTCTTTTTTGTGTATTCCCTATTCCCACCTTTCCTGTAACAAGCTCAGAGCAACCACACATCAAAATGTTTCTCCATTGTCAAAAAAGCAACCGTTCTTGCTAGGTGAAGAATTTGGGATCCTGAAATAATTCTGAAAGCAGTTATTGATTATTTTATGAAAAGCCCATTAAATTCTTCCCAAGTTTACAACTTGTATGTATCAGACCAAGTGCTACAGTGAACTGGAAAAACTGCTAAGGCCCAGAATGGAGCCCATCAGCGACTGCCATCCCAATACAAGAAATCAAAGCCACCTGTCATGGGATATATGAGAGATAAATTCACAGTATGGCTAAAGCTGGTTTTAAAGACAATTCATGATTCTTAAAGCAGCACAATAGTCACAGGTTTGTCTGCCAGACAGGTTATAAAATTTGCCTAATATGACAGAGAAGGTACAAGACAAAACAGTCTCATTGTCATCCACTGGTATTCAAAGGAAGAAAACCAAAAAGAAAGTCCTTGTAGCTTTCTAACTGGTTACTGCTGTTGTGATGATGGTGCAGACTAAAAATCTGTTGCACGCAAAGCCATTTGCACATATTATTTCATTCAGTAGGAAGTCTTCCCAGGAAAAGTGATGCCAGTGAAACTAAAAAAGGTTCCTCTTGAGGCCCTAAAGGTTTAAATACTAAATATCTGCCAACAGAATAATCCAAGTATGTTGCTTCTTACTATATGGGTAAAGATACAGTAGAAAGCAGCAATTCCCTGGAGTTCATCGGGTTTTCCATGACAGGATTTGACAGTTTGTTGAACTTTAGATAACATCCCACGTATACACACTATGGCCTAAATTATAAACAAAACCAATATATAAACTTACAATATCTCATTAGTATGAGTACAATTCTTACAACATCACAAGTACTTTTCTTAGCAGTACTGCACTTAGCATGCCTGATCTGGCCTTTTAAAAAAGCAAAATTAAAACCACCCCAAACACTTTAATACAATCAATCTCTTGCATTTTGTCCAATCAGCTTTTCATTCCAAGAATGAAGCTTTTTACCAGTTTCATATTATGTTTGGATCTCCCAGCTTTGTCAGATACATAGCATAGTCCTTACAGCAAAGAGGAATTTTTGTTTAAAAAATCCCACAGAATGCTGACACTCTGACATCTACCCTTAAACAGAAAAATTAATCACATTTCAGGAAAAGAAAAACACAGAAAGGTCAGAAAAGACCTCCACACAGAACCAATTCTGCTGTCTTATAGCTTGATGACAAGTTAATATTATTTGGACAAACTTCAAGGATTTCATAAATGATAAAACTATAATTTAGTCTCAAAGGAAATACAGAGTTGATTGACAGTTTTCTCTTTTTCAGAAGTTTACTTTTATAGAAAGGAAGACCTCAAAGAAGGCTGATGGAGGGAGTACCTTATGAACACTTCTGAAATGTTCCTGGGAAGAAAAAAACTGGGAAAGAGGCATAGATCCAAAAATAAAGGAAGTATGGGTTCCACTTCCAGTTTTGGTACTTTCCATGGAACAACAGCCAAATTACCCAATCTCAGTGCTTCAGATCTCTCCCTCCCTACCACACCTCCTCCTTCTCTCTGCACATATTGTCTATTTCAGCTGTTCAACTCTTCATAGCTAGAAATGAATCTCAGCACACATTCAAACCAAACCTAACAAAATTCAGTCTCAATACAGTGTTATGTGCACAAGCCCCAATGAAATATAGAAAAGCTCCAACACACCTATATCAAAGAGATGGTTGCTACCTATCGGTACTAATAAATATCTAATCAGTAACTCATATGATTGAGAAGACATGTTTAGTTTGTACTTTTAAGACAAACAGGAAAAGCAAGAAAATCGAAGGAAGTTTGCACTACCTAACATAAGAGAGAAATAAACGTGAACTACATGACTATTTAGAGAGACTGGGCCGGGGGGGCCGCGGGGGGAATCAGATTAATCTGACCGGAAAGGAGGGAAGCGCCGTCTGCCCTGAAGAGCCTCCACCCAGAACGGGAGTCCCGGTGATTCACCCATCAGAAAAAGAAAAATCACGCCGAGGTGTGTGTAGGCTAGAACAGTAGCCACTACAGAAAGAACGTATGCGGGTAAACGTACAGAGGGAGCCGGCGCGTAGGTCAGTCTGAAGAGACCGAGATGTCCGCAGCGGGATGCCGCTCCATGGCACAAGCACAAGACGTGACCTACAGGCCGGGAGCCGCAGCCCACCGTGCCGGGGAGCCCCGGCCCCCGCCGTG
>NW_020799118.1:7850647-7868576 GCF_003259725.1 Athene cunicularia | reverse complement strand
CCCGAGCCTGTGCCGTGGCGCCTCCTCCAGGCCATCCTGGGCCGGGGGGCTCCCCCCGGGGACAGGGCCGAGCGCTCCGCCTGGGCAGCCCCTGCTCAGCTGGGCCCCTCTGCGTACCCCCAGCTCCGCGCTGGGCCAGAGGCCGAGCGAGGAAACTCGAGAGAGACAGTAAACGGCCGAACGCAGCTCCCTCGCAGAAGCCCTGGAGCCCTCCGGCAGAGCTTCCCCGCGCCGGGCGGCGGGAGCGGGCCCGCGGCTGCCCCCCGCTATCTCTTCCACCTCCCTCGGGCTGTGCCCGGGCTGTTCGCGCTCCTCTGCAGAAGAGGCGTCTCAGGAGTCTCAAGTCAGACACAGAGGTGGGCATAAACTACCCTCTGCAGCCGGTGTGTTCCCAGGGCTGGAAATGACCTTGTTAAATTTATGATAAAAGCAGGATTCAGAAATAATAATTATTATTATTATGGTTTAGGTTTGTAATTCTGATTGATTTAGCGTACGTGAAAATGAGGTGGCTGTTTTAAGTAGCATAAAAGGAAGTGTTAATCCTAAGGAATCGGGGAGTCTATACAGGGAGGAAATAGGGAAACACCATATAACTAACAAACTAGATTTCAGTTTTCCAAATAAATTAGCAGAAAGGCTAATTATGTCAAGATTATATAATGACTTTGGGATGACAGATTGTTCAGAGAAATGTACAATGAGTCCACCCCTGGGACTTCATGAAAGGAAAAGTTTTGTGCTCAAAGGAGTACTTGGAATATGATGTCCAGGAAGACACAAAGCTAAATCTCTCTCTGTCACTAAGAATTTTTTCTAGGATAATATTTCTCCTACCGTGGGGACATACTTAAAATCAAACTACTTTCCTCTTTCCAAGTCTGTGTCTACTCCCAGATATCCTCACTAATTGTACTACCAAATGACCCATATTTTTTGAAATGTTCTAATTAGTTTTTCTTCTAAGGGAAATATTTTACTTGAATGATATGGAAGACAATCTCCTCTTTTGTTGCTTTAGTAAACTATTATTAATGCATAACACTGCTTATTGTGAATTTTTTTTTTAATCAATATAAACCAATAAACAGTCCCAAATAATTCCTTGTCTGCCTGTCTGTAGATTTTATGGACTGCGAAAGCAAAATGTGGTCCTTTCCCTTTAAACTCAGTGACACGTAATATGCAATATGTAACACTAATTTTTTTTTCATGTACAAACAGTAAGCATCTCAATTTAAATAGCTCTGTACAGATGTGAAACTGCATGCAGTCAGGTCTTTCTCAGGTTTACTATAAATATCCAGTGGAAACTTCATGATTAGTCCTTTATTCTTCACTCTCTCATTATCTCCCTCCACTGAGTACAGACACCGGGGCTGGGGCCTCTGAATGTAAATGCGTCTCCTTCTAGTTGACATCATAGCCACATTTTTTAATGATGGTTATTCAAACTACACTGTACTTCTGTGGTATAAGTACATGGGCAAATCTAGTGTACCTATCACTAGAGTCTCTAGGGTCTAAGGTACTTCTGAGATCTGTCACTGATCACGCAAATTCCATACATAAATAATTTTGAGGTTCATAGCAGCTACAGACATAAAATTTAAAACTTCATTTGTAGCCTCTCAGCAGGTTTACAATGTAAGGGTGTTCTCATTTCAACAGTGAAAACAATTCATTTCATTTTAAACACAGCAGACTGCTTTATTTCCCAACCCACCCTATCATAATTGAATGTTAGGCCTTTGATGTAATTTGCTGATAAAACATCATGTTGTAATACCATCTGGGAAGCTATGGCAGCATATCATTAGAAGGACTTGTTAGAGCACTATTCTATAATGATGGTACACTTGAGGTTAGCTGTGAATTAGTCACTGGTAGAAGCTAAATAACCAAACCTTCGAATCCTTTGTTCTAAATGTTAGTCACAGTTACTCCCTATCTTCAAATACACCATGAACATCACAAAAAACCAAAGACGGAAAGCCTCATCTCCTATCTGCCATCATTGAGAATGTTACGATTCACCCATTTGCAATTTCTGCAGTTAAACATTTGCAGTGACTATATGAGACTAGTGGGATGAGCAACCTAATAGCAAGTAGTCCAAAAGGTACTTAAAAAGAAAATATATTTACTTAAACAAAACTCTTCCTGTACACAAAATGGGATGTATTATCACATATCACAGCCTCATGTTTCTTGATTATGTGCTGTTATCATTGCCAAATTACTGAAGCTGCTGTTCCGTGTGGGAGGTGTTAAAACCTTTTTTTAGAGACAGATAATTGGATCAACTAAAGGATGTTGATGGTTTTATTTTCAGTTGGTTTTCTTCAATACTTTTTATAACATTATTGGTGCAGAAGGAATATTGTCTAGCAGACTGAGCAAGTTGCCAGAGGGGTGTTAAAGGTCTTCAGTGTAACTGTGAATAAAGCCCCAAAAGATTCACAGTTTGCTTACTACAAAACAGAGTATCACTGAGCATCAGGAACAGAGCTGATTACAGAACCAAGGTCTTTATTCCAGGTCACTTTTAAGCAGAAAGATTAGTTTCCATATAGAAGAATGTTGAGACACACACCCTGCTGTCCCTTCCCCAAAAAGAAAAATGTCTCATCCTTTCATATATAATCTTTTCTCTCCCTGTCACTGTTGTCTTTTTATATCTAACAAACTGATTTGCTCCTCCACCTGATAGAGACAAAATAAGTATCACTGATTTTAACCTCCACTTTCAGTCATAAGTGACCTACCTAATAGTGTTTTTATATAACGGGAATCATTTTTCTCAGTTCTAATACTACAGCATCCAAAATTATTTTATTCCTCCCAAGGAAAATTGGCTACAGAAAACTGGGTTTAAAACTATCTTTAAAGGAAAACTGCTTATTTGAGTCAAATGTTTTCCTCTTAGTATCTGTCACTCTAAGATGGGCTTAGAATGGAACACTCCGATTTCTTCCCACGAATGATTAAGCTTGCACATGGAGAAACAAACTCTGAAAAATATGGTGGGGCATATTTTGAATCACTAGTAGAAAATTCAGTTTATATTCATTTTATGATGTGTTAAATAAAGATCCAGCAGCTCCCGTTAATCCATTCCTTGTAAATGCATTAAGGAATTACATTCTTCTTGGGAAATATTTAATATTTGGATTTGCACCTGCCACTAATGTCCTGAAAAATTTAGTCCAGATTTCATTTCTGTTGACTCAGGAATACCTACTGTATCTTGATGGGCCTGATCTGGAAGGGCATTACCTACTTTGGCTTCAAACAGGTGTACTTTGTAGAGGTTTTAACATTAAGATATGAAGATGGATCATAACTGTCTGTCTCTCTTATTCAATTCATTTTAATTTATTTGCTTTATTGAATCAAATTCATTTCACTTTAGTCCACTGAACCATGGAAAAATGGAGTTAATCAAAAGAATGAATTTTTGTGAAAGAGCATTTAAGTACTCCCTCAAAAAGGCATAAGAAGTGCCAACATCAGTATAAATTTCTTCTCGGCAGGATTCCATCCTGGCTTACAAGAAATACAGTCATGAGTGGGCAAATTTCTTTCCCCACATATTACTCTCTGATGATGTTGCCAGCCAAAAATGCCAAATCATGCCGATTTTGAACCTGCTTTTTATGCCACTGACAACTGTCTAATGCTGGACTTAAAGACACATCTGTGGTGACAGATCTGTATCTTAAATCTTCCTACAGAACCTTCCACCAAAATTTCAATAAATTATATGTGTCTATTCTCTCTAAAGGTAATAGGAGATTTAAGTAAGTAATTTCCATTAATACAAAAGGAAATGCAAAGTGATGATTTCTGTGTAAAGAAGCAGTTGTAAAACTTTCATAGCTACATTAGAAATTCCTTGCCACCCTCTCCTATTTATTTTTAGCAAACGCTAAACTGTGTGCTCTATTAAATTTTGCTCCAAGTGCAGCAAAGCAGTACTGAATATAGTGAGAAACTATTAAACCAAATTAATGTCTAATGCAGTACTGGTCTAAATATATATTATGTGTGTGTCAAGGGAAAAATAAAAAAGGCAAACAAGGAAGAATGTTCTCACAAACAGACCAAGTAAGACACAACAGATCAGACAACGAGGTTTCAATTCATGCTTTCCTCATGCAATACTTTCATTTAAGGCAATAGTTGTGGAAGCTGCTCAGCAACTCCCAAACTTGTCCTTGTCTGAGACTACTCAAATAAGCAACTGTTACTGCTTAAGGCTTCGTGTGTTTTTACACTGTAGGTGTAATATGACAAGAACAGCACTCCGGCAAAGGAATAGTTCAGCAACATTTCAGCCTAAGTGTAAGGGTCTAGTAAAACTACCTACAAGTTATAGAACCAGTGCTTCTTTGAAAACAAACAAACAATCTACAGGCTGCAGTGAATGGTCCTGTAATTAGCCAAGTAGCTTGATGGTGTAACCTCTGTTCACACACTGTTTCTGGACCTCTAGATCAGCAGGAATGCCTTCATCACAAATCCTTTCAATAAAGGAAAGCAAACATTTGAGCAGAAGATATAATAATATGATTTTCATGTCTCTAAAAAGTAATCCTAATACTAAATTTTACTAAATATTATAAATCACCACTTGAATGTGTCACCTGTTGAAAGAGAAAAATTGAGTTATTTATTTAGATCTGTGTTTTGAGTCCTATCAAACAGGGTATTCTTGATCAACCTGCCTATAAATGTAATACTTCCCATTTCCATACCACTTTATACCTAACTTTATAATTAAGGAAAACCCTCATAGAATACTAGTTCTCATTAACACTGAGCAAGCCAAAGTTCAGGGAAGATTAAAGGACAATTTTTTACACATGTAAAGCACTCCCCTCTCATTTTAAGTATCTTTAATAACCTGATCCTAAGTAACTGCTCCAAAATTAAACTAGAAATTGATCCAACACTAAATAACTACTCCAAAATTAAACTAGAAATTATCTTAGACCAGTTGCATTCACCTTCAACAGTCTTTCATTGGCTTCCACACTTAGTTTTAGTAAAAGTATAAACAAAGACTTCAGGCTAAGACCACTTTGTGTATGGAGGGGAAGCAGCCCAATTTGGAAATAATTTGCAATACTGCCAAAAGGAATTTTTAAAAGAAGCACTTGCATCTAGAGGCCAGATCCAGAAAGGGGTAAATAAAACAGCGAAGTAAGCTGCTAACATACAGAGAACTGGTGTTCTGATGCTTTCAGCTGAAGTGCACACTTGGAAGAAAAACCCAAAGATTCAAGATTTAAAGGAAGGTGCAGTTCCTTGAAGCACTGTAAAGGAAGAAAGGATCTACCTTGTATGGAAATGCTGATGCTTTGCAATCTTACTTATTCTTCTTATATTAATGAATGTTGCCTTCCAGAGCACTGAATTTTCAACATGACCAATTAGGCAGAGAAGTATTGAGGTGAATCAAGCAAATTAAGCAGGATCAGGAAGAATCTTGTCAAATGAGCAAGGAGCACAAACCAGTATATCCAGCACATGTACACTGGAAAACATAATTTTTGATACTTTCATTTAATAGCTATGGGTTCAAAAGACAGAATTCAGAACAAGAACCGTTTATCAAAGGTAGTAATTAAACATAAATTTCTGCTGTATTTGGTAATCAGAACAGGAAAAAGTATAAAATACCTCAATGAAAATTTGTTACAGATAAAGCAATGAAAACCCATAAGCAAAGGTTATGCTGCAGACAAGGAACAACTCACTAAAACCAAATTGCAGACATATTTTTAAAACCTTGGCACTATTAAGGACAGTGTCTTTTTAAAAAAGATTACTTATTAATTTTAACTGGTTACTTACAAAAACCAAACAGACCTGAAATATGTCGCTTATTTTCCTTATCTGTGCAGTCTGAGAGTCTAAAGATCATCCAAGAATCAAAGACCTCCTCTCTTCCACAGTCCCTTCATCTTTTAAATAAAACTAATCCAGCAGAAACTGGTTTGCAAAATTATTTAAAAGTTTGGAGTCTTACAGGTGAAGTTTCTTCACTAGTAGGATTATGAAATAGAGACAGATAAAAATATAGTGAAAATTTAAGCAAGGATCATACAACAACTATTTTTTCACTTCCAATAGTAACGCCGTGTGGGATATTCTCCCCCCCACCTCCTCCTTGTTACAGCATCATAGGACTATTGCACGTCCTTTAACTGTGCACTATACAAGGGAGTAGTGCTGCTTATGTGATTGATATTACTCATGTGTGCAAGTATATACAGAAATATGTCTCATATTTTTACTGATGAACTCTAGAAAAACCCAGGGAATGATCCTATCTTGTAAGAGCAGTAGCTACCCTAGCACAAAAGACATTTTTCAAAATGCTCACCTCTTTGCTACTTTTCAAAGTTTTGACTAAACTGAAAAGGTCTAATTTCATTCAATAAATGTCAGGAGTTATAATTTTCTTCTTCAATCCAGGAAAGGAAAAATTCATCCAAATAAAAATTGCATTTATCTTTATGGAGAATTGGTGTTTTCTATTGCTATCAAAGTAATGTAAAAAACAATAAATACCCCTTAGTAGGATGTTTATGATATATGAGACAACATAGAATCTAAATAACTTCTGAACAGTACCAGGGGATTTGATGATAAATTGTTCACTATTTATGAATCTCGTGAATCAACCTCCATATACACTGAGTAATTAGGAAGAAGTGGTGGCTGACAAGTTGCATTTTTTCTTCATAATTTCCAAATGTCAATTACTTGAACATGAAGGAAATTCAGTCTAAAGACTCAAAGCTAATCAAAATCCAAGGCCTGTAGGATGTTCAGCAAGAGGATCGCTTATTTAGATCTGCACACAATACCAAAAGGATGTGCAGTTTCAGTGCTGTAAACTCTACGGGGTACATTGACTATCACTGTAAATTGAGAAAAAACAATCATAACAGATTAAACTAGGTGTGGAAACAGTTGACAGCACCTTTGCCAAAATTTTAATTCCTCTGCAAGTACATGCTACCATTGCTAAGTAATTTTAACTATCCAAATGTTTTTAGAACACGGCAGGTGACATGCCTACTCCAAGACATTAGAAAATGTTAAAATTACATCTACTTGAGACTTACTTTTAATGCAGAAACAGACTAGGAATTTTAAATATAGGGGAAAAAAATAACAACTTTATGTCATAATGTACCATATGAACTTAAGTATGATTCCCTCTTATGTTATGAGCATGTGCCATCAGCAAATGGCTGGAAAGCTGCCTAATAAGCTGACAACTCCTAAATTAACCTTGTGTGAACACAGCTCAGGTTATCTATTTATAAAGTCATACCACAGGTGTTGCCTACAGTGGGATATTACAGTAAGCAGCAGTTAACAGAGCTATTCTCGTTTTGATGCGACACAGGTGCTCAGTTGTGCCTTATCAGTCTTTCTAGCTAGTGCTCTCAATTAGAAATTTGGGGAGCCTGACATCTGGCACAGGAAGACAACAGAAATTAACATCACCATTTCCCAGGGGTCATGGATTAAACATGGCTTGCACCTGCTCTGTTTACTGCTGAGCTGGTAAAAGCATTATCACTTTTACCCTTTCATTGGCTAAATTTTACAGCTTAACCATCCACCACAGTATGGACCACTTTTTAACTTAACCCAGATACAATCTTCATACAACACAAACCTCTAGACACATTTATTTTTGTCAGATGTGTATCAAAAATGCTGACTCACTGAATGTAGGTAACAGAAAATATTATTTTTATCAAGCAAATTAACACAACTCATACTACATTCCTACACATTAAATATTCCTATCTTATACAAAAATCTTGCACTGCTCTTTGTGCATAAGCAGAAACATCAGTGTATCATGTCTGTTTTTTCCTCTGTCTAGTATTTGATTACAGCTGTTAGAGATCAGGATAGTTACAAGAGCTTTCCTCTTCACTGGCAGTGTTGAACAATTAGCTGGTCCCACCACTGGGAATGGCCTTGTACGCATGTCCTTGCTGCAATGTGCTTTGCTCCAGCTGGCAAACACAAGCCTGGCAACAATCTGTTAGCATCCTCCATGGTGAGCTAGATTCCCTGCCTGGGCAGACCCACTGGAGAGGGAATATCCATGCTGAGGATTCCTGGTCTCATCTACTGGGAGTTTCATCCTGTAGAGGAGGTACTAATAGGAGAGAAAGTGGAGAAGGAAGTCCTCTACAACAACAAGGTGATCACTGAAAGGCAGGAGAACCTGTCTGTACCCCACCATCACCTGCCACTGCCTCCCATGGAGATGTGAATAGCAGCAGTTACAGCTTGAACCCGGGCTAACCTTCTCTGTAGCCTCTGGTGCTGTGGCACTTAGGCAGGTGCCTCAATTAATGTACGCAGTTCTCCTTGTAGTTAAACTCTGAGTGAGAAACACATAGGAGCTCTGCCATGGATTGGTTTAATGTCCAAAGAGCTCACTAGTCTATGTTGCTTCTCATATGTGCTCTAACTGCTTTTCTGCTCTGTCATTCCTGTCCTTGTCTGAAATACAGTTTTGTCCACTACTGAGAAATTAAGTACATCTCCAGATGGCTCTCAATATTTGCTTCCTTTAAGCAGAGTTCTATACTGCTGTACAGAATTGCAAGACATAACAGACAAAACTTTCTCATATCAGAGAAAGTATGCTTAGTGCTGTAAAATGAAAACACAACGTTCAGCCCACTGTTAAATAGGCTAAAAGCTAAGTAAGACACAGATATGAAGGTCGCTGTTTGGAACACAACACGTACTAACTTATGGATTTGCTGACCCTGATTTGAAGGACTCTTGCATTTAAGGCTTTATAGATATATATAGATCATCCACACAGAGGAAGAATATCCATTACATTCAGAGGACCAATAAATTAGTTGTACGCTGAAAATGTACTGACAACAAAAACTGAAACTGTGTGGCTTTTTTATTTTATGCTATTGCATAACAAGCAATTAGCATATGCTCTTGTGATAATTGCAAATTAAAATATGCAATTGGTCATGCATTTTGTTTATGTAATTTTGAGTACAATTCATCATCTGGCCCAGGAAATACTGGGAACAGCTATCATTTATAGTCATGTTTATTTACACCACTCTGGAAAAGAAAGAGACTCTTATACTGAGTCTGATTGTTTTCTGCATGATCAGTGTAGAGAGATCTTGGCATAAATGAGACACAGTCAAATGGATTTGAAGCAGAACAGGCATTCATGTGTTCTCTGACTACTACATTATTATTGATATGCTTTTGCTTTTTGCTTCACGTTACTACATTTGGCAAAAGAGCTCAGGCTCCTGCCCAATCTTACAAAAAATAAATTACTGAGGAAGGATGGAAAAGGAATACCACAGATAGATTTGCATGTGATAGACATAGATAAGAATGCATATAAAATCCCAGAGAAACAATGTCTACACTAGTGCTACAAATTCTGCAAGCCTTTAAACTGCTAGCAGAATACCTCTTTGATTTTGCACTTTTTTCAACTGCTACAGACTTCAATAGCAGTTCCGGCCATTCACAGAATGAAGGGCCAGTCTCTAAGAGACCGATAAGATATTGTAGAAATCACTAGAAAGGAAGAAATACACCCATTTAGGGCTTACTCTCTAAAAAAGGAGGAATGCTAGGAAGAAAATGGAAATGTCTTTCAAAATGGAACTACAAGAAGCAGAAATTAGGGATCTGCCTTCTATTGTGGCTATGTTTAGAAGCACAATATGACCCTATTTATGCAAGAGCCCCAGCTCAAATTATTCGAGGAAACCTCCATTCCCAAAACTAGGAAAAGAAGATGTAACTTGCATTCACTTAAGACTCCTTTTAGACTTGCTCATCATTCATTATACAGTTTTGTAGATGCTGAAAAATGAGTTCCTAACTGGGAAATTAGAGGGAGCACACAAAGAGTGAAATAAACAGTATGGGAATGAGATGAGAACCTAAGGAAAATTTTATATCACATTTCCCAAAAGTGAGCTTCTGTCAGAAAGATGATCATGATTGCATTAACAAGCCCCCTAGCTGCTCCCAGCAACATGACTTTCAGCAGCCTTTGATACACATAATGACAACTTTTCAGTATTAAATCTTAATTTGTTGTGAGTAGAATTTCCTTGATTTTTCTCTCCACTGACTCTGATGCAATTAATTCCCCTGACAATGCTGCTTATAAAATCAGATAAGTCAAGTTAAAGCAGTTAATAACAAATATGTGGCCCACACATTTTTTCCCCCTGCCTGCCATTTCCTATGCATATCTTTATGTAGAAACAATGACTCGTCTTGAAAATACTATATAGTTCATGTGATAAGGGGCTGAAATTCTTGATTGTACATACATCTACATTAACGACCTTAAGAAGAAAATTGCTGCAATTCAGAACTTTATGTAGCTTTCAGAAATGAGAGTTGGATTTAGGTCAAAACTGAAGCTTTAAATAAATACCACAGACTTCAGGGAAATTGAGGTCTAGACTGTGCAGCTGTGGTTCTGTAAACAGGAATGATTATTCTGTATTTTCACGGGTATGTAATTCACATTACAATACAGTTTCGAACAAACAAATATGTGATCACTTATAAAACATTTTTCCTAACTCCTAATGAATCTACAGTGAAACAAAATAATAGGCTAGGCTGTTGGGATCTTCCCTGTTGCTCAACCCTCAAGCAAACATCCCCTGGAAACTCACATTATGTATCTTCTGATTATAGAACAAGATGTGAGATACTGCATAAGGCTTCTCTATCCCCCAAGTCAGTCGAGTCTCTGAACTCTGATTCTGCAGTCAGAAGAACTTCAGCTATATGTGTCCCAATGTTGACTCATGCATCTTATAGGATCACAATCCTGATTTGGTAATACTGCCTGAAAGAGTTAAAATTAGAATGAAAGTTCCCATTGCAAAGTTTTTTGTCAAAAACATAATGTGAATACAATGCTTTGAAAAGACCCGGATTGATGCTGTAAATAGCTGAACTGGTAACTGCCTACTGAGAAGGCACCAAAAATGTTTGTTTTTTCAAACCATTGAGGCATCCCTAATTGGACCTGGGACATATATTGGGAGTTATGTACTATTAAAATACAAACAGTATTAATGATAGGACCATTAGTACTATCATATATTTGCACTGGTATCTATAAGAAACATGATACATAGATGTAGTTGTGCCCATACAACAATTAATGTTTCAGGTTTGTTTTGTCATCTCTCTTAAGCTGTCACACGTACGGCTACATGTACAAAACACCACCTGTGTTGGAGCTGAAAGATGATGTTCACAAACAGAGCACACAATTGCCCAATTTTCGTCATCACCATTTAATTTTGGTAGTATTTGCAGTGACATACTGCCTAAGAGCTGACATCATGGACAAAATCATACCTGTGCAGTGGACCTTACAATCCAAGTAGCACTATAGAGACTGCATGGAAATACTCATGAATCACACAAGCTGGATCTGCTCACCAACCCTAGGTAAGACTTATGTTCACTCTCATCTAAAACTACAGGCACAAGATCAAGTGTTTATTTCAGCTGTCATTTCCCACCTGTAATTCTTCCCCCATGTGAAACAGCTCTCCTGTCTCACCCACCTCTCAGCAGAGGCATGCAAAGAGAACTGACAACAGACAGCATACCAGCCTCTGCTCCAAACTCTTGCATGCAAATATGTTGACTTCAACTGAGTTGCAACGGGAAAAAAGATGTTTCAGTTCTCAATGAAGTTAGGCAGAAGACAAAACAAGGACTTCAGTCATGCTGCAAATCTCTTAGCAGCTGGCCACTCCTGAGGATAAGGAAGGATGCTGGCTTTGTCCTAGTCTAGATGGATTCCATCACTTCCTCCAGCTGACCATTTCATATCTATATCACCTCCAATCTCATTCACCAAAGGTATAAATTCCCCTTTGGCTGACCCTTCCAGCCAGAAACAAGCTTAAGGTAACACTGTGCGATGTAACGAATGTTAGTAACTATCAAATTAACTCAATATTCAGTTCTCCTCAACTCATTCTGTGCCCTTGTGACTGTGCTGCTGTTGTCTTCATTCTAGATGTTTCACTCCTAGAGCCTCATGCAGACTATCTGGTGCCTTGCTAAGAAGACAAAAACTTCAGATAGTTTCCTGCCATTCAGCTATCTAAAGCATATAAAATTTGTTACCAGCAGGTTGAAAGTTCTTTACAAACCATTCTATGATTTTAGAAACAACTATTGCACTGGTGGTACGTCTTTAAACCATACTGACCTTTTGCAAGTAGCCAATCCCCAAACTCCTCAAAAGACATGACTCTGACCAAACATCTGTTCAAAATGTATTCTGAGCATCAAACAGAGCCAGTGGGGCATTCTAATACTAAACTTTCTGTTCTTATCCCTTCTATCGAGAAATTACCTCCTAATATACTTTGAGACTACTAAAGCCGTCCGCAGCTACAAAAGTCAGGTAAGTGCCAATAGTTTCTGTAAGTAACATATGACAACGGAAAGGTATGAGAACAACAGTAGTGAAACATAGTCAAAAAAGTGTTATCAGATAACAGGCAGGACAGTTATTGTATTTGAATTCATAACTTTGTAGCTAAAGAAATCTATTCTTGCTACATGGAGAAATGCAGAAGTCCTGACCAGAGCTGCTAAATTGTAAATATTGTGAAACTGCTGGGATGCTGTTGCTGGCACTTATTTTTGAAGAGGAGTTGAGCTGTTTTTGATCTGATGGAATGGTTTGAAGATGAGTCAGATAGAAAATTATTACTCTTTCTCCAATTCACTTGAACCTTTTGCTGCTTTCCCCCTTTCTAATTTAATTTTACATCTCTGAAAAATTAAGCATGATGCATTGCAGCCAGTAGTAGCAGATGAAAGGGAAACATAACTTGAACCACACAGCAGAAATCTCGAGATTCAGGAGACAAGAATACCTCTTTTGCCTCACTGCCATGCTTTCCCTTCAGGCTCCAGCTACAATGCATGCAGCCCTTAGCTATTATCCAACGTAGAAATGCACAATATTTACTTACTGAAAACAGTTGCTCCTGACCCTACAATGGCAATTCTTCATTGTGTAAACATCTGAAAAATGCTTTGCATCATCCAGCTCTGTCTGGAGGCACTCCCAACGACAGCAGCTGGGTGTGTGCAGCCACAAGTGACTGGGGTGAGAAGAACTTCAGCAATGTCGTTTGTCAACAGGTCCTTCAGTTTTTGTTTGATGTTGCACTCATTGCCAAGAAGCAAATCTCTGGTGGATTCAGGGGATCAGGTAAGTTGTAGTTCATTTCTCCCCTGGCCCCTGGCTCTGCTGAAATTTATAATCTCAGTGAATGCCTTCATGATGAGGCTAAAATAATTTCTCTGAAGAAGTAAAGAACAAATAAGAGATAGAGATGACTCGTTAGCTCAAATAGATCTCTCTGTAGGAAGTGCTCTGACTATTCTCATTTGCTCTGGATGCCAGAAAAAATACTGAAAAAATTATATCCACAGGGGAACAAATCAATAAGCATGAAAAAGAGTGTTTCTGTGCTCTAACTTCATATTAATACTTCTCTCTGATAACCCTGAGTGGGTAGTCAGAGCCTGAGGACCTATGGAGTCACGGTGTTCAGAGAGCCACTAAATTATGAAATGTCAATTTAAGACCATCTTTGACTGTGAAAAGTATTCGGTTACCAGCTGACCACTGGCAGTACACAGCTTCTCTTCTACATGCCTCAGATGGAACATGCCCCATCTCTTTTGAAAATTGTCTTGCATAGATAGAATGGCAATGCCAAAGGCAATATTAGAAACCAGAAGCAACAAGGTCTTTATAGAACTCTGCTGGAGCATGGAGATGCCTCCTGCACTTCAGCTGGGGACAGAATATTCCCACTAATGCGTTACATAAGGATCTTCTTAGGAAAGACACAAGCAAGGGAGGAAAGGTATCACTGAACATTAAGTGTAAAGATGGCTAAGTGTAAAGAAATCTGTGATCACATCGATGAAATAGATTCTGTTTGGGTGGAAATTACTGGGGCAAGAGATGACACTAACTGCCCCAGAAGGATAGTGCTGAGGATCTTTTACAGAGTCCTTCCTCTATTCAAACTTGGATATAAATTATAAGGGATGTAAAATGACAGAAAATAATAAACACAATTCTTTGTTTATGTAAGACCTTAATTTCCCAGACATAAAGCAGAAAATAAATGTCACCAGTGACGGCAGAGCTCCATCAAAGGCATAGGGATGGTAAAAGATGTTTTTCTTCAATGATCTATTAACAAACAAGAGATGGTGTTAACTTCAGAGTGAGCAAAAAGGACTTTTGCTTTGATTTACATGAGGCCAATGACAGATGATATATAAAGGAATCAGTAGGTTAACAGAAATCACAATATCTTAGGGGAAACAAACTGTATTTCTTAATGCAAAAAAAGACTGAAGGATGCATACAATCTCTTCCCTAACTTACTGAAATGACTGGTATGTGAAAGTACAAGTAAAAGCAGCCGGTGTTTAATGAATTTGAATGAAAGCTTGCCTAGGACTTCAGTGTAGCAAATATTTATATTCTAAAAAGTATTGTTAGTATATATATTCTAAAATGTGGGGGTTTAAAATTCAGTATAATGCTAAGTCTTAGAACAAATTTTGAAGTAAAGAACAATTAATTGTAGGGAGGCAAACAGAATGTGAGAAAAAATACATGGTTTACCGAAGTAGAGGATGTCAGACTGAGCTAGCATGTTTTGAGTAAGGTAATTGTCTTTTTAGAACTGAATAATGCAGTGAACTCTGTCTGTTGAAGTCGAAACAGACCACTTGACACAGTGCTCTATAGGAAATCGTTACTGAAAGTGGAGATGATAGGGATTGATACAAAAGCAATGTGAACAAGGAGCAACAGGTTATAATAAAAAAGGAGTTATAAGAATGGAGCAAATTACCCGACAGTGTTCCCCAGGGATCAGTCTTTGGAGCAACCCCGTTTAACGTATACTTCCATGAATTAGGAATAATGATCAGGCCCAGCCTCAAAGGTTTGCATGTGATACAAAGCTGGGAGGTATAAGGTATTGCCAATACTGAGGAGGATCAGTTCATCACACAGGAATTAGAAGACCTTCTTGCCTGCAGTGATAGAAATTTAATAATGTGAACTGCAAAATCATGTTCTTAGGATTCATCAGCTGAAAGCAACAGAGGAGGAAAAAGATCCAAGTGTTCTGATAGACTGTCAGTACGCCAGAGCTGCCAGTACGACACAGCTGTGGAAACAGATAATGTAATGTTCAGATGGGTTAGGTGACATTTTTAGTAGAGAAGGAAATATTGGGACTTCTAGACAAGGCACTGGCAAGATTTTGTGTGAAATATTTATACAATTCCAGTCAACAGCGTTGAGAAAGATTAGCTTAAACTGGAATCAGTGCAAACTGGCTGTTAGAACAATTACAGAAATATCACTTAGGGAGAGATAAAAAGAGTATGGTTTGCTCAGTATGAGAGTGAAGAAACAATATGCAAGTCCTTTATAAATAGATTTTGAGATAAACAACATGGAAAAAGAACTAAGTTAAAGGTTAACATGACTGTGAGATCAAATTTTTATAATCTGATCAGCAGTATGTTTAGACTGAAAACTAAAGAAAACCTTTCCAACTATTCAAGGAGATCACACATTGGCATGATCTTTCAAAGAGAGCAGTAAGGGCAAGGAATGTAAATATTCTTGAGATGGAACTTGATATACTCAAGAAGTTGTATAAGTAAGAAAATGAGTCTGTGATGAATAAATGTTTTGGATATGCCTAAAGAGGTTTGTAACAAGACTAGATCTCTCTTGCTCTGTATTTCTTGTGCATGGATCCCATACTTCACAGAGCTTTCTGGTTGAAAAAAGGTTTCACCAACAGGTAACCAGTGGGTTCCTCCCAAAACATCCCCATTGCTGCACAAGTTAGCTTCTGAGGTTTTTTCACATTGCTATGAAACACTGGAGCTTTGTCAGTTGTTCAGCTTCACCCCTGAAAGAAGACATCTGCCTAGGAAGCACACGTTGCATTGGATGAGACATAGCTAAATGATCTACCTCTCATCCCAGACAGCTGTGATTTGTACCTGGGGGTACTGATGTGTGGAAGGACACACACGATGGGTCCTCACTGGACCAGCTCCTCCTCTCCAGTCCCCTTCTGCTGCACTGGCTCCAGTGCAACAACAAATCACCTGAGAGTGCTCTCCCATTTCAAACATAATGCGCTCTCTTCCACTGCCTAAACTAATTATTGGTTAACATTTTATCCTCTACAATTTTATGGCTGAATTTTCATTCCTTAAGAGCTTGCTATTTTTATTCTTACTTATCTTGGTATAAATCAGGAGCAACCCTCCTGTAGACCCCCACTCAGTAACTGAAATTAGACATGGGTTATTATAGAGGACTTGAGAAACTTGGGTTGCTTATTATATTCTTTTCAAACACCCTTTGCCACCTAAGAATTCTGTTCGGCATCAGCTGCTCAGTCTACATTCTCTGCTTTATTGATTCTTCTCTTTTATCAAAGTGTGGTATGCGATAAAGAACTTTTGCTGTGACGCTATATAAGTTCAAGGACACCACTTCTGTACCTGCCAAAGGTGATTCCCTGAACTACTGGAGGATGGATGAATGTCTTCATATTATTCTTTTCTCTACAGCTATCATCTTCTCCACCCTATTTTATGAGGAGAGAAAGCCAGAATATTTACATAACATGTTCTCAACAGGAAGCAAAGTAATTGCCAATATTGTGTTTATTTTATTTGTTTCCATGTCAAACTGAAAAAAAGCTCATACCCCACTGTGAACTACCTGGCCAAATATAATCCTTTCTTGTATGTCTGAGAAATAAACATTTGTGGGAATAGCATTAATAACAGTAACAACAACAACACATTTACCATGGTTTGAACTCACTGTCATGTTCGTTTTAAGCTCTTTCCTGATGGTATCATAATCTGTCTCTAGAGCTCTCACGTAGCCCACTCAGGTTGTCCATCACATGAAATCTTTTCTTATTTTTCTGGATTTTTGAACATGCAAAATTGGTATGAATAATTCTGATTTAATCACAAAATCCTCTGTAATTTGTATCCTCTCAGGATAAAGTGGTTTATTCTCTTAGAATAAGTATAATTCTAATAGGCTCTGACTGTGCCCTTAGACACTTCTGTGTCCCAGTGGATATAGCACTGCAGGATATTTCAAATCCTAAAGGACTGCTTTGTTTGAAATTGGGTCCTTTATTTATCCAGGGATGCACTTTCTGAGGTTTCTACATAATAGAAGGCACCTACATAAGGTTTAGCATGGGTGGATATGATTCAGGTAGCGGCGCCAATGGGAGCTATCACAGCTTGATGAGAGAATCAAGGCTATAGGGGAAAATCTTTCCGGAGAACCGAACCTCCGCTGTGGAGAAAGGCACTAGGTAAGATGGCAGCAGGGTGAAGGCTCGTGGCAAGATACCCTGGTGAAAGGGGTCTGGGTTATCTCAGAGCACCTCTATGCTCACCTGCAGGAACCGGAGGACTCACAGACAGAGGGGACACGAAACAACAGAGCAACTGGAAGGGGTAGCACCGAGAACCTCCTTGAGTTTGCTGCCGGCATTTTGTCTCCCAATTTTCGCAACGCAGGGCAGGATTTAGTGACCTATCTATAAATCCTCATTCTCCCAGCTAACTCAGCAGTGTAAGAGGGATAGCTTTTTTTTCATAAAATATGATTACAGGTGTTTTACGATTTTTTCACATGCTCCAGGCCTCAGCTTGTCTGCGGAGCTCGCACGCGTACTGCGGCACCCCAGCGCCCGCCGCCAGGCCGACGTGCTGT
>NW_020799118.1:7802021-7850597 GCF_003259725.1 Athene cunicularia | reverse complement strand
CGCCAGCCCCTCCTGCCCCGCAGCCCGGCAGCCGCCAGGTGGAGCCCATGGACCTGGCTGTGCGCTCGGCGTGGCCCCCAGCTCTCGGTCTGAGCGGCCCAGAGGCAGCCCAGGGGCTGGGAGCCAAAGCTGGGCCAGCACTTCACGCGCTTGGTCCTTGAACAACTGTTTCCTACATCAGTGCTTCCAAATCTGCCGCGTCTAAAGGCTTCACATTTTAAGAACTCTTATGAACTGTAAAACATACTATGGTAAGATATGAAAGGAAACCGGGGTAGCCAAGAGACATCCTGACATACTGATGTCAATCCTACCAGAGCCTGTCGCTCAGCATTTGCAGGCTTACCACACATGTCCTCTTCTTCCTGCCAAGCTCAGACAATGGAAACAAAAATGAGAAAGATGTATAGTACAACACAAGATCTTGCTCACATTTTCACTCTTGTTATTTTCCTGTCTCTTGGACATTCCCTGCTCCCTGCCTATTTATCTCTTCAGTCTCCATTCTCTGCTTCTCCTGTATAGTCTCAGAAAACATAAAGGGAGACAATTCAGCAAGCCAACCCCGGATTGACATGTACACGGCTTTGATCTCCCCATCTTCGCCACCACGGCTGCAGCAGAGCTAGACTGCAGAGGGCAATTCAGAGATGGATCACACGCCTTTCACTGTAGTCTGAAAATCAGCTTCTGTTTGAAGAACTTACATAAATATCACAGTGAAGACAACTAAACCTCACCGATCACAATGAAAAGCTCTCCCTAAACAGTTCTTGATTATGATCACACTCTCTGTTACGTGTATTTCTCCTGTAAAAGCAGGTCAGGCCATGTATGCTTTATTCGCATAATCATGTCAATGTGCATTACATGCAACGTGTGCTACCTGTGTTGATACTAGCTGGGCAAGATTAGGTAGCTGCATTTATTTATACTGTACTTCATCTCGGAACAGGTGGTCTCCCTGATTTCTTGGCATCACCAGCATGTGCAAGGCCCATTCTCGAATGCACTGACGTCTATGGCTGCTATAGCTGTATGACTTATCCTTGGGTAATGCCAACTAAATCAAAATTATGTTTATGCATAAGAGCTGCTTTATTTTTTAGGCATCCAGCTTTAGTGCAGGCAGCTCAAAAATGCTTTCCTTTCTTTTCTCCTTAATACCTTGTCAGAATTTGATTAGTGCATTATCCCTTCTATTCTTCAAGGACCAGCCTTTAAGCAACAGAATTCACGCTTTTTTTTTTCCATCCTATTCTTATGACATTTCCTCTTAGGCAAATCCTGCCTGCTCCGTGATCACAGAGGACTCCAAAAATAATCTAATCTGCAAGGATTGACTGCCAAGTGTGTGTAGAATTTAATGAGTCCACACACAGTGGCCACATCCTTTGCAAAGACTAGTTCCATGGCTGTTGATTGTTACATAACTAGAAAGTGGAGTGGAGTGCAAGGTGCATGTTTGGGATAAATAAAAATCCACTGCCATTGCTTCATATCAGCCTCCAGGAGCATCACACAACAACATCAGAGCCATTAAAAAGCCTCCAGTGGCACAGTGCCCACTGGCCCTGGTGAGACAGCTTTGGGCCACTGCTGAATGCCTCAACTAAGCTAAAGGAGACAGTATTTATCCTTCCACTTTGGTTTTAGTTAAACCAGTCAATTTGCCCAGCTTGATCCCTCTACTGCTCCAGCAATGGTTATCCAACATACAGCATTCCTTTGACCGTTGTAGAAGCAGAATACTCCACAGCTGACAGCTCCAACAGTATAGTTTAAGTTATACCTCCTCCAAAAGCAAAGTACTGCACTTCTGCTACAAAAATCTGGAAGACCTTAATTCCCACCTCACTGCTTCACTCGGGAACAAATTCTGAATCTTTAAATGCCATTCAGAGATCACAGAGATGCATTACAATATCCATGATGATTTATCATTTGTTCAGTTGCCCCTTTATCAGTCAGAACAATCAAAGTGTTTAATACACCCCAGCAGTTTTGAAAAGTCCTGCTGTACATTCAAAGGACAGCGGTATCTATCACAGTAGAGAAAGATGAGCTTGCTTTCCCATTGCTAGTTTCAACTCTGGGAGGTCTAAACCAGCCATAATCAGCTAGTTTTAATTACAGTTATGCTCCAGATCTTCACCTGACAAAGTAAGATAAATCTGTAGTGTGTTTATATGTCTGTGCCTTATTTAAAGGAGACACACTGAGAAAAATGCTAAATGCAGAATTGCTGACTGAGTGATTGAGCAACAGTCAAAATCTGCATGATCTTTACTCACCTTTTTACACTGGCTTAGTATGTGACATTACTTAAAACATTCCCTACTCCTGAGACTAATCTGATTTATTTACATATTTATTCTTGCACTGCTCCAAATTCCAGTACAGCACCTACCTCCCAGAGAATATGGATTTTAAAAAACAAAACAAAACAAAACCCAAAAATATCCAAATAGGAGCTTTGTTCTAGAATTGAAATTTTCCCTCTTTCTTTCACGCAAATGCTATTATTCTATGCTTTATAAAAGTAGCTGTTGGACAGGTATCTAAAAATAGAAAGCTTTAAATTTTTTACTTTTAAAAAAAAGACAAAACAGAAAAAATATTCTCTGATTACTCTCCATCTGATGCCAGAGGGTTTCCTTTAACACCAAAGGCTTTTTTTATACATGAGGGTTCCCTGGTACATAGTTGATAGAAAGCAATGTGTTAGGTTTTCAGGGTGAAAGACACTGAAACAAAATCGTTATCATAAGCATTTACTTTTATGGTAATCGTTGAGCCCATGATGACTAATATATCTGATTGCCAGTAGAAATGCAATGACTGGCCCTTTCCTTAAAAAGGAAGCACCTTGCCCCATCTTCTGGACAAAAAGTGGCTGAACAGGATGGTGAGTTTTGCAGGCAGGCCACTCCAAGCAATCATACGCTAAAGTACCAGTGATGAGGAGCTTAGTGCACTGGATTTGTGACAAGATGTTAGCAGATTTCAGATGTAACCCTGGCTCTAACCCTGGCTCCAATATGGATTTGCAAAGTACAGTATTGTGCTGTAACACTGTACAATAACCACTTTCACCACAGCCTTGACCACAGCTCCTCTTTGGTCACTGCTGATGAGGGTCACATTAGTCCACAGAAGTTAGTGAAGATGGAGGGTTAATGTAGCCGTGTCAGCATCTCACTACTTAGCTTCAGTAAGCTAGGGATCTTGTGTCTGAACTGAAGAATGATTCATTTTAAAAGAATGTAGGTATCAAAATGCAGGCAGTTCTCCAACTACATACAAGTTAGACTATCTGTTTCTTGCTGATACAAATTTTCACACACTAGGGGGGAAAAGTGCTGGTTTCATGCATCACTTCGCACTGGATTGTGTCCAGTTGCTTTACTTATCATTATGCAACTTAACCCGGAGCAATTCAACACCCAAAGACAAAATTAGAAATACATAAATATGTTTATACTCTTTCTTTGCTCTCCGTAACAATATTTGTTTCATTCCCCAACCCAAGATGAACTCTACAACACAAAATGAAGTGTAGAAAAAATACCATTAATTTTATTTTTCTGAATTGAGTATTTTGCCATTTATTATTGTCTTGCAGAGCAGATCAGATGGGACTACTTCAGTTTAAAATAAAACTACAGTTTAAAATAAAACTTCAGTTTAAAATAAAACATGTTGATAACTGGGAAAATTAATGCATGGACCAAATCCACCATAAAGCAGCTCTAAATGAGGCAAAAATTTCAATTGACTTCCAGTAGAAGCTTTGTCAATAAAGGGATAAGCAAGAGTGCAGGACTAACATAAGCCAAATTCTGTTTTTACCAAAGCTGAGAACTTAGAAAAAAAAAAAAAAAAAAAAAAAAAAAAAAAAAAAAAAGAACTGGCCTGTATTTAAGTACAATTTTTAATCTCCAGAGTTAGCTAATTATAACTAGCAAGTTCATATAACACCTTTTGAAGTCATTAAAGAGATTAGCCATGTTTTACTTGGAGAGAAAGAGCATCTTCAATAACCTATAGGAACAACTTTGTGATACACTGACACTGAGTAGGAACTGATTCCTAGATTCATCTATCTTGTCATGAAGCTTTTTGTAGCACAAGAATCTGTTCAGCATACACTGAGGTGATATCACAATTTGCCCTTTAGGCTTTGACCTCTTTCTTTGACCCTCTTTTAGGGACAAAGCCTATCACTTAAATGCATGTGTGGCAGACTGCACAGGGCGGTACTGACACAAAGCACGCAATAAATGATAGCTGCCCAGGGCCACAGGGAGGCTCAGCATCAGAATTAGAATTCAGATATTCCATCCTGGGTTTTGTGTATGTCTCTCTGATAAGTGCAAACGATTTAACTATAAAGACAGAAGCTACCTGGTGGCAGAACTACAGAATGTACAGCAGCGGGATCCAGTCCTGTACTTTCTCTTGATCCCTAACAGAGTAGATCCTTACTCCTAAACTCAGCTCATGTGAACTATTCAGCCAAATACCAACCTGCTGCAGTTCCTGAGGATCCTGCAACCACTGCTGTCTCAAGAGTGTCTGTTTCCTCTTTATACTGAAAATTACCATCTTTCTTTGACTGTATGTTGAAATGTTCCTCTTTTGACTAGAAAGTAAATTTAAGAATACGGCTAATATTCTGAAGAATATGACAGATAATAATCACATTGCCTTAACAGAAACTTCCACTTGTTTTGACAAAGTCCACAAAGTAGGTTTGAATAATAATAATAATAATAATAATAATAATAATAATAATAATAATAATAATAATAATAATAATAATAACAATAACAATAATAATAATTATTATTATTATTATTATTATATGTCATTAACCACGATGAGGTACAGGATGAAAAATTTAAAGAGCTTGGTAAAAACAAGGACACTATTTAATTTTAAATTAAAGTAGTAGAGAAACAAAGAAAGATTCAATTCATACTAATGATCCACAGCTTCTGTAGCTATCAGATCCACCTCATTAAGCAGCTTCCCAATGCTAATTATATAATCATTTTAATGGGAAACATTTGTCTTATTGCAGTCCAGATTCTGTTGACACTGAAGTCAACGGGAATTTTGCCATTGACTTCAATGGAATCAGGAAGTCTCTGTATAGTAGGCATTTATAAATATCATATGATTGTCCCTATAATTTATAAATGATTGCTGTGCTTGGAAGACTGAATCTTACTCCCGTCCCTGTAAAAAGCCATGGAATTTCCTTGTCCTGGACCCAGAAACACTGTGCAGGTTGTGTATTGTATTTATTCCAGTTAGTTAAAGTTAATTTCATTCTGCAATATCATCTGTTCTCTAGCCAATAGAGAACTGACAGCACCAGCCTCTGGAAGAGCTATGTCCAGCCCTCCTCAGCCAAAGTGGCTGTCACTGTGCTGTATGAACTGGCAAGGGTAGAGAGGCAGGACACAGGGATATTGCTGGTCTTGGACAGACTACAGGGATACCCAGGGTGAGACACACTGAGATCTTGATTCATTCACCAAAAAAACTGTTTCTGGTCAGAGGGATTCCTTAATGCAGGATAAAACCTCCTGATTACTATCAGTTGCTATAAAGTGCAATTCTTTAAACATCCTCTTCTTATAAAGCTGTAAATACAAAAAATCATAAAGAAAAGTCTGACACAGCTACCACACACGTAAAGAGCCTGCCTTTCCATGCACAGGGGAAAATCCTTTCCAAGTGTTACTGACTTCAAAAGATCATTTCTTTGTAAGTTATTCAGCTGGGAGGATTTAAATACAAATACTAAGCTAAAAGAGGACACAATCCCGATGCTGAGAAACTCAAAAGTTTTACAAGAATGAAAAGCAAAGAAAAATAATATAAATAGGAGCACACAATAAATTTCAGTGTTGTCATACTTACTAATGCAATACAGAAAAACCTATTATATAGGCATTTTACCTTAATCAAAACAAATTAAGAGACTGATTCCACAATCTGTATTCATTAAATTCCCACTCAGTCCTTACCAGAGCCTATTTAGGGATTTGCCAAGACTCCTGTTTCCTATAACTTCACAGCTGTAGAATTTACAATCCAATTCACCATCGAGCAAATGTTGCCTGCAGAAATGTCAGATGATGCAAACTATCTCAGAAAGATCTGGAAAGTGCTCAGCATTCCTCAGAACAGAAATAGCCATTACCACCAGGGAATGACTTCTGTCACATATGATTCAAATGGAGTTTAGAACAGTAATTGCATATATTTCAAAGTCGACACAATGCAGACAGAGCATTACGTTTGTTTGGGGAGTGGGCCTAATTATTTCAGTATTTCAGAAGAGTCACTTTTCCCAGGTTTTCCACTGCACCAGCAGCTTCTATTATGATATTTACAGACAGATTTTTAAAACTCAGCATTCAGTATGCAGGCGCTTTCAAAAACCTAACTCTAGCAGTCTAATGTTATCAACTATGAGATAAAGGCAAAACCAGGTGTTTTGTCCACATTGTGCAGGAGACAGACTGTTAGTGCTGTTGCAAAGACATGCTCATGGCATCATCAGAAAATATGTCTCTTCTCCCTAGCCTGTCAAGATTGTAGTTTTTCACCTGCATGAAAAGACAGGAAATACAATGCTGCATTTTTACCAACACTATGGAGAGAAGAGACTAAGTCCTTGCGAGTTAAAAATGGGATGCATTTAAAGAAAATACCTTTCCGTGTGTTTACCTCAAAACCATACCTCTTTCCCCAAGCAAGCACAATCTGATAAAATTTGAAACCAATATGTAGGATGTAATCAACAGGAGAAGCTGGAGAGAGTTTGGATTCCAGTGACTGTTCTGGGTACAGAGGCAGAGTGTATCACCCAAACACAGAACCCAGTGTTTTTGTTAAATATAGCCCTAAACTCCATCTAGGCTTGAACGTATGTGTCAGCTTTATCTGCATTGGCCACTCTGTAATTTTACACTCTGTCAGGGATCCATAAAAACAGTCTTAACATGAACTAGGTCGGTTTAGCTGGCTGAGAGCCTGTCCTTTTAGAAAACCCTGGGGCTGAAGTAAAATTAATGGTCTTTTTCACTTTGGTACTGTTGCTTTTGCACCACGACCATACCATTAGTGTTGTGAGCAGCAACACAAGCTAGATAGTTCTTACTACAGTATTATTCAGCTTTGCTCAGTATAAGCAGTGGAAGTAAGATACATGATCCTCAGAAACTAGAGTTTTGAAAAAAAATCTAAGGTTCCTAGAAAGATTTACTCTTCACTTACAATTTTGGTGGAATTTCCCCCCAACAAGAGGGATCCATTAAGCTGCTTCTATTTTCTACTTAATTCATTGCCATTAATGAATTGCACTAAATAGCAGCAAAAATTAAGAATATTCAAGACACCATCCTTTAATTCTAAAGTTTCTAATACTGATGCCATTCTCTTCTAAATTAAATCCTCTGCCATGATCAGGTAAACAAGTCTGTTCGTCACTAAGTCTGCATGGTTGTCTTAAGAATGGTGCTAAAGCCATCATGGGGATTTTGGGTCAGCTGAGACACAGGATATCTGATCCAGCAGATCCTAACTGGAATTTCCTTAGTAGCTGAAACAGTAGAGGACAAGCTGAATTATCAAATTCATCAGACAACTTAAAATGGTCATAAATTAAGTGGTGGAGTTAAACATAATGATTTGCTTTTGCTAGGCTGAAGTGCAAGGAATTTACAAAGATCATTTTGAAAAGCATTGTTTGAGTCAAATGAATTTGATTCTAAATGGAGTTAACAATAATTTTTATATGCTAAGCCTTTTTCACCCTAACACACTTCAAAATAATCAGAAAAGAGACATACACAGAAATCTGTTTGTCACTTTAATTGTGAACATTTCTCATCTATAATTCTAGTCTTTTTTAATCTCTTCCATCTGCTCCGCATGTGTTCAGCATTCCCTGGACACAGACAGACAGTTTAGTAACTATATTAGCTCAGTTCTGAATTTCTTACATCAAGCCCATGTCATTACAAGTCAGTAGGTTAGGATATTTAGTTTGACTCCTACTGCTTATAGCAGGGCTGTAAAATTGTTGTAGCAACTGGCCTACAGTCCAGTGCTTGCACTTTGAAGTATGCGCTGTAAGATCACTTTAGAGAAACGAATCGCTGCTCTATTTCACTGGAGCTTACACAGATTATTTTATATAAACAAAAAAACCCTCAAACTCTCCTCAGTTATATATAATGAGTCAGTATCTCAAAACAGATTTTGCTCTTTTGAGAAAGCTGATTTTCAGGCTATTTTTCTTCCTAGAGGCCCACTGCACAGCTGAGTTAGGCTGTGTAATGATGGCTTCTGCACTGCCTAGAGCCAGCTGCAATCTCCACAAGCTGCCATGGGCTCTAACCGGGCTTACTGGAGAAGCTGGGATAACAAGGGCCAAAGCACCATGGCTTCATCCCAGAACTAACGCTCAAATCCCACCTCCTAGGCAGTATCCCTACACAGGGGATACTCCAGAGTGCAGTCTCCAGGAGGTTTATGGATGTTTCCCTTGATAGAATAGCATAAAAGCAATTGTGGAAAGGGAGTTACAGCATTTTAACCTCTAAAGATTGCACTTTTATTTTCCATTTTACTGATTAGTCTTGTTTCTCTAATAGCTGTCTGGCTAATTTTATCATTGTTTACACAGTTTTCCTTAGAAAACCCTAGGGGCTTCCTGAAGAACTGGCAGAATTAGGACACCAAGATACAGTGAAAGCAATGCTTGATTATCAGATCGTGTTTTTCATACTTCTGGTTTTTAAATTCAATTCCACTCACCCAAAGGAAATCCTCTTTCTGGCAGGTGACCTGCTGGCCCTATCAGCAGAAGGTGAGTTCCCATGTTTTTCTTTGTTTCATTAATAACACATAACTTAACTAAATGCTGTCAATATACCCAGGGTCTAAATAGAAGTGAATTCTGCAAATAAAGATGATTATAGAAGATATTCAGGCAAATTTTCCAGATCAGCAGGTCACTCCTATGTAGGAAGTCACTCTCCCTCAGATCCATCAGAGTCACCACTCAGCAGAAAGCTCCCTAGACTAGCTCCATCCAAATAGAACAGATGGACAAAGATTAAGCTGATCATTTCAGCTTCCTTCATCCATAAAGGCACTGATATAACTGCTTATAGATATTTTAATTTAAGAGTGATGGCCTTATATACCAACTTCAACAAGGCTTAGAACAACTTTCAAACATTATTCAGTGGATGCTTCTCTATCTGTTCTGTAATACCTACATATTTAACAGAAAAATAAGTTTGGTTACCCAAATATTCATGAACATTAAACCATGTCTAACTTTCTACTTTTTTACAAAGCATGACTTGAATTCTTCTACTAGTTCTAATAATGCATACACTTTAATTCCTATGCCAAAAAATTCCATCATTCATAACCAGAAGCATTCATAATTTAAATGACTGTCTCTGCTGTTGATGACATCATTAATTATAACGTTATGTGATGGGGAAGATCTTCTGCCCTGATTAGCATGCATTTTTCAACATCACTGTTAAGTAAAGTTTTATATAGCTGTAACTTTCAGGAAATAGCTGGGATTTGGTATTCTGAAATTACCTTACCGTGGTATTCTGAGATAAGAGCTTTGGAGCACTGCTTAGTAAAAGCTTCACATTTCATATGATAATCAAATTTCAGTAACATCACATTGTGCACAGAACTAATTAACATTCCAGCAAAAAAATTAAGTGCCAAGTTTAAGTTTTGCCCAGAACTGCAGCTTGTACAGCCCAGCTCAGCATTGTGTAGGACATACAATACATTTGCAAAATGGTCTTACTTTTCAAATTCAGCAAAGCACTTAAGCATGTATTTTACTTAACACCTGCTTCCATCCACCTCTACCCAGAAAAGGACAAGCCAATATAGGAATTCAGGAATCAGCAAGATACCGTCTGCTCTAACCTTCTGGATTTTCAAATCTGGAAGTTGTCATATAGTATATCCAAATGTATAAGTTAAAAAATGAGTCAAATCCTTCAAAAATTACAAGACTGATCCAGGAATCTCAAAAGTTTTCCTCAAGCATTTGTTGTCTCTGGATTATACTACGGCTCTGAAGTTGGCTCAGAGACTAGATGCAATCAGACATCTCCCCGTTTACCGCTGGCAGGCCTCGTCTTTGGTGAGCAAGAGCTCTAATTGATTTCTGAGCAGTTCAAGGACATTTTCTGCTGCAACTGCTAACCAGTCACAGCCAGATTTGAATTTCTGTTAAGAAGGAGACAGGCCTTCTGCCCCAGAGATTAACATAGACTCTTCCTCCTGAAGTTTCCAGTTTAGTAAAATTCCTTTTTAAATGTATGATTTTAGTAAAGTGCAATCAGTGCTATAATTCAGCTCAGATGGAGGCCAAGACAATTCAAGGAAAGACTGTTACGTGAATCTAACACTAGAATACAGTAATTATTTTTTTTCATTCAGAGCAACAGATTTGATTTACTTTACACCTGACTGCAGCAACTTGCTAATAGGATCCATAGTGACTATGAAGCAGTTTGCCCATAAATGAATAATAAGAACTTACATTTTCTGTCTGTGTTGTTCTATACTATACAATTAAAGCCTGAAATCACTGGACTATCTGGACACTGGAATTCTACAGGAGCTACAACACAAATGCAGCATTGTATTTTAAGAACAATGCCCGCTTCTGTCTTTTCATCCCACTGATCCTTTAAATATCTGAACAGTGGAATCACTTTATTGATGCACCATTTGATCAAACCAGGCTTAGCTCTCAAATGCTCAATGAATTCTTGTTTGTAAAGACTTAATGCTTTCATATCCGATGCCATTATGTCTCTAGTACCAATTTCCATATTAATTCAGCTTACTTTTCATAGAAAACTCCTCATTTTAATTATTGTCAGCAATGTTGGCAGTGTCTAATGAGGGATGAAGGAATGCTTCTGAGTTCCTGAGTCTGGGTGCATGCCCTGGAGACACGAACATTTGGACAAACACAGGTCAGCCCCTTATCACACTCTAGTTTCCATAGAGAAGAAGCCCAAGCACACACGCTGGACTGGAGCTGTGACAAGTTTTTACCATTTCCTGATCTCAGCAAATGGAAAGGCAGGGAGTTCAGTCACACCTCATGGGGCACCTATAAATCAGGTTGGGTATGGGCTTTGTGCACAGGAAAAGTATCTTTAAGAGTCAATTTTATGTCAGCTAGCATTTGGGTTTTTTTGAAACCCATATATCCTTGAAATATATATATATCCTTGACAAGCAACCCTGCCAGAAAAATCAAAGGTACTGCTTTCTTCAGCAATATCAGCACTAGATTAGTATATGTATGAATAATGACCTAATTCTTATTTCACGCTCCTGCCAATTACATAACTACAAGGAGCTGTTTCTGTTTATAGTGGGATACACTGTTTACACAGTGTGATAAGGCCTATACAAAAACATACAGACAGACTCAAAAACATCTGAGTTAATTTCAACCATATCTATATTTGAAAGCCTGCTGCAACTGATGATTATTTATAGCGCTTATAAACCACAGTCAGGGAGCAGGGCTGCACTGGGCTACGCAGTGTAAACACACAGACTAATGTTACAATTCCTGTAACAAGGATCCTGCTTAGGGATGTTAACAGACGGGACTTGAAAAACGTAGCTCATGAACAGAATATAGTAATCAAATATTGAATAGAACTTCTGTCTTCAGCACATTTCTTCACTATCAACTTAGCTAGAGAAGACTGCCTTGACAAAACAGATTTTATTTTCCACTCAGAAAAAATGATTATCCCACACATACCTTTTTATTGGCAATTTTATTAGGATACTTCCAAAAACAGTAAACTATTTGCTTCAGAATTAAAGCAGGAAAATTATTTATTCTATAGGCTTTCTGACACTTGCTGCATGTAATTTTTAAACTATGGATAGAGACATCTGGAGGATCAAGTATTTTGTCCATTTAAGAATGACTGTTTCAGATTTAACATCCCCACGAATTTATCATTTCAGAAATCATTCTATGTCAATTTCTTTCTTCAAAAAAAGGCCTTTTTCTTTCTGCATCAATGCATGAATATTTTCAGAAAGCAACAAATGGAAGTGAACTGGAAGGTCTGAATTCAGAAACAAAAATCTCAAGCTACAGCTTGAGAAATCACATAGATTTTACATCTGGACCGTATTCCTTTCAAATTTTGCAATCAGAATTGAAACTCTCTCTTGCAAATCTTAGATATGCAGAACCGTAAATTTTCTGATTTATGTAAACAATCCAATTGGCTTAAAAATTAAGCTTTACACATGTAAGAAAAATATGACTGAAGAAATTTTGTACATTAGCACTGTGAAGGGCACTTGAAGTTGAAAAGTTACACTGTACCTTCCTAGAATCTCTGAAAATCTATCTCAAAGAGTGAAGCCACTTGACACTAGAATGATAACTGGTGAAAAATAAATTATTTAATTTTTGTGACTCGGGAAACTTATGTTTCCCATGTACAGCTTCCTCACCCCATAGCAACTGCTTGAGCTTTTATTTTTTTTCCAGCATTTTACTGGGGGTTAGTTACATGTTACCTACAGATGTTAAATTAAGTAATATAAACCTAAAACCACTCACAAATATTTCCAGATCACTCCAAGAGTTACATTCCTCAAATGACGGAGCATGATGCATTAATACAATTACACTAAATTACATTCATACAATTTCTTTCATCTCATGTATTCCAAAAGTAAATTACAAGCTGAATGAATATTCTACTTTCACTATTCACATGTCTTTTAACAATAGGTTAAACACATTTCATAAAGTGATTTCTATTCCTTGACTGGTGACTATGGATATTCCTGTCATAAGCATTCAAGGAAAATGATCTCAGGCATATACAAGGGTAGCAAATCACACTTATTTAAAGTGGGCATTCACAACTGTTTAATGTACTTTTGTTATTCTATTGCACACACAATTCATGTCAGCACTCAAAGAAAAATGATAGGAGTATATTATAGAACAACCACTGGCTTAAAATACAGCTTTTCAACCTGGGGAGGTAAGTTCAAGTGTTAGAAGAGTTAAGATTGAAAATGGGAAGAATAAAACAAGAGAGGAGCGTTCCATTAGAGAATCCTCTAGAAGGCAATGAGACTCAAGCAAAGTGAAATGCTCAAGTCCCAGGATTTAAAGCTGCTTTTAGTGGTAACCTGACAATCTGAAAGGGATATCTCTCCGTACTTTTTAATACATCCCCAGTTCCTCTCCCTGCCAAGTGGGATGACAGCTGGAAAGTTACTAACAGTATTTGATTTAAGAAAGTAAAAATGACCAAACAGATGTTTTTGCAATCTCTAATGTAGGGCTTGAAAATAAAATGTTGGAGGCTGGTTGTAAATAGTTACATGATCCTTGTGCATTTCACCCCGCCAGCCAGCGCATGTGTTCTGGATCTCTAGTGCCTCCAATCTCACTGCAAAAGTGACTCCAAAATTTGTTGGAGTCTGAATGCAACTCAACAGACTACCACCATACATCATTTAACGTTCATGCTTTATCCTTAAAATTTCAAAGAACAAAAGGAAACATCTTCTTGAAGCCTCTTAGAAAACAAAGCACACTTTTTAAAGACTCCATCTTTATGTGATTCACATACAGAAGTTCAACCTAATGGCAACAGTCCACAGGCATTAAGGGAAATAACAGCAATCAATGCTATTTTTAAAGGGAAGAGTGGGGGCGAGGGGTTAACATATGTGGAATTAGCTCTGGGCAAAATGAGAAGCCATTGCATCTAAAATCAAATGCATTCTCTGAAATAGACACCAGAGACCAAATTCCCATGTAGACTCCTGCAGTCCAAGAGTTTCAGCAGAATTTGGCCTTCCTCTTAACTTAGCTTCATTAGGTCATACCATGCCATCAGTTTTTATGTTGGACACCCTACTTACTTCACATCAGTTGTTGGCACTATGTAGGCAATTTTCCGAATTGGAGAGGGAGAAAAGGGTGGTGTGTGCACAAGGGAGGAATTTTTTTCCCATGTAGAATAAAAGTAATTTCTTACAAGACTTTGAGGGGGGAAAGTGATATTTGTATCCCTTCTACCAGATGTCACCAGTGGCAACAAGAGCCAGTATTAAATATCTATCCATCAAATTCTTCTTGAAATTTTTCAGCGTCAGCTGGTCAACAACCCATTCACAAAACTGGGAAAGCTGAAATCTTCCACAGCCATTCTTAACCAATGGTTTTTCCCCTCACAATAATTATCTGTGTCTGAAACTTTTTCATGAAGGACAGACATTCAGAATTTGTAAAAAGAAAAAAAACCTTGTAGCAATAGTTTTTCTTATGTTTTTATTCAGTAAGCAAAATAACACCCCCTCCACACACTGTATCTTTTGCAATAGACTTTTGTTGCTTTTTAATCAGCTGCTGTCTATGTTGGATGCACTAAGGGCTCATAGGTACCCATTTGCCACTTTTTCTGCCTCATACTATGATTTATTTATTAATGGTTGGCTTCAAACCTTGGCTAGGTTTGCCTTCCATCTTAGAGAGAAATGCTCTGGAAAAAAGATGCCTTGATGCTGTCTCTGACATTAAAACAATCTCTGCACTGTCACCTCTTACTGTGCCACCACCAAGGTGCCAACTGCACTGTCATCTCTTGCCAACCCTTACCCCTGTCATAATGCTATCCTGTGCTGTCATCCATATGACTTATCTTCCACTGTTCTGCTGCTTCAAGGCACAAGTGAGATCCAAGTTGACAGGCTCCTCAGCCAGTTAGGATACAACGTTCATGAACGAAAACTGAGATGATCAAATTGTTTCTATGCTTTTTTTTTTAAAATGATCTAGCACAAAGGAACACTTTGAAACAGCACTGGACAAAATATTTTAAAAAATAATCACTTCTCTAAAAGAGATCAGAAGGTAGGCTAAAAAATTACCATACCACTCTTCACATATTATTCCCTGCAGTGATGCTGCCATTGAAATTTTTCTCTCTGTTCTGAAAGCAAAGATCCTTCATGTAGGGCTCAGGGGTTTTTGTCTTAGAGACAGCTGGGTAGATCACAACCCCTTTGCTTCATACATACATGACTAAACAGGATGTCAGAACCTTGCAGAACTGTAAGATTTTCTCTGGAAACATACCAGACGAAATACCCTCCCCCAATCAACTGTTCCTATGGATTGACATAATATTATTTTACCTCCTGTAGCAACAAATTGACTGTATGGGGTTTTTTTCAAAACAACAAACCAGACATTCTGGGAGACAACATGACTATTGTTTTCCCTAAATGGTTTGCTACACGAATATTTGAACAGGATATTTTTTGTTTGTTTGTTTAGTGCTCTAATGATGAAACTCTACAGAATGTCCACAGATAAGATAACAAGTTATCACATTTAAACATTCATTAAAGGCATCTCTTCAGAAGTTAGTAGTGCTTCATTTCATCTGACTCCTTGGATCAAGCATATCAGATAGTGGGGTTTTTTCCTGTCCTACATCATATAGAGGAGTTGGTATTTTCTGCTTAAATCAGAAGAAATTTAATATGACTCTGTCCTTTTCGCCTATCCAGCCACTTATCTTGTTTCGTTTGCAAATATCATATGTATTCTCTTGAGATAAAAATAGTGCAAGATGATTAGTTAGGCAAGTTCATTTGACACCATTCCCCCTTCGTGACGCTGAAATCTAAAATCTGTATATGGTATACAACTTAAAGTATATATATGCAAGATCAGCTCTGCTGGAGACACACAGCAAGTACGTTCCTCCCAACCAGATTGCCTCCTTATCCAGCCAAGAAGACCACAAAGGTAAGCTGATTAGATCCTCTGCTTTCAGAAAAAGAAACACAAAGCAAAATGCTCCCTAAATGGAAAGAGCCTACGCAATTAAAGTAACTATTCTTATATCAGCTTCCAGTATGTCGTATCTTTACAAGCTAACATAGAATAGAATCAGCATTGAGATCACAGGATGGAAAAAGACAGGAATGATGCCCCTTGTAAAAAATGCTGCAATTTTTAGTTTTTCCTTCAACTCTTCCCCATTTTTAATCTTGTCAGCAGTGAGAATTAGGTGAATGGCAGAGCTCCAAATTATCTTGCGTAGTGCTGAGAGGGGGAAGCACTTTGCACAAGAAGCTACTGGGACAAAATAATCACTAGCAAAACAAAAGTAACTCATCCGCTTTAGCTGGAGAAGTACCCATCGCCATCAGCGTGAATTTCTCCCATTGTCTCCTTACACCTTCTGAGATATTCAGAAAGGGACTGAAGTGATGGACAATTTCCTCTGCTGCAAACCAACAGGTACAGAGGCAGACTTTTCATATTTTAGGCAAAGTTTAAACCTGTATGTAGATCTCCAACCAGTGCACTGACTATAAATGGTTACCAGCACTGGTTTCCTTCTCATGAATGCTGCTTTCCATGCTTAAACAGGAGGAACGATGTTGCTATATTTCTGTTCTTTTGGGGCTTTTGGGAATAATCTTCTATGCCTTAGTTCCTCTTCCTTCACTAACATGGAGCTACTTTAGAGTAATATTGCAAGTTTTAAACTGTAACCAGTCTGCACTGGTGTGTGCAGTTTACCAAACTGTAAATGCATTGATGCTATGTTCACACTCAAAAAATTGGCTAGAAATTCAGGCCTTGTAGCATTTTCTTGAGCAATATGTATTACCTTGGCAAGCTACTGCAGCTGTTCATGGCTGAACGGTACAAAGAGTATGTTTTGTCAAATGCTGCTGTGTCAGAAGAAAACGCCTCCTCCACTCTGCTAGGAACAAATATTAAGTATCAATACTTCTGTCCTAAGCACATCAATATACTGAAATGACAAAATCCAGATAAAAATGCGGTTTATTATCACCTACACGGAATTTAACACCCCCCCACACAACATACTTAAAAAAACTTTTTTATAAAGCTATCATGAAATGTAGTTTTTTAATGATGCAGCAGCTCAGCAAACCAAATTTATAGCATAGTTAGGTTTCCTTGAAATGAGTAAAATTGTTATTACTTATTCTACACTATTATTTTCATTCTTTGAAAATATCACTACATTTATTGATAATACTACTAGCTTTTTAAAATTCCATTTATTCCAAGAGACATACTAGCCTTATCTTTTATGTATGCTGTAAATATATGCCTATTTTAATTTAATAATCATCCACCTCCAGAAGCCAAAAAAAAGTCATGAAGCTTTGTGGTGCTAGACACCTTTGATTCGCTCCCCCAGTGCAGTACAGGCATCAGATCCTCCTGCATGCAGAATTCCTCCCTCATTACCCAGCTTTAAGTGGAAGCACCTGCTGCAGACATCTGTTACAGTATGCTCCGCTTACAATTAGATGAATAATGTCTCCCTTATCATACACTGTCACAGCAGCAACTTCAAATAGAGCCATGAAAGAGGTAGAGAAGTCATTTTAATGACTAAGTAGCTCACATTTAATTTATTTTACAGTTCAACAATGGCCATCACTGACATCCTTTCTGCTAAAGATATTGAATCTGCACTCTCCAGCTGCCAGGGTAAGGAATGGTCTCTCTGCAGCCACAAGATGCGTATCATTTTTATGTCTTAAGATGACATGCCTATCATTTTCCCCTTAGATTCCTTCCCCGTGAGATCTCTTTCTAGCTACATTACACTATAGTCCCTTGAATTCAGGAAGTCTCACAAGTGGTTATTTGGTGGGTACATTCCCCAAAACACAGAGCAGCAATTAAAGGGCCACAGTTTCAGTTAGGGCTGGCTTAACTCTAAACTCTGTCGATTTTTCAACCTATTAAAGACTTACATTTAAATAGTTAAACCTTTCCTTCAAAATGTCAAAAAAGCCTCAGCTTGCAGAATCAAAGTGTCATTTGTGAAGCAATGACCAGTCTCAGTTCTCTTAAGAGTTCCTCGGCAAGATCAAGACAATTTTCCAAATGCTCAAAGAGGTAGTTTGACTGTGAGTTACTTACTTTTCTACCAAATTCTTCACCAAAGTAAGGACTAAGTGAAAATAAAGTAAGAATTATAGGAGTTGGTCTGTAAGCCACAGTAGCAGCCTCTAAATATTTGTTATTAATTGCATTTAGACACGTTGCATAAATCCTGATTTAACAGAATGTGCATTGTAGCAGAAAACTTCAAACTGACTGAAAGGATACATGACCAGACACAAAGTGATTAAAAAGGGAAATTATCCACTGTATCTTCTTTTTTGCTACTCTGGGGAACACAAGAAAGAGGAGCAGGCTGATGATTAAGAAAACGCATATTCCCAAGGACACATACAGTAGTAGCAAGTTCAAGAGAAAATATTTAAACAACTTCTGTTTCTTCCAGCTGATGATTCCTTCAACTACAAGTCTTTCTTCTCCACGGTTGGTTTAACCAGCAAATCTCCTGATCAGATAAAGAAAGTTTTTGGAATCCTTGATCAGGACAAGAGTGGTTTCATCGAAGAAGAAGAGCTTCAGTAAGTACTGTTCAGCTGCTGTATTTCTTTAAACAATCCAAACCTTTGAATTTGCTTAGTGTTCTAGAAGAAACTTTCTGTTATTTCAGAAATAAACCACAATTCCTTATCTTTCCTTGAATCTGTTGGATTTTCTCAGATACTCAGAGCAGGCATTACCTTATGGGGTTTTTGACATGGGTTTAAGAAAACAAGAAATACCATGTCAGGGACTTTTCAAAGAATTAAACTCAAGCACAGTGCTCCACCCTGTTCTATTTCAGGCTGTTTCTGAAGAATTTCTCTTCAAGTGCCAGAGTCCTCACCTCTGCGGAGACCAAGGCTTTTCTGGCTGCAGGTGACACTGATGGTGATGGCAAAATTGGAGTGGAAGGTAAAGACTTTTGGAAACTTCATAAAAATTGTGTTTAAAAATGCATGTAGGGTTGCATTTAAACTGTGGCATGAAGAGTACATCCAAGTACTTTGGCCTGGTGCTTTCTGCCACAGTTTTTATACTAGTGAATACTTGTTTATTGTCATAGCTTTATTCCCATTAGATCTCGTTGCGGCAACAGCATATCTAGGCCCAGTATAAAGCTTGTTCTTCCAATCAATAATAACAGATTTGGGGTTAATTTGTCATGTGTCTGATCCATAGACAAAAAGCCCCAGATTTTTAAAACATCCTGAACACCTATTCACTCTCTGAATTTCCATCTCGGCAGTGGGTGCTCTGCACTTCTGGCCATATGTCACTGTCATTTTTAAACACACTTCCACCTACATAAACTTATTTCTTCATCTACCACTATCAGACATTAGCCAATATTACTGAGTGGTTAATTCAGTAATGCAAAATAAGACTGGTATTGTTTTTCAAGGCTAGAACTGCTGCAATGCAGTACAGAATTTTGTGCTGGAGAATTATCTGCTAAGTGCAAATTTCACTGGGCAGTCCTACGAGAAACTAAATCAAATTCCTAAAGAAAACCTCACAGGGATGATGTGAACTGGTCAGGATATTTCTTTTAGAATTGCAGCAAAGGAAAATAGGACATTATACATCATATATTAGAGATGAAGTCACTGAAAACAGGGCTGTCTCAGCTGAACTAGGACAGGTGGCAATAACTCTAACAGACACACGTGCTAATCTTAGCCAGAGTTTGGGAGGAGAGAGAGATACACTGTTGGAGGAATTTGCTTTAGCAGCAGCTTTTGCAGCTTCTGTTTATAAGCCCCAAATAGGGCATTATATTATGCAGATCTTAGCCCTTAACCATTGAATCTCCCATTTTGAAATTACATCACTACTGATATTTTTCTTTGGAATTACAAAACTAAAAAATCCCTCATATTGAAAGCTACAGGCTCAACCTAATGTACTTTCCGCTTCCTTTGCTATTATCAGAGTTTGTAATGGGTTAAAGATAGTTTACCTTTAACTCAGGATTTCCCATAAATATGAATTTACAGACGCACTCCTCCTCTCTGCACTTACTCTTTTTAAGGAGTGAAAAATCTGTTACGCCCCCAGAATCTCAGTTTAGCAATAGCTTGTGCAGTGTTATAATAACTTCGGGAGCCCTCCATGGCTAGGAGTTTAAGTAATTTTTATCTGTCTTTTCTAAAGATGTTAAGAACCACTTTCATCTAGTTTTATTCCCTGCCTTTCTCATTTTCTTCCTTGACAGAATTCCAATCTCTGGTGAAGGCATAAACAGCATTAGACCAAAGGCAATCTTGGACTGACTCTTCCAATTACCTCTTCCAACAAGCACTCCGCACTCAGCATGTGTTTGTACATTGTTATATTGTTTCAGGAGTAAACAATTCCCCATACATCAAGTTCAGACACCGGATTGCTGAGAAATCTTGCAATGTACAGATGTTTTGGTCATGTGGTATTGTTACATTTCCATTGTAAAGAAGGGACTTTGTGATTTTCCGCCACTCATAATGCTGAAATTGTGGCTGGTAGAGGGGAGGAAAAAGAAAAAAATTTAACCCACAACCTGGGGGGGAAAAGCTGCTTTTAAAACTTTGTTTAGGTTTTCCATCCTCATACTTGACCATGCTGACTTGCCAGACCTGTATCTGGTGATGATCTTAAACAATATGACATCTTTTAAGGCTTAATTGTATTGATTTAATTAAGTTTTATTTCTGCTTAATTCTCTGATTCTTGAGGAAAAGCAATACTAACAAGATACCTAAAAATAATTTATATTATGTTCCAACCCTGAGAATATGAGAAAAAAATTTAAGAGGAGTTGACACATAGCTCAAAACATAGAATAAGTTTGTGGGTAATTTTACAAAATGAAGTACTAGGCTACAGCATGTATCATCAGAAAGTGTTTACGGCCTAAAATGTAACTCTCCCTTAAGAAGATTTATCTTTCATGAAATCTAAGACAGCTGTGAGATAGAGGAGAAGGGTCTAATCCCAACTCTGACACTGTCACAAGTCACAGTCCCCTGACAACATGGGCCACAGGCCTGGAGGTTTTTCTGTGAATCATGAACATGTTGCTTATTATCTCTTAATAATGTACAAAACAATAATACTTTGCCACATTTGTAAATTTCTGTCTTTCCTACAGACAACAAACCAGCCAATCTTGCTGCTTGATTACCTTAAAGTTCTGTTACATTGCTAACTGATGGCTAGTGCTCCATTCTTTCATTTATTATATGAATAATCATCTATATAATCCATAATATTAGCAATTTTCTCAAGTCTGAAAATTACTGAGAACTAGTCTTTCCTTTGATAAGTGTCTTACAGGATTTAGAGCTAGTTATAGCATTGTCTTCATTAATGGACCAAGTAAATAATGTTCATGGTTAAATCCAGAGCTCAATAGACTGAGTAGATGTTGTGCACTTCTAGCTGAGTGGGTTGGAAATTTCCCCACCAACATTTAGTTTTCTTCTTTCCCATCTACCATGACGTTTTTCCAGCTCACAAGTAGACTGTCATTTTAATACTCTGCTGAAACTAGATGATAATTATAACATAATTTGGCAGCTGTTTTGAAGAAGAACAGAAACAAAGCCTTCTGGAACTTTTATGTAACATTCAATGTTGGCATTTCCATGAATTGTGAGATGATTATGTGAGGCAAGTACAGCTCACTCATACCCAGGCATGTAAGAGAACTGTTTGGCAGATTTAAGATGGCTAATGCAAAAGAGGAATTCTAGCAATCAGACTCACTGAAGCCTTGGCAGAGTTATAATGAATATAAATCCTAATTCTATCCACATCGCCTTTGATGTAAAATCTGGGCTTAAATTATAGCTGCTGTTAACTGCAGCACTGAAATATTTTGCATAATGATGAGATTCTGTGGTTCCTTTTACCTTATTTGTTTTCCTATCTGCTGAAGAAAAAAACCCAGACAATCCAGATCTGCAGCAATATACAGATGTAATATATACATTAGCTCTTCACACTACTAATCACTAAAATATCCGGTCACTAGTTCACAAGCAGATGGCACACACAATACCATAAGTGACAGACCTGATACTGCATTCCTTGCACATCTGAAAGTCTCATGTGGAATGCAAGAAATGCAAGACTACATAGTGGCCTATCCTGTATTACAGAGATGCTAAGCAACTGCGCATCACTGCCTTCTGTTGCCACAAGGGGGAATTAAGTACTTCTGAGAATCAGTCAATTCCTGTGTAGGTTGCAACTTTATGTAAAACTCAGAGAATTTTGTTTATGAGAAAATCTGTTCTTCTTAAACACTAACTCGTGGCAAGAAGATGAGTTTTAAATCTTATGAAAACCGTCCAGCCATTTCATTAGAAGGAATGACAAAAAATTCAAAAAAGACCCCAATTTAAAAAAAATCCCACAGACTGTTCAGCAAAACCAACATCTAGTCCTTATTAAGTCTTCTGTTGGCACTGGGATCCACATTCTTAGAGCTAACCAAACCAGAAGATATTATTTCCCACCTAAAGGAAACAAATTCCAAAAATTTAGTTTTCATGGAAGGTTCATCTCACTGAATTTAACTTCAGCCAGTGGCAGCCTGCAATTTTCTTAAGGAATAGCATGGAGTGTTCTCTGAACATGACAATGTTATTGCCCTAGAGAAAAACTTTGGTTGCAGGATGTCTATGTGGATGCCATCTGAAGTAGCAAAGAGACAAATGGTGATACCACAATATTACCACAATGAGGTATAGAAACACAGAGTAATTCATGCTGGAAAGGATCTCTGGAGGTTTCTGGTTCAATCACTTCCTCAGAAGGCCAGCTTAGGGCACACTGCTCTAAACTGAGTTTGAGTATCTTCAAGATGGAGGTTCTATAACCTCTCCGGCAATCTAATAAGTAAGGGTTAAGTCCTCTGCATCAAGCTTTTACAAATGACTTACACAAATAAAACGCTGCTGAGTAGACAGTTAAAAATCAAAGTTCTGTCAGAAATTGCTTATGCTACATCAGATCAGAAAGGATCTAACTACACCCTGTGTTATCACACCAATAACCTTTTTTCCAGTTTAGAGTAAGATCATCCTACTCGGTATAATGCTGCTTCATAGTTCCAAAGGAAAAGTTGGTTACATGTTTTACCTTTACTTAAGAAAATTAAAGAACAACCCAAAATGTGAGTGGCAGATCTGAGTTCCACTGAGCCCAAAGGCTGGGAGTTCTCAACATACCTCAGTCTCCTCATTATGCTGTATGGGCAGTTTAATCCTCCCAATACTTCTTGTGAAATAAAGCTGTACCATGATGCCTTTAAGTGGGAGCTAAACACAAATAAATTGATTATCCTACACAATCTCTTAGAAAAAGGATATAGAGAGCCAGGATGTTCAACCTAATATCCCCAAACCACCCTAGTGCTCTAGCACTGAATCCATCAACTCCCTTAAACCGAAATTTGGGGTTGTCCTGATAAAAGAGCAGAATCATGCATAAGATAAAACCCCTGGTATTTGGTGGAAGCTGGCTGCTTCCTAACTTCATGTTCCTTTGGAAATCTCAACCTAGAGTAACTTGTAAACTTCAGATTCAATTTCAGCTCTCCAACTGTTTGAAATCTCACAGTCATCTTCTAACAAGTAAGAGAGCATAGAAAGGGCAAGGGGAAGTCAGAACATTTATTGCACACATAGACTGGTAAAGTTTCTTCTCCGAGTTAGCAGCCAGCCCATGTGGAAAATCTTTGATGCAGCATCATCAGAGGCGCGTGGAGCTCTTCACACATACAGTATGGGCAGAGGGGGCCAAGGCTGGATTCATTTCCTGGAATGGGTTACTGAAATAGATATATCTTGATTAAATCCCTCAACAGACATGTACCTAACATTTTCATGCTTAGTTGTCCATATATTTTGAAACATTTTCATAAGTGGATGCTGTGGAATATGAACTAATTTAAAGTGTTCACATTCTATGAAACTTAATATTCATTCTACTTTTGCTTGCAAGCAGAGAAAGATACCATTACATCGCTAGGCCCTTTTTGGTACGCTTTCTGTACCAAAGGCCCAGAGAGCACACTGTCTAGCAGCTGGGATGTGGCTGCTCCATAACTTCTGTTTTGCTTATGAGCATGTCCTACACCCATGAAAACAAGAAAATCAGAGTTTCTGTGTATGAAACTGCAGGTTACAATATGAACAGAAGGTACCCCTAGACAAGGCCTTCCCCTGAAGTTACAAAGCTACTACTGACCCCAAGTTCAAAGGGGAACTTATGTCAAAGTAGAATATGTGAATACTTGACTCAAAGGGAATCACAGCGATTTCATCACAACTAGATATTAATCAGCAGGTCTTTCCTAGATACTAACTTTCTACTCTAATTCCCAGGCTTCCAGAAAAAACTGATCTTATCTTTGCAATGATCTCCCTAACAGACTGTAATATTTAGTCAAATAAACACAGTAAAACCTGATTCTTCCTATTCATCAAAATAACCTGTTCTTCCTAATCATCATTAAAGGAAAGTTCTCCAGAATTATTTCTGAGTTTTTAATTTAGTCTGTTTATATTCCAGTCTTTCGAGTGATTTGGTAGACTAGACTTTTTGCTTTTAAATATCTGCTCCTTCCTCCTCTCTTCCTTGCTCACGAACGCTCACCTATTAACCTGTTCTCATTTTCAGTTCCTTGGTTTTCTCACACCCGAAGTAGTCCGGGAGAGATTTCACGTCTGGACTTGACTGTCTTTGGTGCCATCTACAGGCAAGCTCTGGTCTGCCACAGAAATACTCAAAACTTTTATGGATAAACGCTTTGTAATCTCTATGTGGTCTTCTCACGAGGATTATTTCTTGAATATTCAGTAATTCCAACACAATTATCAGATCCTCTCTGATCCCTGGCCATACTCTCAATTATTTTCTAGGAACCTGAAAGAAAGGCAAAACTAGATTCCAAATCGGAAAGACTGGATCATTTAGTTTATAAATCCACCACCTCAGGATTAAAAATGCCTTTAAAAGTAACTTGCTCAGTTGATCTTTATAGTCCGGAAAACTTTGCTTTCACAATGTTCCATTTACCACACAGCATGGGTTTACAGTAATTTAGTTAGCACTTCTCCTAAGCATTCTTCTCTTGAAGAAATGATCAAGGGAAACTAAGATATGCAAAATGAGGTTTTGTCTGGTTTTAATGTGTATAATTTTTGAAAGAAAAGACAGCAGCTTTATGTTATATTGACCAAGTGCTAGGCTTTATTTTAAATGTAATGGCATTATTAAAATATTACATAAATCTACAATGGTACTCTGTGCACATTTATTTACATATGTGAGGGTGTGAAATGTTCTCCCAGTGGCTTTTTAGCCATCAGCCGATTTCAGCCATTCTTGAGGCCATTAAGTTCCAACAGATTTCATGAGGATCCTACTGATAACCAGGAAGAGAAAAGCTGCAGTTTGATCATAGTTACTGTTTGAATCCTTACAGAAGTTTATTTTTTTCAGTACAGAAAGAGCCAAATATCATGTATTTCACTGCTCATTTGAACTCCTTGCCATGAGTTGATGCCTACTCCTGTGTGCTGCTGAACAACTGACAACCTTAGTTCTAAAAATGGATATATTTATTATGATGATTTAAAATGTGCACCATTCAATGAACTAATACTGAGCAAATGTCCTCAGTATTAGACTTTTATAGTCTAAAGTACATAGTAACTGGGTAATCAAAGCTAATATAGCAGTTTATTAAAAATACTTTAGGCTGATTTAAAATTAAAATTTTTATCTGTGAGATTCTACTTGTATGTCAGATATATCTGTTACAAATTTATCAGTATTAGTATTATTTGAACACTATTATTATTTGAAGACTATTGAGGGAGTAAAGTTTCATGGGTAATTCCTATCAGGATCAGGGCCTTATAAGTCAAAGTCTACCATGAAGATGTCCATTTATTGCTATCATTAAGCAATAATTTTTTTTTTTTCATTCACAGATCAAAAATAATTCACTAGACTAAAAATAGGTGCAAACTGAGAGGATTTACTTTGTATGGCACTAAACCTTATATATTTTCTAAAACACCACACACATTCCTTTGGGATATAAATATCAATGTGATTAGCTAGCAGGTCTTGTCAGCCACAGTAACTTATCCCCTGGGGCATCTGAGCCATTGCGTAGCTCTAGGAATTCTGTAAAAGGTTGAGAGGACTTAACTTAGTCTATGTAAATCATTACCTCTGTCATTTGAAAAATAATTAAGTCAAGAGGACTCTGCAGAACTTTTACCCTACATTATTTTCTATTCTTGGCTTTGGGAAGACTAAGTGGCAAGGTGAGTTCAATCTTTCCTCTGGAGCTTTTGAAGACATCGCAATAATCCACAAAAAAAAAAAATGCATGGAAATAACAAAGATCCCCAAATGCCATGCAGTTCTATAGATACGTTTGGTTTTGTCCTCAGCTTGTGCACCTGAAAACTTAACTAGAGAGAACAGCAAGCCAGATGCACTGCATGTATCTGAACTAACGGATGGAACAGTCGGCTCCTGCAGGGCAGCTCCCCTGGTTTGCCCTGGACCTAGGTTGCAACTGCCCCACTAGTCAAACGTGGCTCTCCTTGTGGGGCAGCACCAAAGTCTGATAGAGCAAGATCAGTATGAACTCTACCCAATAGTATTTTTCATTTTACAGTAGCTTTGATATGGCTCTTTCTGCTGTCCTGACAGAAGCTGAAATGGCTGCTGGCCTACAGAGCTCTCAAAGTAACATTTACATTTTAAATTTGGGATTTCAGTTTATCTATCAAATTCCTTTGTCCTCACTACCCCACCACCCCAATATCCCAATTCCAATGGAAACAGAAAAGCTGAAAGGACGAACTAGACAGTAAAATATTGATTTCCTCTTCAGGGTACATGGTAAGATGTTTTTGTTATGTCTGGTTGCTAATTACAGCTTTATTTGTTTTATCAAAAAGAGGAAAAGGAGACAAGGTAATGGAAGAGATGCAAATTTTAATCTTTGCCAGCCAAGGTACAGGCACCCATCATCACTTGTGCATTGTAGCAATTTTACATAGGAAAAAATCCAGAGGCTGTAAGCCTGTTTTTTGTAGAGAATAATAATAAAACTGCTAATTTTAATACAAGCACAATATTTATCCTCAAGTTCTGTGAATCTATTTTTGAGTGAATTATCTACTTACAAATGTAAGTTCTTGCATGATGAAGACCAGAGTCAGTATTTATCTTCCTAGGTTTGAGAGATCATTGATGGAAAAATCCCGTTAATCTGAAATAAACTTAGGAAAATCAAAGATTGTTGATTGGGGCTTGTAATGACCCTCACTGTACTGCAGAATGATTTCCTGCTTCTTGAGCAAAAAGCTATTTTTTTTGTTCCAGATCTTGAACTACTTTTTTTCATCTCACCTTGCTTATTTCAGCTGCTCATTCATTCGATTACAAAACCATTTTTGTCAAAGTGGGTCTCAACTCCAAGTCCAAAGACCAGCTCACCAAAGCCTTGGGAATTCTTAACCAGGACAGGAGTGACTTCACTGAAGAAGATGAACTGAAGTAAGTAAATAAATAAATGAGTAACCAGCAGGCTTGTGTTTCATTGTCTAAAAATGGAGGATAAGATCATAAATACTCCCTTTCCTTCTGTCTCTTTGGATGAGAGACAAACGTGTGAGTGTGTGTACATGTGCACACACACATGTGTGTGTGTGTGTGTGTGTGTGTGCTTGTGCTGAAGGAGCTGCAAGACAAATAACAAAGGAAAGGCTGGATCACAACGACAAAACACTCTGATAGCCCTGAAAAGACTTGTTTCATGTAGGGATAACTGGCAGACTGTGAAGATAAAAATAGCAGTTCTGCTAGAGTTTGCTTTTTATTATTGCAAGATTTTTTACTAGACTGAATTCAAAGGGCTATTTTTCTCTCATCTTTCTATCACATGAATTATATCTTCCAGATCATATTCATCTGGCTTTGAAGTTAAAAAGTTAGAAAAATTCTTTCCACTCTTTAAGAGTCTACATCTTAGAAGAAAAAAAGAAAGATAACACACGAGGGAAGATGAATCCTGCCACTATGGAGTCAGTTTTAATTTTGCCTTCTTAATCTAATGAAACCAAAATGTCATCAAGCATTTTTACATGTTGTGATGCAACATTCCCTTACTTTCTTACCCTTACTCTCACTGAAGTTAAAGGAAGTTTTGCCCTTGAATTCAAAACGATTTACAAAGAGCTTTTGAAATCGTCTCAAGGATCGAATCGGGCTTAGAATTTTACAGCTATTACCAATACCAAACTCTATATGCTTTCAGTACTTTGTATGTCTCACTCATTTGTCCTCTCACCTTTAACACTTTTCCTGCAGAATTTCTCAGTCAGTGTCAGAGCTTTGACTGATGCTAAGACTAAGGCATTGCGGGCAGCAGGTGATAGTAAAATTGGAGTGGATGGTAAGAGTGCCTTTATTAAACAGAATAACATCTGCCTTTGAGACTTTCTAATGACTCACTGTAGGCAGCTGCCCTGCTCCATACACTGGATGTTATGGATCTGATTCTGTGGGGCTCAGATCTGTTCTGTATTGTAGAGAGAATCTCACACAGGAGCTGGTCTATATTCTGCCCTTGGCTACAGGTGGTCAGTCCCTTTTTATATATACAGAGATTTTTGCAAGACTGAAACTTAAATTGGTATGTTTATAAAATTTCAGTATATAATTTAACTACTTTTTACCATTGAACTATGGTACAATGTGATATTTAAATGCAGTTCCTCTGTCTTAAGTATCTATATTATTAGGAGTAGACAATGTGCTACCTTTAAGGAATGATTATCAGAGGAAGTATCATTAGTTTCCCATTTTAACTCTTCAAATTAAGAAAGTACTTTTTCGAGTGTGCAATTACAAAATGTGGTCCCATTTTATTATTCTTTTATTTCTTTTTCAGAGTTTCAAGTTCTGGTCAAATCTTAACAAGTAGTCAAAATAAAGGCCAAGGTATCTATGCCATAAACAATCTCTCCTATTGCAAGCCTACTATGTATTTACACATTTTGTACCCTGAAAGGTCATGAACAATTGCTGGCAAGTGATTTCATATTGCTGGAAAACATCTGAAGTGCAAGCACTACTTAAACCACTTTCCCCAGTGTTTTAAGCAGAAGGTCTTTATACCATGGGGACACTGAAGTGGAATCCACTCTGCTCATCTATGTTTAGGGCATTAAAGATACTAGTAAAAATATTAAGAGCAGGAGAAAATAAAGCATCTCTGTGGGGCATTTAATTTTCAATATTTGCATAAATAGCTAGCACCTGTTGTAAAAAACTAGAATTAATAAAATGTCCATGTGTAAAACTGGTTATGGTAACTGGTAGCGGTGGTATTTAATCAAAAGGTGTATTTAATCCTTCATATATGTTTTTACGTCATTCTTTATGCAGATGATTATGATACATATACTAATTAAATGGCAGGACCTAGCACTAATTTTAATATAAAATCAACCGGATCCAAGATTAATCTAGATTACTGAAATAGCAATACATTCAAAATTCTCCAAGGAATCACTCACCTTCTTTGCCCACCTGATGGCACTATTGTTCCACTCACAAGAAGTTAAAACAGTTTTCTATCTGCTTGAATTAATTCAAGTCAGAACACTTCTAGTCTCCCATATGCCCACTTCTGATGATGACTCAGTTTTGCCTGATTAAATCATCTCTGAACACCGAATGCTCACATTTTGTTTTCCAAAGGAGAAAGTTTCCCTGTGCCTCAGATCTTGGGAGCAGGACAGAGATCTTAGGAAAGGTCTGTGGTGCTAGTTTGCAGTCAGGGGATAAAGACCTTTTGCTGGATCCACTTTGCACACTGAATGCCCTTTAGTGCCATCCATATGGCACTAAATAATGCAGCATACCAGGCTGTACTTGGCAAGTTGCACACCATTACACAGTGAGGGAGCAAGACATGGGTCTACCTGCACAGGGGTAGGAGTCAGGAGCCCAGAGTTCCTCTCTCTGTCAGTATGATACTTGAAGGTCTGCACACAGCCACAACAGAGATTCGGAACCCTTTAATCATACCAACGTGATCTATGCTAAAATGAATTCTTGAAAGATCAATGTAAAGAGTATTAATTGTTACCACAATTCTAAGCTGTTTATTTTGCACGGAAGCCTAATTAGAGAAGATGTGTTTTTACAACCCTCACAAATGTAACTGAAGGCAAAGGAAGGTGTACTTTGGATAGGGCTGGGTGAAAAGCACTTCGAAAAATCAAGTCCCTGGTGCTCCATAATGGAAAACTGGGGCATGTTGCCCCAATAATCAGTGTTTTACTGCTTTTCTCCATCTTAAAACTGAGGATAACAAAAAGCCCACATGTCGCAGGGTTGTAAAAACAAATGCATAAATGTTTGTGAGGAAAGTATCATAAAATGAAGACCCCTGCAAAAAAATTGCTAAGAAATTAATCTTTTTTCTTCACAGACACATTGAAATAGCAAGCTGGAAATAGGAATGAGGAGAATGCAAAATTCTGAACAGTTGCTCATAGTTGTTCATGCAGCTTGTGCACTGACTAAGTTAGGGTTCTGGTTGGAAAGTAAGAGTGTGATGTAATTGTGATTTTCCCAAAATAGAAACACACACAGCAATCAAATTAGGTTACAAAAATAAAATAAATAATTAATAAATAAAATAATACCTAACTAGACACTACAGTGTATGGGGTTTTATAGGCTTATATATGTGATAGAAATAAACATATATCCAAACAGCCTTTAAAAAAATCTAGATGGCTTTAATCATCCAAGAACATTATATTTCCTACATGATAGTTACTCCTATGTGCTCTTCTTGAAAAATTTGCAACTCTTAAAAAGTCCGTTCTTGGGCAATAATCTTGGGAAAACCTGTATGATGGTTGCCTCACACTGTATTTGTGGGAGCTATTTAAGACGTTTCAGTGTTTGCAAATCAGAAATCTTCATTTCAAAATTACCTGCTAAAGCAACAGTGGTTCTGATGCATAACACATTTATGATAAAACATTATGGAGAAGGAAGGAAGGAAACATCAAGACAACGTTGGGGAAATCATCATATCACACGAAATTAAAGCAATCTACAGGATGTTAATGAATACTCAATAATGTGTTCATGACTTATATTTGTTGGCAAAAAATCAATTTCCATTAACTAATGAATATTGTAGAATTTTCCTTAACAGTGAGAAAAGAATTGTCCATCAAACAAATTCACATTTATGATTTCAGTGTCATCTCTGGAGAGCAATAAAAAAAAGGAAATTCTGAAGAATTAGTAACCGCAGTCTGACTGCAGGGCCAAAAACTCTCCCTATTGTCAGAAAATGGTATCTCAGCTGAAATTAATAGGCGTCACCTGAAGATCTTCAAGCATCATACCCATATTAATGGCTAAATGAGAGAGAAAGGCACAGACAGCTCAGATAAGTTTTGAGTTAGCAGGCAGGTCCTTTATTTAACCACACTTATTTCCACACTGATTAGCCTGCTAGGGCTACAAATCTAAGACAATTTCACCACTTACCATTCCATTAAGAACAGTAAAAAATTAATGACAGGGCAAGTCTGATATCAGCTTCAGTGATCAGTCCAGAAAGTTAAGAAGAGCTTGTGACTAGAGACTTTTTTAGACCTTTCCTTCCTTCAGTATTACCACTAAGCAGACTGGTGGAGAAAATGCTGTTTTCTGTCTGCAATAACGCACTTTCTTTCTCATCCTCTCTGTCTCTCACTCGCACAGGCTGTCAGGTACTGGGAAATTTCTGTAACTGCTTATCATGTGCTTGAAGAAAGCACTTCAAATTGTGCTTGTAAGGCCACAGCTGGAAAGAGTGCTGCATAATCATAAACATACATTGCCACACAGCTCCCTTAAAGTAAAGGACACTATTCCAGAATCATAGATCTGGAGGTCTGAGACCATGGCCTCCATTCTGCAAGTGTTTCTATCCAACTCTTTCCACCAGAGTCCCTAAATATGTGGTTGCCTTTTATAAACAGAATTTTGTCACATGCTTTACACATGTGTTTTAAGCACTTGTCTGAATCTAGACACCTGCTTCTCCTGTATTTAGAAGGCCATTTCTGTAAAACAAGTGACTTTTGATGATTATTTATAAGGTTAACTCTAATTATAGGGTATTTTTACTTTATACCTCACTAAGGGTTATACATCCTCCTCCTGCTGCAATTAATGGCAGAAATCCCACTGACACCCATGAGGACAAGCAGTGACTATAGAAATAGTTGGAACTACTTCAGTGCTATTTGCTTTATTTTACCATGGTTTCTTACACTGTGGGTCATAGTGAAATACAGCCATGTGCAAAAAACCTTTTGTAACAGTATAGTACCACTGTACATATATTTTACATGTCAAAAAAGGCAGCACACAGATTATTTCACAGACTCCAACCTTAGGGCACAGTTTTTAAAATACACAAAAAAACCTGAACAATTTAGGCTTTTAAAGATTACTTTTTAAAGATTACTTTTGAAGATCTGACACTGTCTATAATTCTGACAGCAGAAACATCTTAGACAATTATATTTAGGGTCAGAGACAGAAAATTGTGTACTGAGTCACAGAAGCACTTGCAAATGCATTTAAAAGCAAAAGCACAGCATATCAAATGCTGACAGAGATCTTCCAGGACAGCTCTTTAAGTGAAAAAATATCCTGATCAGACCAATCTCTATGAATTAGTTACACTATTAACCAGTTGTATTAGTCTATTCTGCTATCATTTACAAACAGAAATCAATCTCATTTACACAGAATGATAAGGATATAATTTAAACTGGGGAAAGTACACAAGACATTTCTCCTAATGGTGAGAGAAGTACCTGTCTTAGTCTAGCTCCAGACCCATAGTGCCACAGGATGTATCTTGGAGTCTACAGTCCGGATCTCTTCTCAGTGCTCTGGGTAATACCCTCTACTTGCTGCAAGGAAAGAAAGTTTTGTCACTGAGGCTTCCAAGGCCTGGATTTCATCCTTTATTGTAATAATGCACAGTACCAAAAAAGTCAAATACTAAACCATGTTCTTAAACTTCTCTGTTAAACATAGTAAAACACTACGGCCCAAGCAGCCATTCAAATCAGATGCTGTAATTATTCCCATGTGATTAAAGCATGTGCCTTAAGAGACACCTGAAGTGGCAGGATATAACTAATTTTGTTATAAAGGCCCTTTCCAGTGATTATAGCTATATTCACACAAAGGTTCTCTGACATCACCATTGAGACATCAGCATTAATGATCAAACGCATAGGTTACTGGGTATCTATTTTAGTTACTTCCAAACTCATTACAAAGACAGAATCTGTTACCCAAGATCATGACACAATTGTTCTGGCCCTAACACAACCAGGGCTGAAAGATGGAGTTGTGTGGGTTTTACAACAGCTGCTACAGCATCTCTTTACACTATTGTAGTTGGTCTCAGGTTAACACCTCTCCTCTGATCTCATCTGAGACAACTGCTGATGTTTCTTTTGCATCTGCTTGAAGTCATGTCTTTGGTTGATTGCCACTGCTAATTAACTCTGTACTTTATACCAAACAGAACACAAAGAGTACAAGACTACTCCACAACCGGTCAATGATTTACCAAAACACAACTTTCTTTTGTTTATTAGAGAAGTGAATGGTACTTGATTTGAAAACAGTGGGTATGTATGTTTAGATTCCTAGCAAGAATTCATCAATATGAATGTTCTGTGTTTCTCAGAACTACACCTTCACGGTCAGTTCTGGAAGTCTGAAACAACAACAAGAACAAAAAAAGGCTTTAATATTCCTGTATATACTGCACATGAAAACACCTTGGGGAAAAACAACAGAAGTTACAGAAGTACATGAAACTTCACATGACCAACTCATAGGCATTTTCAAATGTCCCTAGTAGAGCAAAACCAGAAAACAAATAAACAAACAAAAATTAATAGTTTTTCTTGAATTTCATAGGAACAAGTGCTAAACATTTCTGGAAACTGTGCAATACTCAGATTCTGTACCAGATTTTGCACTACTGTTAACTGTCCATTACCTAGAAGCTATTGTTATGATTGAATTATTATGTATTCTCTTTATAGCATTACATTGCTTATATCTTTTAGAACATTTCTTTTATAGATCTCGGTTTTTGAACCCCTAAAGTGATTACAATCACCAAAGCTAACACATACCCACAGAAGTAAGGAAAACAGGCAGATAATTTAACTGTAAAATAGATTATCTACTTAAAATATCCCTTTATATAATATACTCATCCCTGATTATTTCATTCTAATTGTAGCAGAGGGAAACCTGTACTTCAGATGAAGTGTCATTAATAAATAAATAAAACCCAGTAACCCTAGATTCCCACCTGTATCAATATACAGTGACATCAACTTGATTCTGAAATTCAGCTCTTTTAGGCTTTTGTAAACCATCTTTCAGCCAGGATTCACATCACTTTTGTTGTCAGTGTTGAATTTCAAACATTAAAAGATCCCTTCATAAGCAATAATAGTGAACTTACTGTAGCAATTAGCTCACTTTTGAGATCATATGTTAATACAATACTAATTCTGGCTACTTTACTACTGTTGAATACACACAAAACCAGTTCAGCACCCTGTGTGCCATGGCAGAGTGTATGAGGTAACCAGATGTCATTCGCTGAGAATCTGGTGCTTATATGAATACAACGCCTGAATTAGTTGCAGATATATTTTGAGCTTGAGTGTTTTATGCTTGCTTGATCTCATATTTTTCCTCTACTTCATTTCATTTTTCTTATTCTCATTAACTTTTGATAACTAGTGTGTATGGCAAGTCAAAAATTTAAACAAAGCAAGCAGTTCAATGAGCAGTGTGTAGGAGCAAGCAGAAATAAAGGAAGACTCCTGTAAAGTAACATCTATGGCACTATCGCAGATGTCTAAACCTTTTCTCTAGAAACATCTTGGCAATAGAAGTGTCAAGAGGAATCAGTAAAAACCTCCTTCTGTTCAAATTCATATCAACTTGAGCTCATCATAAAGGAGAAAAATCACAAGAGTTCAAAAAGGTACCTTCAAGGATGAAAACTATTTCAGGATGATTCTGTAGAAAGCACAGTATGCACTTCCTTCCCACTGCCACTATCTGACAGATCATAATATCATGCAAATCTCAGAGAAATCAATAGGAATATATAGTACTGAATGAAGATGATAAACAGAAAGAACACCAAAAGACCAGAGACCAGATCTTCAACTTGTACAAAAAAGCATCGTTCAATTTGTTTTAATCAGACAATACTAATTTAGAATAGCCCATGGTTCTTAGGTTTAATAGAAAAGTATTCTTCCAGACTACTATAAACAGTTTTCCTACTGAAAGAGACAGAAGAGAGGATTCTTTCATTACTAGACAGCTGATATTTGGAATTAAAGTTAAATCTGATTATTTCTGATTTATGCCACCTTCTTTTGCATTCAAAAGAGATCGCAAAAAAGGTAAAAGTACCACTAAATGATGTCTGCATTTTCATGTTAATTATACCCTATATTTCTCTATCCAAATTCAGACCAACAGGTGCTATGGAACAATTGTCATGTTTGATACTATTCTCACTGTCATTAAACCAATCAGGAGTAAACCCACTGTAGTCCATTAACTTACACCAAGGCTTACTTATATCGCTACTCTACTCCACAGCATAATTTGTAACTTTTGCTAATATAAAAAATATTACTTGTACAGTGTACCATGCTATTCCCATTCACTAAAAAATAAAACAATGCACATGTATTAGAAGAACATTACTTTAGGTACCTTAATAGACTGTTATACAATAAACTCTAACCAAAATACATATGGTTTTTATTGGTGTTCATCCTAGAATTCTGTCTACATAAACGCCCTTAAAGATGGAAATAGATTTTTTTCTGAGAAGGAAAACTTCGTATCTACTGTTGCAAATTTTCTTAAGTATTTTTTTAAAAATTAATGCACTTGAAATATATAATAAACCCCCACTTCGTTCATATTAAGGAAATAGATTTTCATGTTAAGGGAATAGACTGTAAGAGTGTGTGTTGTAAAATGTATATAAATCTATCTCCACACTAACAAAGTCTGATTCCTACAACTTCAAGTAAGTCTATTATTGATTTCATGTAATTTAAAATTTTCAGAAGAGATTATTAAGTAGGCCATCTGATTATACATCATCTCCCAAGGAATACAGACAACAGGATTATCTTATTCAGCTTTACCTAGTTTCAGAGTTTTGCTGACACTGCAGGCATTGGTTTCTGTTCTACCCCTGATCACAGACAGCGCTGTAATTTAGAAAACGGTCAGGAAATATGAAATGAAGCTTACTATAGAAAGCTCACCCCAAAGTATAGCATGCTTTCCTCTATCCTAGTGACAAGTTACCAGAATGACACATTGTCACCTCTGAGCTTTCATCTCCAACTTCCTTTATACAATCCAAAGGATCATGAGACTTAGGGAAACCAAACTAGTTTCTTTTCATAAGGATTTGACTACTGGAATCATCTTCCAATGAGTGACTTTAAGGTCCAGAGGTTAACTGAAAATCTTTAGCATACTTGGAGATTGAAAGGCTATGTTTTGATGACAGAGTTGTACTTAATTAAGCGCAAGCGGATTTAATAAAAAAACTGTTCTTCTTGTCCATATTATCTTAGGATATAAATAGAAAGAAAAGTTTAATTAGTTAAGGAAGAAATTTGAGCCAGGTCTCAAATCAAACATTTGATCCATGAAACAGTAACCTAAGTAGTGGTTATTGTCACCTTTTGAATCCTTTATAAGCCAGAGTGGCAAGCCAGATCCAACATTACTTTTTTGCCTGGTATCTCCTCAGCTATTTTTCCTTTACCGAGCTGAGAAAACTATAAAGGTGAGCAGCTGACTTGAGATTAATTAAATGAAATTCCTGTGCAGAGCTGCACCAGTAGTAAGTACAATAACCATTGTTCTAAGATTTTTCTTTTAATTGCTGGTATTACATATGGATGGACATTATATAGATAAGTATATAGATAAGTATCAGTTTTCTTTTTATTCTTCAGAGCTGTTGGGGAAGAAAACAGAAGCAAACCTTCTTGACTTTCTGTTTTCCACTGCATATACTGTTACTTATATTGCCAGATGCCATGCATTCTAGTAAGTTTAATTATTAGATTAACAGTTACATAGAGTTTAAAAATGTGTACTTAAACAGGATGCAGGTAAATGATACAAAATTGACCATCAACTCACAACATCATTCACATAATCCATTTCATTAAAAAGTATTATTTCAGCACTGCTATTTTTAAGGAAGTAATGTAGTAAATCTTCTAATTTTTTAGGAATAGGATGTTGGTTGGATCGATTAGATTCATTTACCCTGAGAAGTCTTGTTAGCCATATAGTATTCTACATATTCTACACAGTATTCTTCATATTGCTTTTCACAAATCTATTTGCAATATACTATTTTGCACAGGTTTAAAATGAGCCTTACAGACATTCTAAGCCCTTCTGATATTGCTGCTGCTCTGCGGGACTGCCAAGGTGAGAAAACAATTAAAACTAAAAATCTATTATTTTGTGTAACACATGGCAAGTTTAATTCAGGCCCCAAGGAATACTGAAGAAGCACATACTGTAAACAGATTTCTGTAATCTCTTTACTTAGCTGTCACAGTATATTTGTTCATGACTGGTTTATATTGTCAGTTTGTAACTTATCCCCATGTGAGTTTTTTTGATGTTTAGGAGGGTATGGTGCAGTATGGCAAAGCTCATTGTTTAACAGCTTTATCTATCCTTCATTTTTAGAACAAATAGAATATAAGCAAGCAGCATCCTAAGATCCTTTAGGAACAGTGAATGCAGTGGTCTGCGGTTAATTTATTTGTTAATTTATTTTCAGCTCCAGATTCCTTTAGTCCCAAAAAATTCTTTCAGATCAGTGGGATGTCTAAAAAGAGTAGCAGCCAGCTCAAGGAGATCTTCCGGATTCTCGACAATGATCAAAGTGGCTTTATTGAGGAAGATGAACTCAAGTAAGAATTTTAACTATTTAGAGGCTATCCAAAAATCAGCACTTTTTTCTTTCTAGAATTGTTCTGTAAAGCATAAGTTATGCTAAACACTGATAAGACCTTCAGCAGATTGTGGAAGTTGTATTTAAGTAGATAATCCCTCCAGAGGAAAAATAAAATAGTAAATACCTGCCTTTAATGCACAGTATAGAAAAAAGATAACTGCCAGGTTGGCAGTGGGCAGTATCAGTTGTATCAGGGATGGATTTACAAAGCAGAAATGTGTATGACTAACATTTAACTTGTCAAACAAAGCACTGTTTGGAGGACTTGGCTATTGTGGTAAATAATTTATTTATAGATAGCTATCAGTTTGATTATACAACCAGCATAAAAGAATAATATTGTGTGAAAATCACAAAGTTGCTTTCCTCCTAGGTATTTCCTTCAGAGGTTTGAGTGTGGAGCCAGAGTGTTAACCACCTCAGAAACCAAGACCTTCTTGGCAACTGCAGACCATGATGGGGATGGTAAAATTGGGGCTGAAGGTATTAACTTATTTATATACAGAATAAGGCTTCTCAGTATGTATTGTAATGATGTGTCATTCTCTTATGTTGATGGTACCTTAATGTACCCGCAGTGATTTTACTGAAACCCTTGGAGTAGCAACCTGTTTAAGGGCAGAAACTGTCCCTGATCTCACAGGTTCATCTCTGCAACTCCTTTTGCACGAGCAAGTCAAATAAAACCCACCTAGGCTCCCCTAAGGAACTTTCTCATTGCCACTCACTCACAAATTTCCAGTTGTTTTGGAAGGAACTGCCCCTTATTTCTCCTCCCACTTGCTCTGATGTAAGGCAGCACTAGCATCACTTGTAATACACAAATGTAAAATCAAGGACAAAAGAAGCAGCTCTACACAGGAGAATAAACAGCACATACATCAGCTCATTTACAGCAGTTATCTCCCAACAGAAATTCCACTAGTCAGTGAAATCATTCACAATATGCAAGAGCTAGCAGCCCGTAGTTCAGTATTTGTTTTGCATAATAAGAACAGAATGATCAAGTGTCAGTACCCGACACGGGATCCCACAACAGGCTTTGTGCATGGGCATGGCTGCTATTTATCTTCAGTGGCAGGTTAACGACCAGATAGGAAGGAGCAGCTGTTTTAGCAAGCAGCATATTGCACTCACCCCGTGAAAATGCCAGTGTGATTTAATGGCTGCTCAGTGCAGAAACCTCCTGAGCTCATAATTCTGTATTTCTGTGTCCCATTTTGAGCAGGAAGCTCACACTCACACAAAAGGCTTGCAGCCAATGGCAGATTGCTCCATGAGAGAAGCAAGCTGCCCAGACAAGCATGAAAGGGGCTTAGGGAATAGCACGCAGGGAATGTGCTGGTGTGCAGATTCCCTAGCTCGCTGCACTAGGAGGACAGCACACTTCTGTTTCTTTCTTCAGAAGGAATTAAATCCAGTTCCTTAGGAAATGTGCCAGAATAAACACACATGATTTATGAAGCAATCTACATGCTAATACAGTTGTTCAGGGATGGGACTGATCATATACTCACAGAAGCCAAACATTTGAAAGATCTTCCAAATAACAATCTCTTACTGTACAACACATAGTTCAGTATCATACCACATGGAACTGCACAATGTTTTCAGCTTCACACGGTGCTCCACATCAGTAATCCCCAACTGCTGAAGCGCTGCAAACAGCTAATAAAACACATGGACTTTTCATTCCTTTACTTCAGCTCTTAACTTCTTCTTATTCAAATTCCGTATTAGCCATTCCATTATTTTTGCCTAAGATCAGTATTATTCAGAGAAGCTAAAACTACCCTGAACATTTTATTATTCCTCAAAAATGTCAACAAAACACTGCTCTTCCATCTGTTGTTTAGAAGAGGAAGTTCAGGCAATGTCTCTCTTCCATACATGTTTCTTCTCCTCTGGTTATCTATCAGGTAACTGTTTTCTGTTCATTCCTATTCTAAATCTCTTAATAAGCCACTAATCTTTTACTCCTAATCCTTTCATTTTAATATTTCTACTGTAAATATTCTCTTATCTTTTGCAGAATTCCAGGAAATGGTGCAGTCTTAGAGGCTCAAAAGGACCAAACAATATAGAATTGGGATGAATCTGCACAAGACACTCCAAAACCTTGAAAATCAGGAGTCCCTTATTTATCTTGACAGTGTCTGTTATTTGTTCATTGCCTTAGCAACATAATGAAACACTGATTAATAATTTTTTTCATTGTGTGGACTATTTACCATGTTCTAAACTCTACTTTAGCAGACACTTTCCTTAAAAAATCCAATAAAAATTAATCATATACTGTTGCTTGTGTCTTTTTCTGACTGCTAAGCTGAAATATGTGAATTCTTAAACTAAAAGTGTTAATCCCTCCAAGATCTTGATCTTATCAGACCTTCATATATGGAATATCTTTTGAAATCAGTGGGAGTTCTGTTTACAATAGGCCTTCTGGATTAATCTTGAAGTTCTCAAAACAGTCAGATCTCCGTCAAAGATTAGGAGCTCCTATGTAGTTGTAAGGTTACTGAGGATAAAATCTCTCACTGAATTCCAAGTGAAAAGCAGTCATACATTTTGTTTAAGAAGTGGTTTCTGCATGAGACTTCACTCTTCCTGCATGAGAGTTTCACTCTTTTTACATTAGCCAATTAAGAGAACAAGAAAGTAAAAACCACATGCTTTCCTGCAGAAAGAATTGAAAGGAAAGTCTATGTGGACTTGACGTTTCAGATAACTGTAAGGTTTTAAAAGCAGAGGGGAAGAAAATGATATCTTTGTGGTATTTTCTAGCTTTATCAATAGGGAGGACTAAAAGTGTGGAGGAAGTGTGGAATTTGTAGAAATGCGTGTTGAGGAAGCCCAACATACCCTACATGTATTTCTGGGCTATGTCTGCTATACTAAAAATGTCCTTCATAAAAACATCCATCTCTGGGGTTGCTGAAGAATTGTCTTTTTATGAACAATTCAGTCATTAGAAAAGAGAGGTGTTCAGATGCTCTTATGGAGTATTTACATATTCACTTGTTTTCTCAACATTAATGTGCTATATACTGCAGTTCACACACATGCAGCTTGAAGGAGTCACTAGAACACAACAGAAATCTTTTCAGCAAAGTGAATGGTTTAGTCACTGCATTTCTTCTTTTACTGCAGATGACTACTTTCAAAATTAACTGCATTTTTTTCTTTTCAAACATCTCTATAAATACTGGTAATTGTGCAGAAAAACACCCAAACCAGAGCTGAACTGTTTATGAGATAACCAGCTATTGCTGGGAAAGAGACTAAAGAATCTGAATGCACTTGCAAGAAGGAATATGTATCTTTCACAGCAAAAAAGTCACAAAGTCCATATGGCTAATGCTTCAATATGTTTGGACCTTTTCTCTCTCCTAGTCTGTATTTTGCAAACCTAACAAAGCAGTAATAGAAAAATTCCTGTTGGCCTCAAACATGTTCATCGTTGAAGCAAAAGCAGTTAAATAAAATTCTCCTTTACTCAATGTGAAGAAAAGTTCATGGAGTGCCATCCTCCAAGTCACCCTAGGAGCTGCCCCAGTACAAATTCTATAATGATTCATCCCCAGGTACTTACCTCTATGTCTTCCCTGCAGCCATATACTCTTTTGAAAGCCAAGTACTGGAGAGCCAGCCAAGAAAAATCTACTACCTTTTAAAAAAACGTATATATAACAATCCACAATTCTAAGCAGTTGACGAGTAAAACCAGAATTTTTGTCCCATTTTAAAATGTTTGTAAGCAGCTTAATTTGGTGTACAAGCTGTCTGCACACATGAGAATTTAATACAGTCACCACATTTTTTCCTCTTACTGTGCAAAATTAACACAAACTGATAAAAAATGAACATTGAATTTTAACAATATTTCTTAATCTTATGAAATAAGCTCCCTTGGCATAAATCACTAGAGTATCAGCAACTTAAACAGAGCTACTCAAGCTGAGGATCTGACCCATGAGTATCTGAATCATGGAGATTCTGAAAGCATAAGATGGATGTCGCAGTATATTCAGAAAAAATAAAGCGTGTGAAATGCAGTGAAAAACAGTCTGATGACAAAAGGGTCTTGGAGTAGTTCACATGTAAGTAACAACCAAATTGCCCTCCATTTCACTGACAATTAAGTGTCCTGACCTTGACTAATCACTTTATGTCAGACAGGCAAATGCATGTGAAATAAAAAATCTTCCATTTGCTGTTGCACTCTGAACTCCAGCTCCTCTCAATGGCTCAGCCTTTGCACCATGGACCTAGACAAAGAAATCTAGAGGCAAATTCCAAATTCTGATATTCTCAATTAAGATGCAACACATTACTGGGGCAGGTCACTGGACAGAGGTGGACAGAAGATTCATACAGTGCCATGGCCCACAAAAAAATCTGTGAGTGAAATTAGAACTTTCTTCATTTCCCAGAAAGAAGACTATATCACAGCTGTCTGCATCTGGAGTTCCTGTAAAACAACTATACAAAATGTACATAGGCCCAATCAAGAGGCAAGGAGCAAAAAGACTAGGGAAGCACTTGTTAGCCTGACACATATCCTTTCAACTAGTTTGTGTGTAAAGGCTTCAGAAAAATCTTGTTCACTGTTACTAATTCAAAACATGTCTCAATTGTTTGTTTATAGATTATTCTTATATACAATTTATTACTGTATACAAGTTGTGCACTACAGCACGAAAATAGAAAGAATACAACCCACTTAAGACATTCTGAGATCTCTCTAACATCTGAAGTATTGTAGTTAAAGGAATCTTTCTATGCATTTCCATTAGGAAAAAAAGTACCTTAAAACACCTTAATAGTAAAACAGCTACTCCAGCAGATTACTGTTCTCTGTGGGAGAACATTTTAAGTAAAGGAAAACTTGTTGGCTTGTAGGATTTCTGAAGTGGGAGAAACTTTTAAATTTAAAATAACTTATCACTTCAATGGAATCCCTGAAATGCTAAATTATACTTTTGAATGTTCTTGTAAAATGCATGAGAGTGATAACTCAAACTGGATTTACTCACTAACAGTAATAGCTGTATGTTCCATGGCCTAAGACAAAATGCCTCCTTCTAGAGACATGGTATGTAGAATTCAAATTGTTTCAAGTAGGCACTTGTAATTCAGAAAGCTCCTGGGCAGGGCTTTATGGACCAACAAGGAAGGAAAAACTAAAGGTATTTAGAATCACAGAATCACAGACTGGTTTGGGTTGGAAGGGACCTTAAAGATCACCCAGTCCCAACCCCCTGCCATGGGCAGGGACACCTTCCACCAGCCCAGGCTGCTCAAAGCCCCGTCCAACCTGGCCTTGAACCTTTCCAGGGAGGGGGCAGCCACAGCTGCTCTGGGCAACCTGTGCCAGTGCCACCCTCACAGGGAAGAATCTCTTCTTTAGATCTAATCTAAATCTATCCTCTTTCAGTTTAAAGCCATTACTCCTGGTCCTACCCCTACACTCCCCAAGCAAGAGTCCCTCCCCATTTTTCCATTAAGTAGCCCCTTTAAGCACTGGAAGGCCACTATAAAGTCTCCGTGGAGCCTTCTCTTCTCGAGGCTGAACACCCCCAACTCTCTCAGCCTGTCCTCATAAGGGAGCTGCTCCAGCCCCTGATCATCTTTGTGGCCTCCCCTGGACCCGCTCAAGCGGTCTGTGTCTTTCTTATACTAGTGGCCCCAGAGCTGGACCCAGCACTGCAGGGGGGGTCTCACAAGAGCAGAGCAGAGGGCGAAAATCCCCTCCCTTGCCCTGCTGCCCACACTGCTCTTGGTGCAGCCCAGGACACGGTTGGCTTTCTGGGCTTTGAGCACACATTGCTGGCTCATAGTTTCTCATCCACTAATACCCCCAGGTCCTTCTCCTTGGGGCTGCTCTCAATCCACTCCTCGCCCAGCCTGTGTCTGTGCTTGGGATTGCCCCGACCCATGGGCAGGACCTTGCACTTGGCCTTGTTGAACTCCCTGAGGTTTGCACAGGCCACCTCTGCAGCCTGTCCAGTCCCTCTGGATGGCACATCCCTTCCCTCCAGCGTGTCCCCGCACCATACAGCTTGGTGTCGTTGGTGAACTTGCTGAGGGTGCCTCCATCCCACTGTCCATGTCATTAACAAAGATGTTAAACAGCACCAGTCCCAACCCCGACCCCTGAGGACGCCACTTGTCACTGCTCTGCACTTGGACATGGAGCCATTGACCACAACTCTTTGAGTGCGACCACCCAGCCAATTCCTTACCCACCGAGTGGTCCATCCATCAAATCCCTGTCTCTCCAGTTTAGAGACAAGGATGTTGTGTGGGACAGTGTCAGATGCTTTGCACAAGTCCAGGTAAATGATGTCATTTCCTCTTCCCTTATCCATCAATGCTGTAGAGGGCCACCAGATTTGTCAAGCACAATTTGCCCTGTTTATCATATTTAACCACCATTTAACATGTGGATATGGGTACTCACTGAAGTGAATGAGCAGGCACTTTCTATAGCTATGTATTTAATGAATGGGGTAGAAATAAGGACTGCATTCACCAACTGCATTGGCTAGAAACATTTGACATGAGACAGCTTTCAGAAATCAGCTACTGACCATCATGCTTACAGACTCCAACAGAAGTTGCAACTAGTTATCAGTATTACCACTTGTACATTGTATGCTAAAATTATTCACTAGACACAGCAACTATAAAAATACATTGTTAGAAAATACCAGAATACTTGTGATTTCATTAAATTACAGGTCTCCAGAGTTCCATTTCATGTCCACATTCTTTACCTCATAATACCTTGTACCATATTACCCTGTCTGTGAATAGTTAAAATTAAAATATAAAAGAATAAACAGTGGCTTTATTCAACCTCTAAGCATAAAAAATACTGTGCCTTAAATATGTCAAACTATGGCACAATTCTTTATGTAATTCTCTCTCTCATTTCTTGCTGTGATCAGTGAGGAAATAACATATTACTATAATTCAGAGCTGATATTCTTTTAACTGTCTCTAGACCCTTCCTCATCTTCTTTTCCCAGCTTTTCTTTCCCATGTACTATGGATCCAGGCTAGTAACAACACTCAAGGCATTCCTGTTAAATGTGCGTGTTAAACATGTTAAACAAGTCAAAAATATTTAAATATCTCAAGTTTTGCATGAAAGAGGTTTTTTTGCTAATCAGTAACTTTGCATCCTTAACCATAACCAAAGCTAGTGTAAAGTTACTATCTTTATGAAAATCTCTGATCCTGCAAAGCAAATACATCCATTATTAACCCATCTCTACTCACCATGACACTCAGATAGTTGCTCCCATTCCTTGACATCATACTAAAAAGAAATCTGAGGGAGAAGAACGATACTCTTAGCAGGACTCCTGCATCCAGCTGCACTGCTGTATTTTCACATAGAGCTACAAAGGCCTGTTACAGCATTAACACAGCGTGCAGACTAAGGATACACAGGCATTGTGCTTTTTGCTGGATCACAGCGCTATTTTGTAATTTATTTGCTAAACTAATCCCAAACTGCTGAGTCTACACATTTGTTAACACATTTAGACCACATACTGTCAATGGAACAGCTATTTGAGCTGTCAGCTGTATTTATTTACAGCTGTCAGCTCTAATACCCAGAGTGATTTATAGTGTACCTTTTTGTTAAGTCTGCTACTATGCAGCTGACAGAACTGCTTGAAATAGTACCTAGAAATAGGTTCAACAAACCAAAACATATGACTATACAATACTATTTCTTACTCCTATGTAATGATTTTTTAATAAATTGAAAGCAGTCATGAAGTTTTTAAATATTTGTCTCTTGATGCAGGGGTTGCCCTGTCAAATTCCCAACATACTTATGCAGCAGTTTAATTTTACATAATCATGGGCTAGGAATCACATTTCAAACTCAGGGTGATCTGATGCCACTTTGCAAATGTCAAGGTGTGGTGTTACTGCACATACAATTAAGAAGATGGGATGAAATTGGAACCACAATCGAAGTTCTTCCTGCCCTGTTAATTTGTACATTAGAAATGTAATAATTTAATTGAATCTGTTATCACTTACTCTTTGTACATTCTCACAAATACTTCCACCAAATGCAATGTCAAGTTACAGATGAGGTTGTGCTGAGCAGAATTATATTTTAGCAATCACTACACATACCTTAATTTCCTTCCTGGGGAAAGTTTGGCATGGAAACACCTTCCTTAGCAATCACTAATTACAGTAAGTATCCGCTGTCCAACCATGCATGCCTCTACAATATATCCCTTGCAACAAACAGTATTTGTATTACAGCAGTAACCAGGCACCCTAGTCATAGACCAGGATCTCCATTGCATTAAGTCCCAAACAAACACACATCCAAAGATTTAACCCAACACAAGGCCAAACCCACAGTCACTGCAATTTTACAATTTCTTTGGTAAGAAATTAATTAACTTGACTATCAGTACCACTAATTGTAAGAATTTCCATGTTCTGCTTTAGGTGAGTAGTATAAAGAAATCAACTTCCCCTGTGGCCTGCAGTCCTGATCATCATCATCCAACTCTGCCCCCCCCAGTACAGAACAAGAAAGGAGGAGGGCTTTACTTTTCTCATTTTATATATTCAATCCTGACTGGATGTTCCCAGAAATTGTCTCATCTGTGTTACAGTCTTCAAGTGGACAGACCATAATGCTAAAGGGCACACACTACTGAATTCTAACTCACAGCTGTAGAGTAGGAAGCGAGAATTTCTTTATTTGGATGCCTCATCCTAACACATTTGGTCTGACCCTTACGCAGCCTCTGCTCAGGGAAACCCCATGGAGCTCAGCACAGCAGGGCCTCCCCCCATCATGCCTTCTTGTTCTGGCAAGGGTCACCTCCCACCATGGCCTCTCTGAAAACACCTGCATTAAATTATAAATCAGATTCTCTCTGCAGCTCTGGAAACATTTCCTACAGCTGTTTGAGACCTGTCTGCTGCTATGGCTCAGACTGTTGTCACTCCCGCCTGCCCAGTCCACCCATGAGGACCTGCTCAGCTCTTGATTAGTTTGGTTAAATGCCATGTGTGCAGGAGACACCCAAGCTGGTGATAAGCTCTGCACTTGTGGAAAGGGAGTCTGCACACACACTACATTCACATGAATTTACATACTCAAACTCCATGTTGAACCAGCCTCAGAGGGCCACAGTATGGCTGCCTGCCTGGCTTACCAGCCCAGCCAGCCAGCACCTCCATTTCATGCCTCACAAGAGGCAGCCTGCTCCATTTCGTGCCTCCCTTCCCTTGCATGAAGAAAACCTCCCAGTTTGTGCCTCTGTCCCTCACGAGAAGCAGCACCCTTCATTTAGTGCCTCCCCTCCTTCGTAGGAAGGCAGTTTCCACCATTGTGTACTTCCCTCACTAGAAAGAGCCCCCTCCAGTTTGTGCCTCCCCTCCCTCAGGCCAGGTACCAGGAGGGTTTGCAGCCACGGCTTGGCAGTAGGACGTGAGACAGCTGCATGCCGACTCTACCAGCTCAGGGCGAAATAATGGTTGTCTCTCTCTTGCTTACATCACTCTTTGAGTACAGATATCAAAGTACTGAGCATTACAGCATCGTTATTCCACACAGTGCTCCTACAGCACTGAATCGGGTTCTCAAGTAAACCATCAACTGCTGAAGCTGATGAGGGCTATCCAGAATGACACTACTAGCACTGAAAGTAAATATAAACTCAGAGTGATGATAGGAACTGAAATAATAAGGGAAAAAATAAAATCTCAAGAAATACTGTTTTCTGTTAATCTGGCACAACTTTAAGAAAGCTTACCAGTACACTTTTCTAAGTTACTTGCTGGAATGAGATGTTCAATTGTATCTTTTATAACTTACCTTAGTGTTTATTTAAGCAATTATGTAACTTTAGTGCATCAGATTCCTAAACTAGAGAAGCAAAGTGGTACATCTCTTACCAGGTTACTGGTTTTACTTACAATTTAGTTCAGGTTGGATTAAAACGGGAATTGAAAAGTAACAGAAAAGCTTCTTGAGTGTTTTATTAGTTAACTGACACCGTCTTAAGTGTGCCAGACAAAAACTCAAAAAATAATCAGAATAAACGTAATGTATTTACGGAAAAAGAATTACCTGCACTAAGTGATGCTCGATGACATTTCCTTCAACATATGCAAACTTATAGATCTCATCTTTCAAATCTCGGATTTTACCTCTAAATCTAAATCGATTCTACTTTTTTCAGCTGCCGGGCAGCTTTGAACGGACCAGAGGGGAACGGAACTGCGCTGTTTGCTGCTCGGAGAAGGGGTGTTACAGCCGGGCAGTGACTCGGCGCTCAGCACCCGCCGG
>NW_020799118.1:7771000-7801971 GCF_003259725.1 Athene cunicularia | reverse complement strand
CTTCAGGCTCGGTATGGCGACGGCGGCGGCGGGGGGAGCCGGCCAGGAGAAACAGCTCGCTCCGACCCTGCTCAGTTTCTTCATCTACAACCCCAAGCTGGGGCCCAAAGAGGGAGAGGTACCGGAGCGGGGCGTCGCGTCGCGTCCCGGGGCTGTGGGGAGAGGGGGGTAGGCCCCCGGCCCGGCGCTGTCCCGGCCACGGTTGCCGCAGGGGCTCCCGGGGCAGCTGTCTCAGCTCCGCTGCCGCTCGCCGAGGCCTGGGCTGCAGCATGTGCCCGCGGGATTAACGCTTCCCCCCGCGGAGCATCCCCGAACAAAGGCGGCCTCGGCGCAGCCTCGCTGGGGAGGAGGGAGCTGCGGCTTTCCCTGCCCGCGGCCGCCCTTGGGCTTGTGTCCCGGCGGTCTGCAGGCGGGCCGGAGCCGGGAGCCTCGCACGCCTGGATCTGTCTCTCCTTCGGGCTAAAAAGGAACGGTAACCGGGGGTGTTTTCAATGCGGGGGGGAGGGGGGCTGGTCTACTAGTACCAATGTTTTACTGATGCATAACTTCTTGGAAAAATAATTTTCTCCAGATAGATACACCATGGTTTTTAGGTAACAGCATATTGTATGGTTCATGCGATAATCTTCAGCTTTAACAGTTTTTGTACATAGTGTGCTTACGTACTTACTAGTGACCAGGGTGATGAAACAGTGCCCCCTCAACAAGTCCCTGGGTGACTCCAAACCCGGGGACGCTGCTGATACATGGAGGGCAGGGCTGCTATTCAGAGCGACCCTCAACGAGCTGGGGAAATGGGCTCCTAGAAACCTCGTGGAGCTCAAGGAAGGCAAAAGCAAAGTCCTGCGTGTGAGAGAAATAATCTCGTGTGCCGTGACAGGCCAGGCGCCAACTGGTTAGAAAGCAGCTTTGCAAAAACAGACCGGGGCGTTGTAGTGATTAACAGGTTGTACGTGAATCAGCAGTGTGCCCTTGTGGCAGTGAGAACTAACAGTGTACCAGGCTGCCTGAGCGAGCGTGCCTTAGCAGGTCCAGTGAAGGGATTGCTGCTTCCCCTCTGCTCAGCACTTGTGAGACTGCTGGTGGGCCCTGTGTTCCTCGGGGGGCTTCCCAGAGGAGGAGAAATCCTGTCAAACTGAAGTAGGCCCAGTGGAGGGCCCCTGAGTTAGTCAGGGGGCTGCAGCCCGTGATGTACAAGCAGAGCTTAGACAACTGGATTTGTGCAGCCTGAAGAAGAGACAATGTGGAAGGGGGGTCTGATGGCTGTCTTCATCTGCCTCGAGGGTGGGTATAGAGGATGGAGTCGGGTTCTTGAAGGCATGACAGGTAATGGAAGAAGTTCCACCAAGGAATATTCTGATGAGATGGAATAAAAAAGTATTCACAGTGAAGTGGTCGAACAGCAGAGCAGGGCCTGGAAAGGTTGTGGAATCGCCATCTTTAGAGATATTCAGAACTTGACTGGACAAGGCCTTGGGCAATCTGAGCTAGCTTTGAAGCTAGCCATGCTTTGATCTGGCTTTGAAACTAGCCTTGCTTTGAACTACCTATGAAGTGACTAGGGCCTACGGTTTCAATACCCTTCAGTTCATAAGGCATTTTGAGATATCTTGTGATGGCTGACTGCTTCAATGTGCTTAAATATGCCTTTTATCCATTATTACAGAAGCCCATTTAGGTACAAGATAAAATTCTGCCTGGGAAATTAAGGGATGAAAGTTAAAAACCAAGCAAATCATGAATTCAGTGTTCTTTAATTCTGATTCAGTTAAAATGCATTTGCTTTGATTCTTTTTTCAAATTATAGGAAGAAAAGAAGATTCTCTTCTATCACCCAAATGAAGTAGAAAAGAACGAAAAAATTAGAAATGTGGGACTATGTGAAGCTATAGTGCAGTTCACAAGGTAGGAAGTCTGACTGCATGGCTCACTATTAGCACAAGCATTGTATTTTAAATTTCCTAATCGTATGTTTTCTTTTTGTGACTGTGTATAAATATATATATATCTACATATGTTTTCTTTCCAGGACCTTTAGTCCAACAAAACCTGCGAAATCCCTACATACGCAAAAGAACAGACAATTTTTCCATGAACCTGAAGAAAACTTCTGGATGGTCATGGTACTTATGCATGTGATATGCATATTTCTAAAACATCATATCGCAATGTTCTCAATGCATTCTGCATTGTCTAATACCAGCCTGTTCCACTTCCTAGGTTGTACGGAATCCCATAATAGAAAAACACAAAGATGGAAAGCCAGTCTATGAATATCAGGAAGAAGAATTACTGGTAATACTGAAATTTTTCCTTTTTTTTTTTTTTTTAATGGGTTATTTTGTATTTTAAGAGTACCTCCATAAATATCTTAGTTTGATTCTTCTTGAACTGCTGCCAATTTGATTTTTGATAGATATCTCTATACATCCATCCATAAATGGAAAAAGGGCAAAGTACTTTTCAATAAAGGTTAAAGAAGAGAGCAAGACAGAGAATTATCCAGATAGTTCAAGGTCACCTGATACACATCAGTGAAATATACAGCTGTGAGACTTAGCTCAGAACAGACAAATATTTCTTAGCATCTGTTTGTTTAATAAAATTCTTGCAAGACTTTAAATCTATGTATTTTTATAAAGTTTAAATATATATGTTACTACTTTCTTAAGACTATTACTAATCTTTACTAACAATCTGGAAAAACAAACAACTATCATGGGATTTCTTGTCCGAACTGCAGTATCACTAGGTAAGTTTAAATGTATACAGGAAGGGTATTTGTCCAGGTGGGATAATATTTTACAGGCTGGTTGCTTATGCTGCCTCTGTTCATTACAGTGTGCACTAGTTCTGTTCCTCACTGTGTTCAAAGAAAAGGATTGGTGCCATAGGCATTGTGTTTAAAAATCTGCTATGGTGTCCCACCTCCTTTAGCCTTTGACCTGGATGAATTGAAAATAAGTTCATTTTCACTCACCACTGGCCTTAGGGAAGGGCACTATTTCTAACTGGTATCTTGTGCATGAGTTAATGAGGTGCTTTTGGTATTAAATGTAAAGGGGAAAGGGACTCCCTTTATTGAAATAGTACTTTATAAGTACAAAGAAATTTCTAGATGCTGACTGAAAGTGCATTTTAATTTTTCTGAGATTGGTATCTCTAATGTGTGTGTTTGCTGGCTCTTTGAAAACGTATGTGTAGCTCAGCCAAAATATCTGAAAATCTGCCTCTGCTTACACTAATGTCCTGCTCTCTTTTCTGCAGGACAAGGTTTATAGTTCGGTCCTACAGCAGTGCTACAGTATGTACAAGGTAGAGTTAATACGAGAGGCTCTTCTGGGCAGAGGAAGGGATCTTCATGGTACCATTTGGATGTGCAAGCTTTGACATTCTTGTCTCATTATTATTGTCTGCTCTCTTCCTGAAGGTGTAGTGGTGTTGATGGAAGAGAAAAGTAAAGCTTTTGCAGTTGCCTGTGCTGGTTCATTAGCTTATTGTAAAAATAAGGGTCTTCTAATTTCTGTGGAGTCCATATTTCTTCTATCATGGGCAGTTACACTACTAAGCATTTGATTTTGATGGTGTTAGGTATTACCTGCTGGAGAAATGATACTCAGTAAAGGCCCTCAATCTGGTTTTTACAAAACAAGATCATAAGATACTTAAGCAATGCAGATAAATAATTTCTCTACCATTAAAGAATTTAGTTTCCTTTTCTAATTCTGCTTCTGCTGCCATATATACCTGGACTGCAAATCTCAGAGATGTTTTTTCAATAAAAAGGGGATACATTTGGATCTATGTGGAGTCCAAATACTGAGAAACAGGAGCTGTATTGTAATCTAGCTATAACTCAGCCATGAATATAAGAAATTATTGTAAATGATTACCCAACTGACTGATTTATTTTTTTTTCTTTTAACTATTAGCTGTTCAATGGCACATTCCTGAAAGCCATGGAAGATGGAGGTGTAAAAGTTCTAAAGGAGAGACTAGAGAAATTCTTCCATCGGGTAAGGCATTTTTCAATCATATACTGTGTGACTCTGCATTGGAAATAAAATGGAAAAAAACTTCTCCAAGAGGCTGACTGTGACTATAAAACATAGGCAGTGGAAAAGGTGTAGTGGCAACACAGAAAGTCTGGTTACTCATTTTTTCAAATACTTCCTGCTTCCTACTAATGTGGTAGGTTCTTTAAGTGGAGTTGAACAACAAGCAGGGTTATGGCTTGGTGAAACAGCTTAGCTGTTGGATATTTTTTCTGATGGAACCATGTTCACTCTGGAAATTCTGTTGTAATGTTTGAATTGGTTAGTGTGATAACCATCTCTGCAGACCTATTTGAGTAACTCTTGCAGAATCATTCCTGTTGGAAGGAATCTGGTGAGGTCATGCAGTTCAGCCTCCTATTCAAAGTAGGGTAATACTGAATTGAAACCAGGCCTTTGGCTGATTCAGCCTTGAAAATATCCAGGGACGGAGATTCCACAACCTGCATATACAGACTTGGAAGTCCCATAGTACTGTGAAGTAGTAATAGTTGTAATTTCTAACTTTTCGCCCCAACCCCCATGTGGCTTTAGTAGTCATGTCTGATAAGGTTTGAGGAAGTACTGCCTTGATTATAATTAGTCTTCAGAATTTAATTTCAGTCTTTAAAAGCAAATGTTTCAGTGAAAGGATGGAAAGCAAAACTTACTTCTGAGCAAGAAATCCATCAAATATTATTCAGGTACTTCTCACAAAGTAACTGACAGAGTGGTCATGTCTGGCAGAATTTTAGAGTTACTACATGAAAAGTTCTATCAAGCTAGCTTTAAAAGATGGCAACTAAATAAATGTCTCTTTGCCCCCATTTTTCTTGTTTGCACGGAAGGAAACAGAGGACTGCCGTCAGCAGTTAATTCTCTTGTGGTAGAGATTTTGAGTATTACTATCTCTGATAATGATGGAGTGCAGATACTGCATACTGGTGTTTAAAATTTTGTTCTCTTAACAGATTTTTAAAATAGCATGATGTTGTTACAGTGTAAACAAAAGTACAGTTCAGCCTGATTTTAGGACAGCCTTCACGTGAGCTTTGGGAGGTTTTTTGCTTGTTTTTTGTAAGGCTGTCATAGACTTTAGAATGAATACTGTTGGCACGAGGAGTACTTGTTTGATTAGCTGGTGTATACTTCTGTCTAGACTAAATTAAAAAATAGAGCATGGCAAAAAGGGAAGTAATAGATTTTTATCTTTAAAACACTGCTGTTCTTTGAAGTTCCTACTGAGATAAAACACTAACCGCTATAGATTTGTATAACAGAAATCCAAAGAAAAGTTGTTTCTCTTTTTTGCTGGGGAATTAAACTGCTTAAAAAATTTGGTCACGTAAGTTGTTCTGTTATAACCCTATTGAACAAATTGGCTATGTGTTGCTGGCAGGCTTGGACTGCACTGAAATGCTGAAAGGAAACGAGAGATTATAAACTGACACATCTGTCATACTATTTGTATTTAACTTCTTGGGGTTTTTGGTAATGTGGAATGACTGTAGAGGGAGCCATTGGATAACTTATATTTCATGGAGCGGACCATTTGGTAGTGCATTTGAAATCTCTTGGTAGATGTTACAGTATGAAGAAAGAGAGTAATAGAAATTATCTTTTCCTTTGCACACTGAAAGCTAATGGATTTATCTGCTAATATTTCTATGGAGTTACTTCTGAAATTAAATATTAGTAAGATAGGCTGTACTTGCTTACACTCTCAAAAGATCTTGAGCTAGCCTTAAAAGCTGTTGTCACTATGATTAAATAATTGCAAGCTGATACCTGGAATTACATTCACACGCTCACATAGAATCATGGAATAGTTTGGGTTGGAAGGGACCTTTAAAGGTCATGTAGTCCAACCGCCCTGCAGTGAGCAGGGACGTTTTCAACTAGATCAGGTTGCTCAAAGCCCCATCCAGCCTGACTTTGAATCTTTCCAGAGATGGGGCATCTACCACCTCTCTGGCTAACCTGTGCCAGTGTTCCACCACCCTCAATATCAAAAAATTCTTCCTTATATCTCATCTGAATCTATCTTCTTTTAGTTTAAAGCCATTACCCCTTGTCCTGTCACTACAGACCCTACTAAAAAGTCTATCCCCACATGGAGTCTGTCATACAAGCAGAACCGGAAGGGGTTTGGAGGTTTAGTGGGGTTTTTGATCGTTGGTTTAGATTACTAGGAATTAGACTCTAATTTGTCATTTAAATCTACACATTGGAAGTTTTCTGAATTCTAAAAAACAACTGTAATTATTCTCTTAGTATTTGCAGACGCTGCATTTACAGTCTTGCGATCTGCTGGATGTGTTTTGTGGAATCAGCTTCTTTCCACTCGACAAAATGACTTACTTGAAAATTCAGTCATTTATTAATAGGATGGAGGAAAGCCTGAACATAGTCAAGTATACTGCATTTCTCTACAATGACCAGCTTATCTGGTGGGTACTTCAATATTTTTTTGTGTGTCTTCAATTTCTCATCCTATAAATAAGTGCCATAATAGCAAAGCTTCTGTATCAGTGAAAGAGTTGCATGAAAGAGACAACTGAATGGTAGGATGAGTGATAGGTAAGAAGGGCATTGGTCTTTAGCTTTAAAATCTCTAACCTGTACCAAATGATCACTTCACAGTTGGCCTGAGGCGTAGCTAAAGTGTCCTTGTCATTTCCATTGCAAGAGCCTCTGTGTATGAACACAAATTTCTCTGCAGGACCTTTTAGTAGAGAAGGTTAAAGGATTGTTCTTTATATGGTTCTGAACCAGAATGCTGCAATGCTTGTGAAGAGTTCTGCTTAAGAATATCAAACTTGATCTTTGTTTAAATACTGTTTCTATTTATCTTCTGGTTTATGGCTAACATTGATGTGTTGTGTATTTAGCATATAAACCAACATTTTATTAGTAATTAATGGATTTAATCTACTGAGACACCGAAATGTTGCTATCCTGCTTTTGTATGTGCTTTACCCGAGTTCTGGTTAGAGAAAAACATGTGATATGAACTGCAGCACAAACACTGCTTACGTTTCCTTTTCTCCCTGTCTAGGAGTGGACTGGAACAAGATGACATGAGGATTTTGTACAAATATCTCACAACATCTCTGTTTCCAAGGCACATGGAGCCTGAGGTATGGTAGCTTGGGTATTGTTGGGGTTGGAGGTGGTTGTTGGTCGTTGGTTTTGTTTTTTTTTTCCTTCCTTGCTTTCTGTTTACCTGGTACCACTAAGGGCTCAAATACCAAAAAGGAGTATTTCTCTCGACCCCACCCTCCCCCTCCTTAAATTGTAGTTTAGGAATTCTGAGATGTATTGCTTTGGGGGCACTTTACTAAATTGGTAGTATTTGTACCTAAAGCTTACCATATGAATTATGCTGATAATTTGAACATAGGATGGTGATAGGGAGTTTACTGAATGTTGATACCTGATGACTACTCAGTACTGCAGATGAATCACTTCAGCTTAATGGCTAAATGCAGCACAGAGTGCCATGAGACCACATCGAGTTAGCTTACGGAGCTTTTTGATGGCAGGAGGGATAACTAAGTTTTAAAATTAATAAGTGCAAAATCAGAATGCCCCGTTATATCAGCATCTTATACTTTAGCTTTACTTCCTTTATGTTACACAGAGAGTATGTATCTTCATGAGTGACAATTTCTGTAAATGGTTTGCTTTGATTCAATTTAAAGACAGTCCACAAAATGTAACAGAAAATACCTCTAAGGTGTGTTTTTCTTGCGTTTGTTCTTTTTTGCTTCAGTTAGCAGGAAGAGATTCTCCAATACGTGCTGAAATGCCAGGAAATCTACAACACTATGGAAGGTAGCTCTTGTTTACTGTTACCATCTGCTGCTTCCTCAAGGGCAAAATGTTTGGGAGGAGTACATGTATTTTGAGTACGTATTCCACACACAGTTCATTCCAGAGGGTCACACAGTAGTTGGTGCAATGTAAAACCTGACCTCTGGAAAAAAAGAGAAAAGGCTTCAATTAACATTACTGCATATTTCTTTTTCTTTCCCACTCTTCTTAATATACTGCATAATAAAATTGGAACTGCTCTGATCATTTGTTTTCAGTCAGGCTCTTCAGACAAGGGTGTAGATTTAATCTAGGGATTTATCTATTTTACCTGTGTACTCAGCCTGTCAGAGTGGGGAATTCCATACTTAAGCAGCTGGGCAATGTTATTTTGACTAATTGTGGCTTTGGACACCTTTAATCAGGATAATTCCTCTTGCCTGATTTACTGTATTCTTTTGAGATCATGCATTAGCACACACTCCCTGTTCTGCCCTACCCTCCCCCCAAGTTTAGGTGCTTCCGTACACCACTGTTCTGCATAAAACTAATTTGAACGTGCTGTTGGAGGGCAAAGGAAAACTGCTTTCCCAGTAGCAGCAAAAAAAAGGGTTTTTAAAGATAATCACAACTTGAATGTGGAAAAAGTTCTGTCGTTGTTCCTTTGATCTGCGCGGTTTAGGTCTGTAGCGTTATTCTGGCTTTCTGATCCTGTTTCTTGTAACTCTCTGAAGCATATATGCAAATATTGCAAAAACATAAGAGTGCTGAGATAGTCTATAAAGAGCCCTACAACTATCTGGATAGTTGAAAACTCATTGTATTCAAATATATTCATACATGCAAGTAATCCGTTAAATAGGAAAAAACAAAATACAAGAATTCATCACATCTGACCTACTGAATTATTTTCTAGGTTTCTTACTGGACCTTTAAATCTTAATGATCCAGAAGCAAAATGCCGTTTCCCCAAAATATTTGTTAACACTGATGACACTTATGAAGAGCTTCATTTAATTGTTTATAAGGTATTACATTTTTTCTTCTATTATTCTAATTAATTAGGAATCTATATACAATGATGTGAAGTACTTATGAATTATATAGGAAGATGTATTGATATGCCCAGGTTAAAGCAAAGAGACAGAAAACTCTTTGGTGTTTCTAGCAAGAAGCTTTAAAGCCTGAATTCTCTTTTCCCCTCTCCTGTACCCTCCTCAAAACAAACAGTTGTTTTATTAAAACAAAATACCAGCCTTCAGTTACTTTAAGTAGTTTATGCAGCTTTATGTAGCATTAATAAACCCCTAGTTTTTTAAATGAGATGCAAGTTTATTGCAGAAATATATCCTTGTGTAAAATGCTTTTTTAGAAAATTTTACCTTTCCCCTACAACTTAAACTGTTAACTGGGCTGATTTTTAAAATCATAACTATCCTGTGTTGTTCAGGATTGCAAAGAGATTATCCTATCAAAGCGTTACTTAAATTTTTTTTAAACTGGTTTACCTGTGTGTGACCTCACTTGAAGTATTGTCATTTATTTGAGGTAGTTGAGGTAACCTGTTGTAAATGTTTTTTTTGCTTTAACTTTTTTGTTCCAGGCCATGAGTGCAGCTGTCTGCTTTATGATTGATGGTAAGTCCCTATTAGCATCACTTATTTGCCAAGACATAGTTAGTACAAAATGCTATTACATGCAACTTGTTTTACTCTTTAAAAATACGTTAATTTGTTACTGGAGTCACTTCTTCATGAGTGCTTTTATTGGTCTTTTGATATTTGTTCCAGTGGTCTAAGTAACTCAGTTTACACACAAAAATGACAAAATATTGCTTCAGTTAGCCTTGCACTTTCAAAATGATCTCTAAGGTTATAATTAAGAGAGAAATTTGTCCCAGGACTCTCACTGTTTAAAGAAAACAACTACAGAAACTGCACCTTCAACTGGAAAGAGAATCTCATCTCTCCCTTTTCTTTGCCCATCACCTAGCTTCAATTCCACCTACGCTGGAGTTTTGCCGTAAACTGGACAGCATTGTTGGGCCTCAACTCACTGTGTTAGCATCAGACATATGTGAACAGTACAACATCAACAAAAGAATATCAGGGTTTGTACCATATTTCTGTTCCTGTTGCAGTCCCTCATTAGTTGGTTAAAAACTAGGTTTAATGAACTCCTTGAATAATGGTAACATAAGCCCAGATGTTGAAAGCGTTGTTAACTGCGTACTTTAAATGATGTTTATCTACCTTTCTGCATCTTAAGCATTTATAAAATGCGTGTTGTTGCATATTTAGGCTTCCTTCAAGTAACAACATACATGTTATTAATTTAGTAATGAGTGTTTATTGTGTGGCTGAAACCTTTTTCTTTTACATGCATAACTGTTGCAGAAAAAAATCATGTAAATGTTAAGATAAATCTCACCATTATCAATTGAGATTTCTGCCTCCATCCCCTAGCTGTTAGCAGATTATTCAGATACAGAGGTGGAACTTCTAAATTTTGCTGCTTTGATATGTGAACTGAAACTAGGTGCAGAGGTTATGAGTTCTGCAGATTAGTGTGCTTGAAGCAATATATACAGGATGGTAAAAATGCCACCTGAAGTGGTAGTCTTCTGTCACTGTCCCCCATGTTGAAGTACAGAAGTAGCAGTTCCTGCAAAATCTTAACTTCAGTCTATACTTTCTAACTTTTCTTGAGGAAACCAGAATTTCATAATGTTCACAAATAGCCCTTGGGCTAGTAAAACATTTCAGTTTATAAAAAAAAACCCTCAAAACAACTGTCTTTGTGCCCATGACCTTATTTGTGCTGATTTCCTTTGACTTCTGCTTTCCTAGGCTGCTGTTTTGTATAATTTTAAAAGAACTGTATTTTTCATATCAAGTGGACACTGACACCACTACCTGAGTATTGCCTTAAACATAAGTACTCACTGCTTGGATGGGAGTGTATGTAACTCTTAACTCTGTTACAAATCCAAAAGGAAAATGAAGGTCTAGATTCTAGAACAACTTTTGTTTAACAGTTTGAAATGGGAATTTTAGTGAATGGATTATTTGATTACAGTGCAAGCTTTACAGTTTATACTTTTTGCTAGAATTGCTGCTTCTTGAACTGTTGCTGTGTATGGTAGGTGAGGAAAAACTGTCTTTATTTTTTCTATACTGCAGGACTAAGGTAACTACTTAAGGGGCAAAACAAGTGTCAAATGAAAAAGGATGTTAATGTTTTGGAAAATACCCTTCACTTAGAACTGCAGCTGACTTTCCATAAAACTATATTTATTTGTAGATAGATCTGTTAGTTGGGGAACCAAGAACAGCATCACCTATGACAGCAAAAGAGGAATTAAAGCAAAGATGGGTGTATGACTGAACTCATTTAGTGGTAGCATGCCAAATCAGCAAAACCGCAGGGTATAGAATAGGATGTGCTTGAAACTGTGCCAATCTACTAAATCATTAAACCTGGGGTTTTTTAATGTCATCTGGGACTGTCTCTGGCAACTTTAACTCTTTTAAAAGTTTAATGCCACAGTGTCCTGAAAACATGATACAGTTTCTTGACACTAATGCATCTGGGTGACAGAGAGCAAGGGTATCTAGTTGTTTGCTAAGGTGAGTGGTGTCATCACAGTATCTCCCAGATTCTAAATAATACATACCCTGAAGTACCAATTGCTGTAGCCAGTTTTTGCCAGTCTGAATTTGTTGTGACTTCTACCAAAAACAGAGTTCTAAGTGACAGATTTTATATAACAATAAAAGAAGAAATGGAGGAAGACTGCCAAGGCAGGAGTTTGAAAATAGTCTCTTGCTTGGCCCACGCAAACGATGGGGGGAAATCACCTGGATCAAGGAAGAGTTCTTTCTTTTTGATTGTAACAAATAAGAAGTGAAAGATTACTTATTGATCAGATTAAAGACCTAGCATCAATTCAAACTAGGGGCATAGGGGAGAGCAGCAAGGAAACAAAATGGGGACAGAAACAACAGCTCATTAGAAAAATGCAAACAAAACTACTACTGGCAAGTGAGACAAGGCCTTTAGACTCCCCTATTTACTAGTAGTCTACTGCCTATTTACTAATAATCTAAGCAGCAGAAGAGGAAAAACTGGTTGGTTTTGCAGGCTTACTGTTGTTTTTATAAATGTGTTAAAATGAAGTTTGATTATGCCACAAGTCTTAAAGTACTTAGATCTCTTCAGTGTGAAGATAAAACTTCAGGATGTCTGAGGAAGCTTTGCACAGGCTAGTTACATGTTCTCTGTGAAGCCTGTGCTTATAGAACATGTTGGTATTCACAAGTCACTTTTTTTTTTTTAAAAAAAAAAAATCTTCCTAGGGCTGAAAAGGAGCCTCAGTTTAAGTTTATCTATTTCAATCACATGAACCTGGCAGAGAAAAGTACCATTCACATGAGGAAAACACCCAGTGTATCACTTGCATCTGTTCACCCTGACCTCATGAAGATTCTCGGTGACATCAACAGTGACTTCTCCAGGTAATGCTTAACTATTAAATAGTCTGTAGCTCCTTCTCTGTCAAGTAGATTTTTTTTTTTCAAATGAGTGAGGCTTTCGTGTCTTTTTGTTCATTGGTGGCTATTCATAGCTCTGTGAGATAAATGGGAGTAACATGGGTCATATGTGGTATTTTGTGTTGGTTTCTAAGTAGTTCATTTTAAACAAAACTTCCATTGTAATTTTAAAAATATAATTTAAAGAGGGGCCAGGGCCTCTACATGTAGTCTATCTGAAGCTTCAGAGTAACCATAACAAACTTAAAAGGAACGTGAAATGCTTTTGCACTTACGCCTGTCTAGTCTCTGGATAAGTAGTATAAAGGACAGGGAAACCTGCTTCTGCCTATATTATACCGTCCTCTGAAAGAGCTCGCTGCTTTTAGGGATTAGACAATAGATGAAATGCAAACCTTGCAGTTACTACTGTTAAAGAAGATAACTGGCTTCTTGTCAATGGATGCTTCAAGGTGGGAGAGACTCTGTCACTGTAAAAATTAATGAACATGAAAATGCTGAATGATTGTGATGTCTATAATTAGTGACTAGCAATTTTCCCACTCTGTTTAAGGACAAGGTTTTCATTTTTCTATAAATGAAAAAAGAATGTTTCATCATATTGTGGAAGTACTTGGGCTAGTGACAGCTTTATGTAATATATCTAGTTGTTAAGCATGGTTTAGTTCTAGGTTTAACAATTAGATACATGAAAGCTTAGTATTACCATAGCATCTCCAGCTTTCATTATTTGGTCACTGTGTAGCATATAATTCTATGAAGGTTTGCTTAACAGCATAGAGGATAAGGGTTTTCTTCAGAGCACTGGAGTATTTGGCTGATGGGCAAATTTAACAGTTTACTCATCTGGGGATGTAATTGTCCTAAACAGCCGTTTATGAAGCCTTCATCCTGAATTGCCAAGCTATGTCTAAGTTAGTGTTGGTAGTCTCTCTTCAATGCTGCACAACCACAACAATTCATGACATTAATCATTAGGACAGCTTACAAATAAAGTTATTGAAGATGAACTTGCTGCCACCTTCTTTACTTTCTAAAACTTCTTTCAGAGTTGATGAAGATGAGGAAATTATTGTGAAGGCAATGAGTGATTACTGGGTAGTGGGGAAAAAGTCTGACCAGCGAGAACTGTATGTTATTTTGAATCAAAAAAATGCAAATCTGATTGAAGTTAATGGTAAGGATTGTTTCTTATTACCTTTAAATACAGTTACTACTAAAATGTATGTCCCTGAAGAAGTAATAAAATCCATCTCACAAGAAATCTAGAGAGGGATTTATCTATGATAGACCAGGTAAGTTTGCATAAGGTTTTAGTCTGCCTTCTACCAGCTGTGAGAGAACAGCATAAATATTCAGCAGACATTCTTAATTATTAATGAGTCATTCTTCCTCTTTCAAATAATAGGAGACCTCTATGAGCTTAGTTTAGGAGTAATGAAGTGTATTACAGATGAGAGATGAACATATTTACATATGAGTTAGGTTTTATTTGTCAATGATCCATGGGTAGGTTACTTAGACACAATGTCTATCCTGTCAGTGATCCTCATCCCATTCTTGTCTTGTTTCTAATGCTGTTTTGAAAATTACTTACTCGAAGAGTGCAAATTAACATTAAGATGCAAATAGGCTTTTAAATAAACTAAGAGAAAAGGCAGTTTGAGTCTTAGTTGCAGCAATTTTAGGGCTCTCTGTTTTAATAGGAGGTAATGTGCTCACTTGGATGATGGGAAAGAATTACTAATTCTCCAAGACCAAAGCTTAGCAGCATAAATTTTGAAAAGAATGACTTCTAATTGTCTTTCAGGATCAAAGCTGCCATACAGAAACAGTAAATCAGTGTTTCTATGTCTGATAAGCTTAGGAAGTGGTGTCTGCCAGACAGCACAAAGCAAATGTTTTGCTGTCTTTATTTATTGTAACAGGCTACCCTAATCCCTCCTTCCCCTGAAAAGAGGGTTACAATATACTTCCTTGTGGTGAAGTGCTGTTGCAGTGTAAAAGTTTGACAAGACAAATGGCCCAGCAGCAAGTTCTCAAACCATCATTTACACTTAAGCTACTCCAAATACAACTCATCTTTCAGACACTGAAACATGTCTGACTTGATTCAACTTTCTCATACTGTAAACAGAGTAACATTGTGTATTTCTACATTAGAAATTCCTAGGGTTTTTTTCTATTAGAATATTATTAAATTCACCTTGATGATCCCCAGGGTTTTTCTTGCAGAGGTTCCAGTAAATATCATACTGAATTTTAATTTTTTTTTTTTTTAACAGAAGAAGTGAAGAAGCTTTGTGCAACACAGTTTAATAATATTTTCTTCCTGGATTGATCTGCAAAGGGCTGATTTATTGAAGATGTCAATGTCAGACACTTGTTCAACATGAAAAGTTATTAGTCATATTATTGACTGGAATAATGACAATAGTAAAGCAATACTTGCTTTGTAAGAATCAAAATTTCTACTAAAATCTGTAAACTCTGATCATAAAATTTTTAGATTTTAAAAATGTTTATGTGCAAACTAATTAAACAAGGCTGAATTCATCTGTACCATTCCATTCTGATATTGTTATGTGAATATTTTCCAGTAAAATAAAACTAGTAATTGTTACACTTTTAAGGGCATCTTTTTGTTTTCCTGTGTTAATTTGCATCATTGTGTGACTTTCTGCTAGTTTTCTAACACTGTAAAACTAGACTGGTTACAAAAGACCCCTGATTCTTTGCAGCTCCTGCTTCAGCCTAATTTACATACTTGTTTATATGCAGTATTTCAGTAAAATGAACCATGTTTTAAGTAGAAACCATTTCATTGGAACATAGGATCACAACAAGATAGAACTGATATCAACACTGAGGGAAGTTTTAGGTACAAATCAAATACTGACTTCTATAATAGTTTTGTTTAAAGGGTTACACTCGTGTAAATGACTGTTCTCCTTCCCAAGCCCCTTAGTGTAAAAGCACACAGTTCCCTTCTGAAATAAGCAAGTCTTGTGCATACAATTTTGTCATACTTGTATTTTAGACCTTATTCTGTGTGGTTGGTTGTTTTGTTGTTTTTTTCTTATTCAAAGCATACTTACTTGAAGCTTTAGCAGTGCTCATCTGAAAATTTATTTCTTCTTTCTCTTTTTGCCAGCAGGCACCTTAGTGCCCCCTTGGAAGGAAGAGGGGCCCCTCGTAGCACTCCTCGTTGTTACTAATTGTGTGACAGGCTCCTCTAACTCCTTAAAATCTGCATTCTTGGAATCGAATGCTTTTTCTGTTGCAGCTGCTTCTTGGCTTTTTGCCTCTTCTGCTTCTCTTCCAGCAATAAGTCTGAGTGAACAAAGTTTAAATTTAATGTACTGTAAGAGGGGGGAGACAGATTTATACTGGCTAAGCAACTACAGCTATGTTCACAGGATGAGCAGTATAAACTGTCATATTGTAGAGAAGCAGAAAATCTGTCCAGTTACCACTTCAAGTCTGACTAACTTATGCTATATTAAAAAAAAAAAAAAAAAGTCTTAACTGCCTTTATCCAAAGTAGGGCTCAAATGCCAGGAAGTAGCAGACAGTTAAGAGTTCTGTAACCTGAAAGCAGCCTGTATTTGTTACTCCTGACACTAATAGAAGTCACATGATATTCTGTTGCTTATTATACCTGGATGTTTTCCTAGTTACAATATGCTACACTACTTTTAATAAAACACCCTTCCTTTTCAAAATAATTTTGTTAGTTGAAGATAAGAGATAACAGTGCTTCAAGATAAAACAACTCACTCTGCCAGCTCTTCATCCTTGATCTTTCTCAGCTCAGCTAATTCAGCATCTCGTATTCGATTTTCTTTTATTTTTTCCCTCAGCACTTTTTCATGCTGGTAGGCAGGCAAGAGCTTAGTTGTAAAAAAGATCTGCACCTGACACATCCACAGACTAAATTCCTCATCTTGTTCAGTTGTGCCTTCATTTGGTTCATCTGCAACATGTAAATTAAATGTTTATTTGGCAGGGCACTTCTATTTCAAATGTGGTTTGGACTACAATATTTCAGATCTGATACCCTGCAATGGGAAAGTGGCTTCTGCATGGCACCCAAGATGACAACTGTGAGAAACTTTTAACTGATGGATGTGAAAGGGGATGACCCTTTTGTGGGTCTTCAGAGTGACCTGTCCCTGGGAATGGCATCAAAAGAACCTTTCCCCTTTAATCCTCTAATAAATATATTCTGCAGTTCAGTATCCATTACTCCTGTGCATGGGGAAATGAAGGAACAAACATGACTACCTGAAAGAACAGCATTGCATGCAAACATCCAATTGTCAGGACTGTCAAAAAACAGGCTAGGGCCCATGCTGTTTCTTTCAGAAGCAATGTTTTTTCAGATCTGTAAGTTTTCAGTCATTGGATTTCAGTGGAAGAGCTGGTGACTACACAGAGATCCTTGTCTACCTATGTTCTTGGATTTGGGTTCTTTATCTATGGAAAACATTTAACAAGTACAAAAACCAACCCAGATGAGATCTGCTAATCAACCAGAAGGGAGATGGTATAAAAATGAAAATGCTCTGATTTCTCTTCTGCATGACTGCTGGCCCGTCATATGACATCCCAACTGCTGGTGGCACACCATTAATAATAATAAGTAAAAGAAGCCAGACATAGCAGTAATATGTTTTATTTGTCCAACACATTAAAAAAAAATAAATTAAAAATGGACAGGCTTGCCGACTGAGCTTCTCAGAGGAAATAGAAAATTACAGCTTAGAGATGCCCTACAAATAAAATGTAGCATTTTAAAATTGGGGAAACTATCTAAGTCAGTACTTAAAAGTCTCATTTACTGTTTCATTTTCTTAAAGAAAATTTCTAAAAATTTTAAAAAAAAAATCTTCCTCCAGAATTAATGTTCATTTACTGCCCTCTTGTGACAAATCTGCATATACAACAAGATTTCACAATTCAAGAGCTATGAGGGATTTTTTTTGTGTTAAGTCTTAAAACAGTAGGACTGCTTTACCTGTCAATTCCTTTGCTGGCGAGAAATCTTGTTCTTTTGCTGCATCCCACCTGAACAATGACGGAACATCTTTGATACCTCCATGAGTTGTGTGAAAGGAGAGAGAAGTATCTGATACCGCAAAGAAAGAAAATTAAAATTACTCAGTCTGTAATTCTGTGCCTTAAATATCAGGTTTGATCTTCAGCACAAACAAATATAAATTGTCATCTGACCTTACAGCTAGACCTGTGATTCAAACACTGCTGTACTGATGAAAAATTTGTTTAGAATGAAAGCACAGTACAGAGTTTGATCTCCTATCTCCATGCCCAAAATGAGTGGGACAGAACAGGAAAAATTTATTTAGTTTTAAAAAGCCTTTAAGCTATTTTTAAGGAAAATGTGATAGCTTCTAATTTAAAAAAAAAAAATAATCACAAAAAAGTTCAGAGATTCAAACTTGCCCAGCTATCTGTGTATAGCAGGTATGGAAAGCTGAATGTAAACCTCTCTAACTGCAATTCACTGGCTATTCCAATGACCAGTTACTGTTTTAATCATCTTTAAAGTTGTAGAAAGAGTGAATCTCCTCTAGCACCACTGCTTATAGATGCTTATACTAACTACAGTACTCACCCAGTAGAAATCCTTGAAGAGGCTGCCCTCTGTCTTCAGAAGGTCTCAGTGACTGGCAAGAATTTTTAAATTCAGTTACTAATGCCTGGACTTGTGTTCAAATTAAAAAAGTGAAATCACATGTCCATGTGAGTCATGCAAATCCCTAGCTCCAAAACATTCTGCCAATCTAATGCATTCTGCAATTATGCCTATTTCAAAACATTTAAATTGCAATAGTGTTTCATACTTTCAAGTATTTGCAAATTGGTCATAACACTTCACCCTCCATATCAGCCAGGGAAGTAGGATTTATCCTATTTCATTATGGAAAGATAGAAGTATGCAGAATGAAAGCTCCTGTTCTTAGACATGTCCCTCTGTTCTTACGTGTTGCTCTACATAGTATTTATCTGCTCCTGAGGAAACAATAATGAATTTCTACTCCTGACTATAGGAATATACCCCAAGTGAAATACACTGAGTGAAAAGGAGAGAACAATGTTCAAGAGTGTATCTGTAAAGGATGGTTTGAAATCTTTCAAACTGACAACCCGAGCATCTTCTGCATGATGATGATTCAGCTCTTTCCAGCCAAGTGACAGTAAAAGTCTCAGGTCAAACAATTCTGGTTGTGGAATATCAAGAGTCTCATTATAGTCATACACTGGGTACAAAACTAAAGGCACTGATGGTGAAGTCTGCTAGGAGAATTCTGAAAAATGTTTTAGTAATTATATTAGTTACCTTCCCTAGTGCTTCTAAATCTCTGCCCACTTCTCAGCCTCTCACTCCCCACCTTGTGCATAAAATAAAACTGTAGCTGTATTCACCACTGTTTTAGTTAACATAGAAGACACTACCAAATAGTCTAAATAATAACAGCTGAGTATGTGTGGGAGCAAATGCTTTTATTAGCAATGGAAATGTACCACTTCTAGGCTTATACATGCATCCAGGCATGGGAACGCACTGTATTTAATATTAGATGAAATTCTAGTCCCTTTCCAAACTTAAAGCTACTTTGGCTACTCTGTCACCCATGAATTGCAAACTCTCTGCTCCATCTTTCAGTGGTTGGGTTTTTTTGTTTGTTTTTGTTTTTACATACCTCATGTTTCTTTACTTCATCTTGTGATATGACACTTTTGCTTGAAGACAACCATGAGCAAGTGTAAAGCTCAGTTGACTCAGAAATGTCATCATTTAAGTCTGTACCGATTGTACTTCTGCTGTACTAATAAAAAGTAAACACAGGAAGAATTTTATGTTCAGTATATTTTAAATTAAGATTTTTCTTTGGTCTTGGAAAATCTGACTATTTTAACTAGGCCATTTCACTGTGCAACAGCATTAAAACTTGCAGCAATGCAAGGGAATGGGTTCCATAGGATGGGAACAACTGGCCAGAGAACGGGAAGTGGTGGTGTTCAGTGGCACTACTGGCTTACAGACACTGTGATGAAATTAGGTGTTTGGGAATGCTCTTTGAATTAATAAAAATACTTTAATCTTGTACGTAATTCCAAACAATAACAATTCTAATTCATGCCTTCAACTACCCTGTGCATCTAAATTGTACCAGTGTCACAGGCAGCATCTTACAATCAACAAAATGCTTATTCAAAAGTTTAGCAAAACAAAAAGAGCGTAGCTTAATTGCCGGGAAGCAGCAAGTCTTGCTATGTACAACAGCAATGCCATTTTTACAGAGCAGTTTTAGACATGTGTCTTAAAGCAGGAGCAGCATATCTTCCACCAGTCAACCAATTCCTCAATTCCCCTTCGAATACCAGAATATACTTGCCTGTATTTTATGTGTCTTTATAGTTACCTAGGAAAATGTGCAAATATGTCTATACTGATGTCACAATCTAAGGTAGCAACAGACAGGAAAAGCAGGAGAACCCAATCAAATGACTGTTTATGCAATAAAAGTAAATTGTTTTCTACGTTCAGGAAACAGAGAACATTTGCAGGGCCTGACTTTGCCCTCTAAGTGGTCGTATAATATTTAGCAAGTCTCCATCAGCTTTACCTGGGTCACAGAATGTTCCGGATACAGAGAAACAGTTGTGGTTCCCTCGGAAAGACCTTCAATTCTAAAGCTACTTCTTTTCCGATTATCACAAGCTACTTGTTCCTTAATCATATCACTGGTAACATACACCAATGCACAATCAAGAAGAGCTTCAACAAATTCAAGAAAAACCAACTAGAGTAAAACAAACATGGTGATTAATTAATTAACTTTTGCAAATTCCCTTCATTAATGGGCATATGTACCTGAGCAAAGAACTCAAAAGTGATTGTAAAGCCTTGCTGGCCTCATTTATCTAGTCAAATATCCCTTCTTCTGAAGAAAAAGTGAAAACAGCCAAAGCTCAAAAAATTCAGGAGGTAATATATTGTGTTACACCCTATAGAAGTAATACTGAAAGAAGACACTGCATAGATTTTTGCTGTATCTGGAGCTACAAGAAATTTCTCTAACAAATAACACACAACTATTGCTCTTCCTAAAACATTTCATTGCATACGATGTTTCCAGAAACCCCAGGAATGGGTATATAATGAATCCCTTAGTAAGACTTACACTGGGTGTTCAGTTTATCAGATACTGTTTGAAACAGTAAATCAATTACTTAATTTACAATAGACCATCACGGAGCAAGTGTGAAGGCCGTTCTTTAAGGGTGAAGGCCCTCTATAGCAGGCCAGCTGTCAAGTAGCACAAGAGTCGTCTACAGTCACTACTCAACCTCATTGAGGTGGCAGCACTTCACTAATCAGGTTTCTTGGGTCACCAGATTTTCAGGATCAATGAGTTCACATCTTAACATTTCCAATGCATGCCTCAACAGCTGGAAGTGCCAAGATTCATCTCTGTGTAATCAGTGCACATACATATTGTCAGGCAACTGCCCCACAGACAGAACTAGTACTAACAGCAATCTCCTAGAAAATGGTATTTCACCCTCTGGGTTACAGCACTCTTAAGGAGTTCTGTATGGTCAGGTATGCTGAGACTATATTAAAAAGGGAAAGATAATAAGCAAAAGATAGCAGCATGTGACCTAAATTAGAAGATACAAGCAGAACAAAAGGAACACAAATATAGAGGCTCGAATTTGTACTCTTTACTTTTTTGGAATAAATTAATTTTCCTCCTGTTCTAGAGATAGGACAGTATTTGCAGCATTTTTAAAAAGTAATTTTAACTGTTCCTGTAGCAATGAACTATGATTGATTTTATTTTTTTTTTTCCTTTTTCTTACACACCTCCGGCTCCAGGTTGATACTACTGCTATCTTGTAGGGACGGACCATCTTTGACAAGTATTTCCACAAGTCTGGAAGCAGTTAATTGTTTGCTGAGAAGTTTAAAATCCTGGGTAAGAGTTAATGTTACATATTAAAAACACTTAAGGCATCCCCACATGGATCTAATCTAACTCCCTTTAAAGTCTGTGTCAAAATTTCTAGTGGTTTCAAATGGTACTTCCAAATATGTAATTAATGGCAGAGTGAAATTCTGGCCCTACTGATGTCAATGGGAATTTTTCCTAGACTGCAAAATACAATGCTAAGAAAGAACTTGTGAAAGCTCATAACTAAAAATATAAAAAAATTACAATTTTGACTTGTGATATTTTAATTCATTTTTTTCATGAAAAAAAGGTTTGAATTTAAACAGTGACAGTGACACAAAACCCAGGCATATCAATGAGAATTGTTCCTTAGCTTCAGTGTAATCTTGATCTGTGCTTGAATGACTCAATTTTAGTAAAGAATCTCATGTTCATCTTGCAATATATTAAATTAATACTTTATTAAAGTGGTTTACCATGTTATTTCAAAAGCTGCCAGTCTTTTGAGTTCTACCAGTAAAACATTTTCATATATACATTTTACAGGGTAGGGCCTGCAAAGCCAGCAAAAATATTTATATTCCCTTAAAACATATTTGTCTAAGATTTAAATATCTGAAATTATCAAATATGAAATCAGAATTCAATCATACAAAAGTACATAAATAATTTCTGTAGAACAACTCTCCCTTTAATGTTCATTGGACAGTTTCTACAAATAACATCGCTGCTACCTTTTCAACTGTGCAGAAGCCACAGGGAGTTATTTTAATGCTCATATAAACTGAACAAATAAAGCACATCTAATCACACAAAATTTTAAAAAATAAAATTATTACGTTCAACATCCAAAGGAAGTGCCTCATTGTCATTGTGGGTTCAAATGGAGGTCTGCTGCTCGGTCTACAAAAAGCTCTGTATATTTCCCAGCATTTGCCAATATAGCTCATGGCAAAAACTGTACATCGTTCTTCAGAAAATAAGATACCTTTAAAAATTGATTGGAAAAAAACACACACCATTACAATAAAACTGTGATGTATGTGGTACTAATTAATGAGTTCTGCACAGCACAGAAGAAATACCATTACTCACCTTGGATATGGCAGGCAGCGGGAATAACATTCCTGGACATCATTTCTGAGAAACACTTATGCAGATAAGGACCTTTCTCTCTACAGTTGAAAAAAAAACAAACAACAACCCTCTTGTCTGGAAAGACTCAAACTGATTACACTGAAATAAATTTCATTAAAAGATGAAACTTACTTTTGCTCTTCATGGTAGATATGAAATGCTAGATGAATAAGGTAAGATAAAAATGTTCTGAACAGTAAAGTCTCATGTGGACAATGTATCTCCTCAAGTTGTGTTTTATCACCTAAAAAAATTGAAAAAAATAAATCTTGATTGCTATAATGTACATTAAAATGTTTACAGGCCTACTGACTTGTCAGCCTTTCTTACCCTCTCCATCTCTACCTATCACATTGCAACAACACTCCCAGAAGAATCAGACCAGACACAGCACCCCTTTCAAACAAGTACATCAAGGGAGAACCATCCACCTACAGCTGAATCTTATCAAAATCCTTCTTCCTAGAAATGCATCCACTCAGCACACAGGATTGAAAAAGGAAGTGAAGTTGGTGTTAAACCCTTCACATACTAGGGACACTGAGGGTCTAAATGGAACTGACTGATTAACAGGCTCTATGGAAGAAAACAACATGCAAACTAAAGGTAAGAGCACTGGAAAGAAAAAAAAAAAAAAATCGATCTGTTTCTTCTCTTTCTCAGACCTAGCAAGACCAGGGCTAAATACAATTTTTGAACAGATGGCTCTTTAGAACATTTTTTTAAGTGATATTTTAATTTTGCATTTTCACTTAAGCACCTGAAGCACCTGGAGAAGCGTTAATGCATCCACTGAGAAATCACAGGCAGAGGTACTCACTCGGGGCCACTTAACTACCAGAGTTGACCTATCTGTAGAACTTGCCACTCCAACTCTGTACAGCTTACTATTAAAATTTCCAGATTCCAGATCCCAGTCAACAGAAATACAAACCACTCAATATCCGATCCATTTCAGCAAGAGTTATGTTGGAGTGATGAAACTTGCAGTCCTTCAGAAATCTCCAAAATTGGAGTTTAGTCATGAGGAAGGTGTTATCAAGAGAATGATCACAGCCTAAGCCACTGTAGAAGGTGTAAACTCTTCTCAGTTCTGTAATATGCCTCAACACAGCAAATTTTACCTAAATAAAACAGGGTATGGTTTCAGCATCGTCTCACAGCAAGTAGAGATCAGTTTGTATTGATCCTGTAACTGGGCATATAATGCCAATCAATATGCTTTTGATCTTCTGAGTTCCAAGAGCAAATCCCTGGTTAAGCGTTCATGAGAGCATTACTCAACTGTAGTTATAATACATATTTTTTGGTGACTGAAAAAATAAATTAGTCTCTGTCAGCAGATAAACCTCACAGTAGCTAAGGGCAGTTGCCGGATGCCCTTCCAGAAAATGTTAACATTTTTTGTCTTCTAGTGAAAGCTCAGGAAGAGGCAATACTGTCTATTCATTGGTTTTTGTTTTCTGTTTTCATGGCCTTCAGGTTTTCAAATAATTCTGTAATGGTAAGAGTTCCTTTAATACAAATAAACTAGAAATGAAATAGTATGACACACACTGCGAGGGAAAATTGAAAAGATCAAACAGTAGACTCTTACTTGTTTCAGTTCTTCATGTCTCTCTTCCTCTGGCAACAAGTCAAGCAGTGAACATATATCCAACTCAATATTTGATCCCAGAACAGAAGTATTTTCTGAGCCATTAAAGCAAATAAAATAAATTAGAACACACTAAAACGAAGATAAATATGTACACACACACAGAGAAAATAAAACGTATTATTCCTTCTTCTTTTACTGACTTCAAACTGAGAATAGACTCCTTTATAATGAGTAGACTTAATAATCAACAGCATAACAGTGGAAGAGTAATTTTGTCAAATTCAACCCCTAGCTAAAAGGAAATATAGATATTACATATGTTATGAAACTTTCAGACAACAGTGTTCCAAAAGCATTACAAGATGTGTCACTCAACGCAAAGTGTCATGTACAGGAAACGAGAAGCATGAGACCAAAAGTCATTAGTTATTAAGATAACTCCTATCTTTATTAAAGTTTTTTGAAGAAATATGTGCAGCTCTTGAGTAAGTATGAACAGCTTCACATACTTACTCTACTTTACTTCACAGAAAAAAGGAACAACAAAGCGTGAACTGAGTAGAATTTGAATTTGTTTTAGGCTGCTTACTAGTGCCAAAATGACTTCCTGTGCAAATGGCATTCAGCTCTTCTGCATTCATTGCATCCACTTGAAAAGCAGGATAGTCTATTATATGATCATCTATGAACTCTCCTTCATAAACATAACCTTTCTTGAAGACAAACTTGCCCTATGGACAGATTTGATTCATTTCAATATAAATATTAATCAAAGATCAGACAAAAAATATCACTAATGCTCTAAATCAAATTTTCTGTTAATAATCTTGGTGAAAATGCAATATAAGAGATAAAATAGTGCAAAAATCATTTTTTCTACTCTCTTAAAAATTACTTTGTCATCTATTAAAGTACACTGCTGGGATGAAGAATTGCCTATATATGTTTGATTTTGAAAAGTATTTTGAGGAAAAAACAATACCCCCCCAAATAGAAAGACTTGTTTAGAATCTTTATTTTGCACATGTGGCACTCTGCTCACAGGGCTTTTTAAAACAGTCTGTTAATGCACAAGGACAGCTTGAAATCCATTAGCTCGTAGTGTAAGAGTGAAAGTACTGACCAGCCACTGCAAAAATCAAGATGCACCTACTGCACTGAAAATCTCCACAGTAAGAAGTAGTTCTTCATATGCACAACACACATCTAACCAGAGAGTCAAATCCGCGGCCTGGCAAGGTCCTTGGAAGGACTCCTACTGCTTTCAGTGCACTCTGCCCTTTATGTTGGGATTCCACCCACAATGTGGATTTGGATTGAATATAGTTTTCCATACAAAAATCTAGAGATCCACTATACAAAGCAGAATAGCCTCCCCTCTGGTGGTATCTGTAGTTTTGTCTTACTATGTGTCAATACTCACCTTGCCATGCTTCTTATTACAAACCCATTCACCATCGTACACTGCTCCACCGGCATATACGAACTTCCCATGTCCATGTCGTTCCCCATTTACAAAATCACCTATGTATTCATTCCTTAAAGGATACTGAGATACAGGCTTTCTCTTCAAAAACCATATGTGGGTGCCATATCCATGCTGAAAAAAATTTGTATGTTTAAAAAAAAAAAAGTCTCCAGAAGAGCTAGAATTGCTACAGATCCAGACTTTTAAAAAGGAGAACCACCAAGGCATCTTTAAGAGTCACTGTTGGAAAATCTCTCCAATAAAAGCACCCAGTTGACAGCTGCAGTACTTCAAACCATCCACAGAACTATATTCTACAAAAGTGCATGGGATAACCATGCAGATACATCAACACATACTTGCACAAGCTCTACCAACAGGACTCCTGAAGATATCCTTCCTGCCTCAACCCTTTTGACTGTAATGCTCAACAGTCAGGTGAGGAACACCATGACAGACAGAGCACCACAGTGTTCCAGAAGCTGGACTCCTTGACAATTTTATGCAGAGTGAAAAGACAGGGAAAGTAGCTTGCGTTCTTTTTACAGAAGAAATGGAAGGAACAGAAATTGCTAGAAACCTTCTCCTTCCATCATAAAACTTTTACAAGAGGCAACAGTGTGTTCTAATATTTTACAGGTGACGCAGAAGCAAATTGCCACATATACGCACTGCTGAAGTCATATCTCAAGTTAAGTGTAGTCACAAACATTTAACTTTTAAAACTTTTTTTAATTAAAAAGTTTTATATTTTCCATGAGAATATATTCCATGAGACTCAACATGAGAATCAACAGCCTACTTCTGCTATGTCAATTGGAAAAAAAAAAAAAAAAAAAAAAAATAGCTCCTTTGATATTGTACAAAACTTCCTATCTAGTTTTACTAGAGTAACAGACAGATGCTGAACTAAAGAGGTTGCTGAGGAAGATATTAATACCTGTATGCCATATTCCCACTGTCCCATATACTCTTGATTATCTGTCAACCATCTCATTCTTCCTTTTCCATGACGTACATTTTTCTCCCACTGACCTTCATAGATATTTCCAGATTTATAGCTGCAAGACGACAATAAAAGTTACTGACTCATTCATATGAAATTTTTAGTAGATCTTAGGAAAGCAAGGTTTATGCAAAACCTCATTGCTAGTAAAGTTAACATTTATTAATGCTAAATATTAACATTACTTTGAAAGTTGGCTCACTGTTACATGGATATAAAGGTTTGATTGTACCCAGTTTACCACCTATTTTTAACTTACAAATCACTGTAAAAATATTAAGCAGCTCTTTTTTTTCCAAAGAGTCTTTGCCATAGCTAATCAAAATATTCTTTTATATGTAATACCACATATAATTCATCTATTCATGAAAGCAGCTCTGTCTCTTCAAATCAGTCAAGTTTATTTGTTTTTAAATGTTGATTTGTGGTTTACCAAAGCTCATTCTGGATTTTGTCTTTAGCCATTCTTTTGTGGGAATGATCACTAGAAATATACCAACATAAAAATGTAAGTTATAGAGAAGATCTATTTTATTAAGTCTTTGTACATTTATTCCACTGCAGAAAGTACACACTACCATGAAATGGTAGCATTTGCATCCACATTAAACAATAGGAGGAACTATAAGATAATACATGTAAAATTTAAAAAAAATATGAAGATAAGAATGAGTGCTATTATGTTTACCATCTCATTCCCCATCCTTCTTTGACATTATTTACCCAGTCGCCTGAATACCAAGAGGTGTGTTCCTGATCATAATAAACGGTACCCTGAAACAAATAGTATAGTCAATTTAAATACCTATTCATCTACATTAATAAAACACCACATACAAATTATGACACATGTAATTACATTCTTTCTTATAGTAATTTTGAGACACTGTACTGAAAGCAACTGAAGCGATAAATTAAAAAAGCAACCTCTTTTGATGAGTATTACTTAAGACCTTAAGAAAGACCAAGTGTTCAAAAAAAATTATATTACACTATGTCAAAGTCTACATGTTTTTCAAACCACTTGGAAATACTTTCAGAGAGCTAACTTTGTCAACTTAATCACAGTAGTCACTCTGAGATAGATCAGTTTTCTGACTCATTCAGTATTCAACTACCAACAGAAGGTCTACAGCGTTAATTCTTCTGTCTTTCTCTATCTGATAGCTTCCTCTCAGAACAAGCTGGTCAGACCATTGCACTGATGACCATCCACAGCAGCCTGTGTGATTTTACTGTCTCCTTAGTGACACAGAACAACAGAAAAATGTGATTGGGTTTTCTTCACATGCTGAGCATTGGTCTTCAAAATGTTGGGCCCAGAAGAGTGTCCCAATCTGAGTGCACGAGATGGAGCCAGATAAAAGCAAAAGCACTACTTGTCTTTACAAAGTTGGAACTAGACGTTACTTACACTAGATAAGGCAGTCTTAATTGTAATTATCATACTTGGTCTTCTTAACACATTTGTGATGTAGGATCACTTTGTCATTACTGGAAAGCTAATTGTTTTCCCACTGTTATGTAGCTACTGATGCAGTCATCAGCTTTGACTTTGTCATCATCTACTCAGAGCAGTATGAAGTACAAACCACATATCAGGCCAATTACTCCTTTAGGATTCCATTCACCCCTTCTACTACAAACAAGATCCCACCCCAACTGTTTTAATTAGCATTCACGACTTCAGAGAAGATCCTTAGGAAAAAAATAATCTCTACATAGCACAAGACCATGAGACAACACAAAACATTTCTGCAAAATCTTTGCACAAGAGTGCCTGCTGGTCTAGAAGGTAGAGACTCAAGACCATGCTCCCATGTGGTGTTCTCACTCACCTTTCCATGTCTTTTGCCTTTATACCAGTAGCCAATGTAAGAAACAGGACGAGTACCGCTCCTGAAAAATCCAAATCCATGCCTAACTCCATTTTCAATTGCTCCTTCATAAATGCTGCCATCATTCCATGTATAACGACCATTAAACATCTGCACGTTCTTAACAAACGTTCCCTAGAAGATTAAATTACAACATATAAAAAACTAAGACTGGCTCTTCTCCAAGTATCTGGGAGAAGTCAGGCTTGTGATTGAAGTCACTGCCATAGTTCTGCAGTTGCCACCCATACTGTACCAATTACTGCAGCTTATCTACTCTCCTTGAATTTGCACATCTAATTGCCTATAATTCTGTTCAGTTAAAAGTTAAATTGCACTTTACCTCATACTTCACTCCATCAGCCCACGTGTAAGTCCCATGTCCATGCATAAACCCTTGAGAAAACATGCCCTTCAAAACGAAGAGAATGGCATTATTTGCAAACTTATTCTTAACCACAACTGAAGCCTACAGTGACTGTAAGATTTCAAAATAATGACATATTATCCCTCCAGCTACTAGTTTCAAATGATTTATTGCCAGCAACCAAGAGAGCTTTCAATGCTCACACATTGGGTGCTCAACCTTCACCTACATTAAAAGAAATAGCCTGCCTGTTCTAGAGAAAGAACTTGATCCACTACTACTATTTTTTTTTTGATTTATAGGCTCACCTTATATGTATTTCCGCCCTCAAAATATGCAAATCCTTCACCCTCATACAATCCACGGACTTTTTCACCTTCATAGCTACAATGAAAACAAACTAAAGGTGAAGATTTCAAGTCACTGCCAGTAGACCTAAATCACAACAGACATAAAGTAAATGACCTTTGATTTACCATGATCTACACACAGGCCAGTTCTTGTATCTTGTGTAGAAAAATGAGCAACAACAAAATTTACAACTATTTGCACCTTCCTTGTAGTAGTTCATGCAATTGTTGTGTTGCCTCAGACAAAAAATCACATCAGTAGCATTTACTCACAACCAGACTACCTGGTCAGCACGTGAAACATATATAGTCCCCTTGAACTACCAAAGGATTTAGTTAACACTGCTATTCACCTGCTTCCTCATTTTAGGGATATGAGCAGCTCTAAACATTGTAAGGCATCAACAACTGAACACTACATGACACAGATGCATTTTCTTCACCATCTGTATACTTAGACAAAACATGATAGGTGAAAGGGCTAAACAGCTGAGGCTTTTGGCAGGTTGAGATCACTAGCAACACTCTAGAATGCAAGAACACAACAGAATTCCACATTTATCAGTTGCGTAAAGTGTCACGTCTACTAGGTCTGAATAACCTGATTCACTGCTTTGAGTCAAGAGTCTTTGCATGTGTTTGTATGACACTGGGTACACCATACAATTAAATAAGAATTCTTAATTTTACTAGTGTATTTGTAAGAAGCATACCTTTTCACAATAACTTGAAGAATAGGCTCCTCATAGTATTGAGGAACATCTTGGACTGGAGGTTCCTCTACCTCTGCTGGTTCTTTATCTGGTATCACTGGATTTGCCTGTGTTTCTTCCACTTCATTCACTAAGGTCTGCAAATCTGACAGCTTTGTTGAACTACCCTCAGCTGTAGTATCTTGTGCAGGAATAGGAGAACGTACAGGTTTTTCTGCCTTCTTGCCATCTTTCTTTTTATCCTTTGCCATAACTACTGAATTGTCTCAACATGTATTATGTAAAGATTTTTCCCCCTATAATGTTTGATAAAAAAAAAACAGAAAACACAAAATACCTAACTACACGAAAAATCACCGTTTTCCTTAGTTATTATACATGCATGTACGTTAAGTTATTTCTGTACTAACAACTCCTCAAAGCAGTGGTTTCAGCTCATGGTGGGCAGGCTGCAGGGCGAACAGGAAGCCATGCCTGGGAATTACCTTTAAGAAGTTAATCAGAACCACTAAGACAGGAGTGTTCCCAGTAGTAGACTTACTTTTGCTACATGGCAGTCTCCATCTTTACTAGATGGAGATTTTTAGCTGTCTAACCCTGAGGAAGATTTGAAAACCGTTTCTCAAAGTCATGTTTGGTGAGTTACTTGATGAAAGCTACAGCTGCACTAGTATTACTGACTGCACTTGCTTTCCAAGTTAGGAGCTGCAAATTGAACCACAACACAGAGTAACCACTAGAGCTTATAAAGCTCTTTAGCCAGTTAAGAACTGCTTGAAGGTTACAGGACTGCTTGACCAGCTGTAATCATATTTCCCGCTCATTTCACAGACCGACCATCGCTGCTTTCTAACACAAGAATCAGACTCCGTGCTGCCGTGGCGCGGGCCGGCAGGGACAGCCTCAAGCAACCGCCATGTTCTCACCACCGCGCGGTTCCAGCCAGCGCCCCGCTCCACTCGGGCAGTACCAGATCAGCAGCGCGAAGGGCCCGAGCGGCAGGGCGAGGGACGGCGAGGGCAGCGCGGGGCCGACAGCGCGGGGCCGGCCGCCCTTCCCGCCC
>NW_020799118.1:7757156-7770950 GCF_003259725.1 Athene cunicularia | reverse complement strand
TGCTGCAAGTACTGTAAAAAGAAATCTAAGGGGAAGTTATTACTCAAGGCTCTTTGTTATTATTTCTGCAGTATGGGTAGTGTCAGCATTGTTAAAAATAAATTGTTAGTCGTACCTTACTTGGCCAGTACAAATGCTGTTTGCATTAATGTACTTATGATTTCCTATCTGCTGCTCCCAGATAAGAGAGAAGTTTAAGAGTATGATGTCTTTTCGATCTTGCATTGACTTCTTCCCCTCTCAGAAAAGGGCTGGGTCACTGTTTTCAGCTGTATGGATGGTAAACAGCCTCTCCTCACGGTGCCTCGGGTCAGATTAACCCCGCGTTACTCGGGACCGCGGGGAAGGGCCCTGGCGGGGCTCAGGGTAACGCAGAGCCGCCAGGGATGGCGGACGGCGGCCCGCTGCGTGGCACACGGGCCGTGACGGTCCCACGGCGTTAGGCCTCGGCCCGCCGGAGCAGCCACAGAGCGGGGAGGAGGAGCAGGGCCGCAGCACCACTGCCCCTGCGCCCTGACAGCGCCAAATGGAGGTGCGGAGGGAAAGCCATTAACAAACACAAAGACTCTTAGGTCAAATCGTGGTCCTACAGAAGTGGAAGAGCCTAGCTCTTTGTTTTAATCGACTTCTGATTTAAAAAGTCAGTTTTCTAACTATTTTGATTCTGTCGAGATGGAATTTGGACTGACCTGATCAGCAGTGCCTGGTGAGAAGGCTTTTTTCCATTCATTCTCAGAAAAGGAATTCCTGTTCTTGAAAAAGCTTGGAATAGGCATGGGAACAATTCTAATTAATAGCAATACACCAGATGAATGACCCTATTCAAGCCTTAAACACAGATATCAGTAGGTTAAGCATTAAATGCAGTATTAATGCTTGAAGTAGATACTTATACTAAAGCTGTGTTTCATTAGGTAACAAAAAGTCTTTTCACTTGCACATCATTTACATCTTCAAAATTCTATGTTTATACATGCTGTATATGATAATGTTTGTTTTATGGCATTACTAGAGACTTAAATTGACATTCCACTTAAAATTAAGTCTCCATATTTGCTAGAAATGAGGTTCACCTACTCTTGATCTTTATATATAAACATTTATTATTTAAAAGCCTTAGTTGCAAATATACACAGTGTAATAGCGATAAATGTTATTTACACACAAATTCCAGTATGTTGATATTGTTGATTTGATAGGAACTACAATGTAACCCTGCAGAGTGCCTTTAAGTGTAATTGTCTTCAAACTTGAAGACTGGCTAAAATTTTTACTCAAAATGAAGAGTCACGATGAAAGTTCAAATATCACCAAGAATTAAAATCAAGAATGTTAATAAACAGAAATTGACTTATTCTGTTGAAATCAAGTCTATACTGAGTATGTGTCTCATAGTAGGCCTTCCGTGGGGGCAATTCCAGGGATGCTCAATCTCGCCCATATGGGTGACCAGTTTTCTCATTTCCTGCACGTTCAGTGCAGTTCCAATCATCACCTGCAAGTAAGGGAGAAAAAAACCCAGTTGTTATTTTCTTTTTCCATATTGACAACTGACACAGGTAAAAGCAGTACTTCAGCAACCAGAGCAAATAAATACTGTGCAAGACATTAAAAGCAAAAAGACCTACAAGATGACCAGAAGACAACATACAGTTAAGTATGTTCATAAGCACACTAGCTTGAAACAAAATAAAACTACCAGAAATTTTTCCCCAAGTTACTCTAGACAAAAACACAAAGCACTAAATGAAGGATATCAGCTGTTGACACTCAATAGTAAATAAACTTCCTCTGCAATATATATATATATATACACACACATATATACATATACATATACACACACACACAGATACCTGTAACACAACAGAAAACACAGTATTTATTTGAAATCAAGCATTAAGTGCTGTACTTACAGACTTTCTGCAAGCTCGGGAAGCAAACATCTGTCTGACCCTGGAGGGCCTACACATGACTCCAGGGCAGTCACTTAACATGAAGATCAGCTCATCTATGTCTTGTGGACCAAAAGTCCAGTTTTTGCTTGTTGGCAACGATATTAATTTAACTCTTTGAGTTACAGGAGCTGAAAGATTTGCAGTAATTAATAAAACAGAGCATTACAGGAAATTACCTCTTCCCAAGAGAACTGAGAAATGGCTTTGATATGTTAATATGATGTGACCTGCATATATGCAAAGATTTAAATTTAGTCTTTTGATAGGTGTCACTAACCAACCATGATGGTAACTATGGCAGATACCCTTCTAAACTTTAACCAAACAATTGCTTGTAAACTTAAAAGCAGATAGATCTCATTTCTGACAAACCCTTCAATTTCAAAGAACAAATGGTTTATGAAGCTATTTTGAGGTTATGTGACTACAAAATAATTAAGGATTTTTGTTGGTAAGTGATTGATAATCAACAGCATTTTAGGCAAAAATTGGAGATTCTGCAATAAAGAATATGATGAAAGTCTGTAGCAACTTCCCATATACCAAAGTGGTAACACACTGCACTTGCATTATTCTTGCTGTATAAAGAAAACAGTAAGGAGCTTGCAAGTTATGCAGTTTGCTCCAAACTACACAGCAAGTCAATGCTAAAGCCATAAAGGAAACCAAAGAATATTATTTATCAATGCTATCTATGAATTCTAAAGTCACTAGATTTATCATTTGCCTGCATCTAACCTTCCTGGGACCTGCAAGTGTACCAGTATATAAAAAAAAGGATTTTTATGTAACATCCAGAAAATAAACCACCAGCCACATAGTCAAACAGTGACCCCAAAGAATCTTCAGAAGCTTCCATAAAAAGCTGGCAAGATAAATACTCTACAATGTTCTGTTAAACAGTGCAAACAAACCACAGAATCCTAAATCTTAAAACCCAAAAATAATATACTGTAATGCATATTATTTTGAAGTTTCTGATAACTACCAGAAGAGACTTTTACATGATAAATGAGATGAAACGGTTGACTATTTGTTACTTCTATTAATTCTGGCCTAAACTCACCGTTTTCATTTATGACAAAATCAAACCCATTTTTTCTGAATATTTCCAGATTTTCAATCAACACAGTTTCATTTACAGCTGTTAAATTGAGATTTTGAGGCCTGAAAGAGACAGAAGATACGTATTGCATAGGCACATAGCGCAGACCACTTAAGATAGGTTTCAGAAGCAATCTAGTGATACTAGTACAGAGCTCTATTAAAATACTTCACTTTGCTTTGTTAAAAATATCTCACTACTGAATAGATCACTTCCAAGCGTTACTCAGCAGAGTGAGGTTGGTTGGGCAGCACTCCCAGTGTGTGAGTGTCTGTACCTCAATGTATGAGTGTGTGTCTCCTCACTGGATGACCACTCTTACCAAGCTGGAGGTTGCCATGTAGGCCCACTGTGGAATTTTTTTGACCACTGACCTTCTGCATAGCTACGACTGTATCTGTGGAATGTATTTTTCATGTGAAGATTGACTCTTTGAAACATAGAATATAAAACCAACTTTTGTCTTGTGTTTTGAATGTGTGAAATGCTACAAAAATATAAACATAAATAACGAGAATAATGTTTAATTCAGTGTTTCAGAAGGATAAAACACTGAAAATACTTACGCTATCAGCTTCTGACCTTGAAGAACAGTGTGTTGTTGTAACATCTCAAAGTTGTATTTCTCATCAGTAGCGTGTTGGTCAATTATGAAAAGATCAGAATTCAACTTTGCTATTATAAACCCTAAATTGAACTGGCCAATGATTTCCATTTTTGCAAACATTTCTTTACTGTATATAGAAGATATAAACAGATTATAAATTACACTTCAGCAGTTATCATGTTAGACTATAAAACTTAAAAACATCTTTTTCTCCCTTGCAGAACAGACTTTACATTAAAAAAAATAAATCTCGTTTGAGCAGAATATGAATGTGAAAAGTACAGCTATCTGGAATCTGCCACAGGCTGATGAGACACAACACAATCCAGCATTAAGACAGGACTCATTCAGGATTCTCCCATTTTCAATACAGCCACCAGTGATGATAAAATCAGAAACAGGCAGCATGGCAATAGTCCAAGTGAGTAACACTGAAGGCAGCATCAGAGTTTTGAAGAATGGTAGTTGACACATTTGCCTTCTTTTTGCAATTAGAAGGCTTTTTGAACACTTTTTTTTTTTTCAATCCAAAATTAATAAATCATACACTTCTACTGTACAGTGACCATCTGAACGTAGCTTATTTTCACAGCCATGTCTCACCATATTTCAAATTCACATGAGAAAGAAATGAGTTATGCAGTTTTTTCACAGTATTCTTATCTCATGAAATTTGGTGTTTCTCTGACTACATTGCAAATTGTAAGTCTGAACTAAACCAAATTTATTATGTTTGTAGCCTTCTATTTAGTGTCTTTTTACACATTCCATTTGCATTTAGTTCAAACAGCTGCTGTCAGGTAAAATAACTTGTCAAATGGATATTATAATGGTGTAAGTTGAATAAAAGATACATCAAAAACTAACAGGTAGATGTAATGTCTCCTGCCCATCCCCCAAAACAGTTCTTATATTTTTCCTTAACTATTTTTATTAATTAATGAATACAATATGTTAAGAAGGTGGTAATACCTGATCTCTTTTCTTAATTCATCTTCTGCTACTTTATTTTCTCCAGGACTAATTTTTGCTTTAAATCTTCTGTAATTCTGTGTTTCTGTACTTTTCTGTTGTTGCTGTATTACCTTTTTTACCTTTTCTGCTAAAACCTTCATAGAGAATTCAAGCGGCACAGTTTTCTTTTTAACTTCCACCAGTACATCAACACTTGTGTAGTTCCTATTGTTCTTCACTTCAGGACATTTACCTGCCTTGAAGTCATCTGTTTCACTTTTAAGGCATCTGCTTTTAGAACATTTTACTCTTGGGGAAGAACTATTAGCTTCTTGAGATAACTTATTTTGATTAGTCCAGTCATTCACTTCATTTAACTTATGTTCAGGACCCAAGACCTGAACATCACATTCCAGCGATTTCTCACTACATCCAACAGTTTTAAGACATTCATTTTCAAGTGGTTCTTCTGAGCTATAGAATTCTTCAGGAGGATTAATTACACTTTGACTACTGACACAGCTCCCAGCTTCTGGTGTACTACATCCAGCATCTGACTCAGAGGTGCTACAGAATCCAGAATCTGTATTATCTTCTAATTTTCTTAGATACCTGCTTGGAATTGACATCTTTGAGTCCATCTTACGATGACTCTCAGACTCCTTAGTCAAGACAGCCTTTTGAGGTTTTACAATACTCAAAGTGGTATCAAGTGACATTTGTCTGGGTGAGTTGTGCTGCTGTTTTACCTTTTTAGGACTTTGAAAATTACTCTCTGTTGTTTGATGAAGAGAGAATGACTCTCTTAATCTGGCAAGAGTCATTATTCTTTTTTCTTCACCACCTGAATTTTCAGTTTCAGAGTCAGGCAGTATTTCTACATGAGGCTTTTCTTTCTCTTCAGGAAGCATCTTCAAGTTGCCTATTAAAACCAGAATAAAGACTATTTCAAGACTTTATGTTACCTGGAAATATGCATTAAATTACGTGCTTTAGTAAAGGAAATGAAAAGAAAGGTAGAAAAATAGCAAACTCCTCAAAGGAGCCTTTAAGCTTCAGACAATGACCGAGTATGGGGCTGAAATGCATTAATATGCAACAGACAAGCAGTTACAACTTTAAGAAACTTAATGGTACTTGTGTGAATGAATTTTTAATCTCTCTTTAAACTGGAACAGCAACCAGCTATTAGCAAAAGAGTTTAATGACAGAGTGACAATGAAAAGTGAATTACTCTAACACTTTAATGGTCCACTATAAAATGGTCCACTATAAAAGTCTGCTGGCAAGGTGTTTAGGAGCTGGCACAATAGATACCTGTAGTGTATGTGATTTGTGGATAATGAGAGGACTTCAATCTCACAAATTGTTGGTCCGACATGTATTTTACTAAAGATTAATTTAAAATAAGAATCAGGCTATAACTGATTCTGTATGTCACTAAAAAGGAAATTAGAAGGAATTCTTTTGAACGAATGAGGAGGATGAGGTGGTGTTAACACAGAAAAGCAATTTTGAAAGATTATACTGACACAAGAGAATCAGCAATTTTTGTAGTTATCATAAAAGAAAGTTCAAAAATCAGTAACTCAAATTTCAGATTTTATTTATGAGACTTTAACCATTCTTTCTCAAGGACATTTAAATAAAGGAAACACAGATTTCTCCCAAGATAATGCTTGAAAAAGATCTCTTCCACTATCAGTTAATTTTGTGTTAATTTTTCCCCTATTGACTGTAAATCATGTTGTGCTGGCATGCATAATTTTCTTAACAGTCACTTAATAACATAAGCGCCTCCTTTTGTTATTTGATTTCAATAACAATCTTTCAGTGTAAGCCATACATGAAAAAGGTATATCAATTAACAGCCAGACTTTTTCATTTCTTCTTTGGGTTTTTAAAAACACAGTTCTCCATTTTCAATTCTCTACCATATATCATACACAAAACTTTCACAGTTTGTGTCCTACCTGCAATGTCCAGGAGTTTCTGATTGACATTCAGTTTATTAACATCACTACCAAACATCTCCATCAGAGAAGTTTTTAAAATTGCTAATAAAAGCTTTTCTTCCTGAAGTAAAATTTGCCTTTTGTCTGGAGTTACATTGATGTCGACACACTCTAAAGAAAAAAAAAAAAAAAACAACCACATTCTAAATGAAAAATTTTAAAAAATTCACTCTTAGATCAAAGTTTTCTGCTGTTTCTCTTCCCATTTTCATTTCAAAAGATTAAAACCAAAGCCACAGTTAAGATTCACGGTATGTCTGCAAATTAAATTTTTAACTTCCTCAACATCCTAGCAAACAAACCAGAACCTAATTCTGTTCAATAATATGATACAAGTTTTCCTGTACTAAGCTAACCACAAGGTCCCTTTTCTTCATTACTTGAGACAAGAAGTTACTTTTGAGTATAGAAAAAGTAGCAGGAATGAAGGAAGTGAAACCACAGTTAGACTCAGTCTGTCTCTTTCTAACTGTAGGTCAAAGAATCGCTACAGCGCAAGAATTCATACCGACAGAAGTTACAATATTCTCTAAATAAATATAATTTCTTCTCCAATGAAGTAACAGCCTTTACTGAAGGTTACTGAAGATGATTTTTTATAACTTACCAGAATCTACACAAATGTTAAGGACAACAAATGGATACTGGTGTTTATTGTATAAGTGATAAACTTCATTCACAAGCTTGACAACCTGCAGAGAAGGTGAAAAAACAGTAACTGCCAATACTATTATGTTCTGTTTCCCACCAGTATGACATTTAACCCCCTTCAAAACATTAATGTACTAAATCATACCTTGTATGATTGAGCTTTTGTTCAAATAGACACAATGAAGACAAAAACTTCAGACACAGGAACTTGCAGCATCAAGCCACAAATATACTTACCAGCTACAAATCCAGTGGTTTTCAGAGAATATTGAACAAGTTAGTGCTGGTGATCATAATAAAATCAAAACCTCACCTTTGCTGGATCACATGGACGTTGGTTGATAAAGAAAAACTGTCTGTCAGTTGTACTCCTTCCAACACCATGATCACAACGAGAAATGAAGCCTGCAATACTGTTGAATAACAACAACAGTAAGGTAAAATAGAGCAGCAAAGCAAAAGGAATTTTTCTGACTCCGAGCATATTTAATGGAAGAGTATAAGGGGCTAAAAGAAACACCATTATACGGTATCAGTAAGTACATATACATACTTCCTCTCCCAGTTCCTTATCTGACAAAGGCTAGATGTTCAGGTCCAAAAAGGCATCAGACAATTGAAAAAGAGCTCTTTCCGATTACAAAAGAAGTGGCATTTATGAGTTTTCTGCTCTGAAAGCCAAAGAGGTCAACTGTGAACTGTCACTGATCAAATACTGATGCATATTATTTGCTGATCTCATGTATAGTGAGAGATAAAAAAATCTTTAAGAAAGGGTAATTCACTTAGACAAACTGATTCACACTCAGCTCATACCATTTCTCAGTAATGCTACTGAACAAATACAGAAATCCAACAGATACAATTCATCCATGCAATTACTCAGACCACTGGCAAAGGTGACATTCAGCAGATTACAATAATATATAACTATAACTAGGACACAAGGAATAGTAGTTCTGCTCTTCCCACTCATCTGACTAGCAACATCTTAGTCCTGAATTATTTTAATCCAGTAATGGCCTTTCCCAAACTGTATACTAATACCAACTATGCTTATCTTAATTATTTTTAATACTATTAACTACCACACTTTTTTTTAATTTTGGGTTATGGTAAAATGCTGCTGGCAACAGTGGTTTGTACATTTCTAGTTACCTATAAAGATTTTGTGGTATGTCAGTACAATTGAGTCCATATTCTTCACAAACAGCTTCATTAGGAGATAACTGAACAAAGGGAATGAGGCTCTGCAACTAAAAAAAAAAAATAAAATAGTGAAACAATAAACATATAGATTTTTTCCTTCTGTTTTATTATTAGCCTTAAAATCTATTTGTTAAAATGGTGAGTTTTTTCAAGTTGCCTGACCAAGTCAAACACTTAAAATACCCAAACCTACCAGAAAACAGTAGCACTGCTTACTGAGAAACAGAAACAATGCCTTCATGAGTGGCTGTTCTCATCCTTGGATACCACTTTTTCTGTGTTAGTTATTTCACAGACTCTTATTGTAAAATGTACATAGATCAACAAAATGATTGACAGTTTGGACTCTCCAGGATGTACATATGACCTAATCAAGTTTTATGCAAAAACAAAAGGCAAGCAGAGTAACAGATGTTTCTTCTGAAAGGACAATAAAACTATTAGAAAAGATAAGTTATTTGAATCATGAGCTGCCTAAGTACAGATAGATTTACCACAAACATTTTCCCAGTCATGCCATGATTATTTTTCTGTCATTACAGCATCTTCTACTGATTTTACATTTAAGTATTTGATATTATATAAGCAGGCTATAAGCTAAACATTCTATTCTGGTAACACTGAATTTTCAGCTATGCTTGTTGCTACGTGGCAAGACAAAGTTACACCTTTCATCTCGCCTTTCAGTCACAGCATGAACAGACTTTGAAATCTCTACACGGGCACTGTGAAGGAAAGAAGTGCTTATCAACAACCAGCAGCTATCAACCACTCAATATTCCTGATGATTGTAATATGCAGTTGTAGGAATTATGTTTTTATGCTTTTTTTCATCTTTGCTTTCTTCAGAAACATTTTTTTATAGCTAATCTCTAGAAAGCATTGCAGTCCACACCTCTACAGGGGCTGACTGCAATCCCATTTAGAGGTTAACCAGAACACAGGAAGAGGTTGCAAAAGCTGAAACACCTCATTTTTCTATTCCTCAGCTAAAGCTCTCACATCATACCATTATTAGAATTTTCTTAATATCTTGTTCTTGTGACATACAGACCTTAGTGCCTGTACTTTTTCAGAAGCACAAACCTTCAGAGGCTTGCTGGCACAACAGCTCTTAAACCTGGCTTCAGAGAGATATTAAACAGTAACGCTATCTCCTAAATAATTTCTCTTCCATCAAAACATCTCTAAGCACATTTAGAAACTTCAAGGGAATTCGTGGAGGCTGCCCTGTTTTTCCTTTTTCAACCTGTAGGGTGTGCTAGAAGCCAACACATACTCCAACCCCGTGCGGTTTTTATGGGTTTCCTACATCCCCTCTATTTATTAGATATTAAAAATATCTCTATACAGCTATATTATCTCTCTTTTCAGTAATAAAAGTAATACCTGTTTTTGCCCAAATACTGCTCCAATGTTTTCCTTTAAAGTAGGACTTCCAGTAGTGGATATCACAGAGGTTTTTTTCCCTTGGCCAACTTGATTAGTGCAGTTAATCCGCACTCCTTTTGAAACAATACAGTATGCCTGCAATACCTGGACCATTTTTGCATATTCCTATTAAAGAAAAAAGAAAGTTAACATTTATATGAAATGTCTCTTTTTAAAACAAAATTGTATAAACAAAACATTCAACATTCGCAGATAATGCAAAAAGGGGGTGGGGGAGTGATTTTAATTTATTTTTTAAAAACCTTTACAAACTAAAGTTTAAAAAGAGTGAAAAATAGTGCTTTAAAAACAAACAGCATATTTACAAGATTGATATTTAGCCATAAACCAGCAGTTCCCAATTTTAAAATACACAAAAGCGATCGTGATATTGATTCTTTTCAAAATCTGAAAATTTGAGAACGTACCTATAAAACTGATCGTGGCAAAACAGAAGAGTAAAGAATATAGGACAACTGATTTCTTATTAGATGAAGATATAAGACAGGCATAAAATAGTCTAACCAATGTATTCTACAGAGAACTGAATATATTCAGCAGTATGAATATATTCATGCAGCAGAATAAATTCTGAAGTATGAAACTCCTTTGAATTAATAATTTCTGATCTAACCTACCTTTTTAATGTTTCTTTGAAATTCCTTATGCCGCACTGGTAAAGTATAAAATAACTGCTGTATGTTAACTGTTGTTCCTTGTTGTCGTGGAAAAGGAGTTTTCTGTGTAATTTTACCATTGTGATCGAATACCAAACGAGTCCCAACCTTTGCAGACTTATGACAGGTAAAAATGGTAACATCACTAATGGAAGGGAAGAGGCAACAGAATTACTCAGTGAGCACTGTATTTACTGTATTATCTATTCCTCATGACCTAATCAGGCATAGAAACTACATCAATACTACTGATTTAATTAAAACTAACTCTTCACCACAAACAACTAAAACCATACCCAAAGAGAGCGGTGTAACATTTTCCTAGCTAGAATGCAAACATTTTTATTTGTACCCCTTTCATTCTTCTCCTATAAAATGCAATGTCGAAGTCAGGTTTTGTTGGACTACATTCCTCATACTAATACATAACAGCAGAATATTCTTGACACACAGAGCTGTGTACAAAAGGTGTGCTATTTCAAATGTGTAGTTTGTCTGGGAGGAGTTTAAGTGCAGTTTTAATGAATTACAACCTAGCAAACAGCACTTAGATATTACACTGCTTTACATTAGAGGATTAAACACTTATGCAAGCACACAGATCCATCCTGTAAGAATTTTCATACTTAAGTAACACTAAATTTTGTACATAAAAGGACCAATCGGGTGCTCAGAATCACAGAGTAATTTTAAATACTTAGAATAATTTTGGTTGGAAAGGACTCAGGATTTCACACCACCTATTGCTCAAAATCAACCTAACATTAAGGAACTGGAAGTTTCCAAAGCCTTATTTTATCAATAGTAGTAAACTTCAGTTATTTTTGTGCATATAGTAACTTTCCACTAATATGAAGTTAATATTAATACCTTAATGCACACAGTGAACTCAGAGCTTCACCTCGAAACCCAAATGTTTCCACATGTACTAGATCAGAAAAGTCTTGTATCTTTGATGTATAATGCTTCAGAGCTGGAAAAAGATATTTAACATACATATTTCACTTCAAAGAGACTATGCAAGTAGATTTTGCATGCATATCAAGAAGCAAAAGAACTTCTGTATTATTCATTATATTTTACATAATTATTAGAGACAAAATAATTTAACACTTGTCTCCTTTTCCCTATAAGCAAGATCACTTTAAAATCCTCAGATACACCTGTTATTCCATACTTACACCCCAAATTGATACAGCATTATTGGTATGTGCATTATAAGATGCCTCAGAGCAGTACACAGCACCTGCCTCTGCTACTGATGTACCTGTCACAGATTTTGCCCTGGAAGAAACCAACTGCAGTGCTGTGCTGTGCATGGTATATAGTGGGCAGGCGTAAGCCTACTCCACCATGGCTACGGCTGAGGAGGCCTCAGCCTACACAGTCACTGCAGCACTAGCACTAGCCACCAGCTAAACTGAGTTAGCAGCAGCACCCCTGAACTTTCACTGTCCCGGAACAGGAGTTTCTGATGTACCACGTACATACTGTGAACATACAGTTACTGAGGAATAACTCATAGTGAAAGAGATCCCTAGTCATTATATGAAAAAAGAAACATGGGTATTTGTTGCAATGGCTAGCTACATTTATCATATAATAGCGTTTCTGCTCCCATTTTGTGCAATTTGAAACTAGCAAATGGAAAATTTGAGTCAGGCATGAAATGTCAGTTCACTTGCAGGAAATATTCAAGTTTATAATCCACCTCTCAAAACCAATCACTTTCACAAAGCTTGACTTCTTCAACAGTCGACTGATGATCAACATGCATGAATCTAAATCAACATTTATAAGACTTTCTCTTCTATAAATATTTCTATTATTCATTCCACTTAAATAGGCAATCAAATCAAAGCCTATTTCTGAGCTACAAGAACTGTAAGCACAACAGCACTACAGAAGTGCAGTCTAGTTTTGCCCAAGTCTTCCAGGTCATGCACACATTATATAAAAGCTGAATATCTATTTAAAACTACTAAACTTAGGAAATTTGTTTTTAAAAAAATAGCTTTCTCACTGAAAACATGCGTTCAAAATGTCCAAATATAAATTATGAAAAAGGTTCAACTTACTTAAGCCTTCAAAGTTTTCCTCTTCCACTCCGCCTCCATTATCCGAAACCTCTATGAGTTCTGCTCCATGATCTTTAAGTTTTATATCTACAAAATTGAGTAAAGTCTTTTAATTCTGTATGTTCACACACAATGTTCAGTATTAATTATGTACTTGAAGGAATTTTATCAGATAACCGTTTTCCATGTCAAGTTTGAACAAAAAAATCCTCATAGCCGTCAAAAGTTAGAGCAAGCTAACGCAAACCCGCCTGTACTCACAAACAGTCCAGCTTCACTGCACTTCTGCCTGAACAGAAGTTTTCCCAATTACAACACCTATCATCATCCTGGCAGCTCTGAAAACTGCAACCCTGCCTTAACCATCTGCTAGCTTGAAACCAGCAGCCAGCAGAGTCTAATCACCACTGCTGTATAGGCCACACACCTTATTCCATGGCAAAAAGGGCTACAAATAAAAATAACACGGACAAAATCACGTAGTTCTAGGAGCCCAGCTAGAGCCTGGGAATCAAAATGGTTTATTTATCTGAGGTTTAAAATCAGGGCAAACGTGCTCAGCCCAAACAAAAAGTATTTGCACTGATTTGTTACCATGCACTCTGTTTTGAGGAAAAAGAAGTACTTTAGCAGTTTATGAAATTATGATGTAAAGGAAGTTACCGATGTTGGTAGCTCCAGCATCCAGGCTGTTTTCCACCAACTCTTTCACGGCAGTGCCAAGATTCAGCACAACCTGTCCCGAACAGATCCGATGAACGGACTTGCGGTCGATGGGCTTGATGGCTCTGGCAGGCTGCAGGCTTGAGAGGGGAGAGACAGGAAAAAACACGGTAGCGTGAAGCAGGCGGTAAAGGCTCGCCGCGCCCCGCTCGTTCGTTCCTCGCAAGTGAGGGCAACCACCACCCAAAGGTGAGGCGGGGGCCAAAACACCGATACCCCGGGGGGCCGCACCCCAACGCGGAGCGCCCGAGCGAGTCGGGAGAGGAGGCGGGAACCGAGAAGGCCGCGACCGCGCCAGCGGCCAGGGCACGGCCCACTGCGGGGGAGCGCGGCCCTAAGCCTGCCGTGAGGAGAAGCGGCCCGAGCAGGGAAGGCGAGCTTGCTTG
>NW_020799118.1:7734892-7757106 GCF_003259725.1 Athene cunicularia | reverse complement strand
TGGCGGGGCTGGCTCCGGCCGCTCTGGGTCGGTGTTTGCTCCGGACGGGCACCGGGAGAAGTCCCGGGGGCCGGGTCCCCGCGATCCCCCGCCTTAGCCCGCAGGAGTGCGGTAGCGCGGACAGTGCTGGTTCCTCCGCGCTTACCAGCGGCTCGGTCGGGCGTTAGCAAGCTGAGCATTTTCAGGAATTTCTCTGTTTTATTTTTAAGGCCTTCGGTAATTCTTAACTTGGCTTCTCTGGTCTGTGTGTCTTTCAGTTTCTATTTTTAAGCGGCCGCCCTTGGAGCGCCGTGCCGAGCTGGGGCCGTGCGAGCCCGTCGGTCGGTGACTGTGTCCCAGCAGGCTTTGCCCCTTCCTGCTGCATCATCGCTTTGTTAGCTCAAGTCTATTTTCTTTTCTGCTGCTGAGTTGGGAACTGGCCAGCTGCACACTCTCGATTTCTATTCTCAGTTACTTCTTTCTTGAACAAGGCAAAAATGCAAACTAATATGTTACGTTAATTTAGTTGACTTCAGCCTCTCTCCAACGTCAGGAATGCTTCGAATTCTTCCAGGCTGCTTGTGGCCGTTTTTAGCTTGATGCTCTTACAGTTTTTCAGTGAGTACTTGCTGTCCCCTCACCCAGGTTGCTGGTGGAGATACTGAGCAGGAGCAGATTGGGGCAGAACTTCACAGGAATGCTTATTAAGCCCTCCCATTGCAACAACAAAGTATTAAATACCAGTCTCCTTTGAGAGTGGTTTTCCTTTCACTGCATTGTGTACTAGCCAAGAATGGTCACTTAGAGATGTTTCTGTGTCTTGTCTTTGAGAATATTGTGTAAGTGGGTATCAAGACTTCACTTGGATACCTTGCTTGTTATCTCTTTATCCATTAGACTGAAAGAAGGAAGCTTGCTCCATAGGTTGGGTTTTGTTAATCCTTATTCAGAACGATTAGAAATGGATTATATAAAGATTTTTCTTTAACATTATTCTAAGTTTGTAGACTTAAAACCTCCCACAGGAATATAAGAGGTGGCAATGTAAGATAAGAGACTTCTAAGATAGCTGAGATAACAAAAAGATGCGTTGGGATTAACATGTAACAAAGCCTTTTTTTCTCTCTAGTTTGTATTCTCTGAAACACAGAATGATTACAAAGAGTGATTTCATATGATATACCATCCATATAAACCTGCAGGCTTTTTTATCAACTACCTGAATTAACAAAAAGTTGCCTTGTTTGGCAGCCTCAACACAAACTCTTTATCAGTCAGCACTTCTGGGCTGAAAAGAATCCTGACAAGCTAACTCTGTTTTTTCAGGTTTTAATTCAGCATTTCACTGACAACTTTAAGTTTCTGTAGTTGTGATCTGATTTTCACTATGTTACGGAGTTTGCTGTAGTGAGCGGTTTAAAAAATGTATGTTAAGCAGGAAGATTTCAGATTTGATTAAATAACCCATCTCTCACCACATTATCATAGAAACAAAAGAAGAGAGACAGTTAACAGACATAAGACCATGCCGTTCCATGATGTTCTGGTTATTTGAATGTATTTAAAGTTTTTCAAAACTTACTGTCAAGTAGCTGTGCACTGTTTTGACACTGAGCTGAGCAAACATGTATGTGACCTTGTTTTTGACTCCTCTACAGGAAGAGGCTGACCCGTCACTTCAAGCACTTGAATCCCGCCAGGAAGAGATTCTGAAACGCCTGTATGAACTGAAGAGTGCTGTTGATGGTCTGTCAAAGATGATACAAACCCCAGATGCTGACTTTGATGTAACTAATATCATTCAAAGTGATGAATGTTCCCTTTTAACAACAAATGGAGCAGATTTGGATTTGATGCTTGGAAAGGTAAGTTTACTTGAGCATATACATTGATAGATATTTTCTTTGCTCTGCTTTCCAGGGTTGAAAGTGTGGCATTAAAATCTGGGGCACTCAGAACTCAATATACACATCTTATATCCTTACAGATTACCTAAAATTATTTCATTTTGGACATTTAGATTAGATACAAACATTTATAAATACTAAATCCTATATATTCTCATTTGCATATAATTCCGAGCTAGAATTACTACAGTTGGTTTCCTGTTTGTTATTAATGGGAAATTTGACTTCACATTGGACTAGAATTTACCTGTCATGCTCTTGAATTGTATGTTGACAAAGGAAGATGTTTAAACAAGCTTGAAATGTCCAAACTTGAATTGATTCGTTTGAATAAAATTAGAATTTTAGATACACATGTGAATAGCTATGTACTTTTTGGTGTCAAATTATAACTCCACTAATTCAAAGTCTGAGCTGGAAATCTTATCTGCTGAATGTTTTACTTTCCATTCAGGATTATGGTGCCCTGAAAGATATTGTAATCAATGCAAATCCTTCTCTACCTCCGCTGTCACTATTAGTACTACACAGTCTGCTTTGTGAACACTATAAAATATTATCAGCTGTTCACACACATTCATCAGTGAAAAGTGTGCCAGAAAACCTCTTGAAATGCTTCGGAGAGCAGACTAAGAAGCAACCACGTCACGAGTATCAGTTGGGCTTTACTCTTATTTGGAAGGATGGTAAGAATGAAGTTAATCTTTTTTTACAACAGATGAGAATGAATTTGTGCTATAAAACCTTGACAACAAGTGCTCTGTTGTCTTTATGCCGATACATGATAGGTATTGCTGGTAACATTTTTGCTCTCTTTATAGCTATGAACAATGATGGGGACAGAGGAGGAAGATTCTTGTTTGTGGTTACTGCTATTAAAATACACATGGCATTTACATGGTTGTTTGTACCCACGGGATTATTTTTTTTTATAGAAGTGCTTTTCAATTTCTACAAATAAATTAGCTAGAATAGAAATTAGGTGGGCGATTGAGCTGAAGTTTGCCAAAAGTAATCTCTTTACCCCGGGTTCTTGCCTCAGCCTAAGTATTTAGACTAATAAAACTGAAAATTGTTCATCAGGTTAATGAAGCTAACAGTGTTGCTGGTATCACAAAAAAAGCCAAACCATAGAATTACGGTAGAAGTTAAATGTAATGGTGTGGTATTCACTCTTTTTTCTTAATTTCAGTTCCCAAACCCCAGATGAAGTTCAGCATTCAAACAATGTGCCCTATTGAAGGAGAGGGGAACATCGCTAGATTTCTCTTTTCCCTGTTTGGCCAGAAGTACAATGCAGTTACTTCAACTCTGATTGACAGCTGGGTTGATACTGCCATTTTCCAGCTAAAAGAAGGTAGCAGTAAGGAAAAAGGAGCAGTCCTGCGCTCTATGAATGCTGCCCTGGGCAAGACATCGTGGTTGGTGGGAAATGAACTCACCGTAGCAGACATTGTTGCGTGGTGTGCGCTTCAGCAGACAGGTAGTGCAAATGCTGCCCCAGCCAATGTGCAAAAATGGATGAAGTCATGTGAGAACTTGGCACCTTTCAGCTCTGTTATGAAGCTACTAAAGTAAGCCTGTACTCTTCATAATAGTGTACTTTTAATCTTATTCCCCCTCCTGCAGTGGTTTTGCATCCTTTCTGAGGTGTAAAGTACTACAGCTAGACAGAATTCTAAAATTAATAAAAACATTACAGCTGCTTTTTGAGTGTCATCTTTCTTTTTTTGTAACTGATGCATAACATTCATGGGTTTTTAATGATTATAAAGTATCTAAAGTAGTCCTCTGTAAATACAAGCTTCACTTTTAAGTTTTCCTTATTTTTCCCTGTAACCCAAATGCTTATTTACACAAGTTCAGTTGTACTGAAGCAAATGCAACAAGAATCCTTTCTGTTGCTTAGAGACTTCTGAACTAAGACAAAAAGATGAATACCTTTAAAGAACAGACAGGAAAATAAAAATGCATTGAAATATTTTTATGTAAAAATGAAATGTTTTATATAACTTAGAATACAATAGAGGTTAGTTCTTCCTGTACTTAAACAGGAGAACCTAGTTCCATACATTCATCTTGTTTATCAGAAAGCAGTCTTATTCTCTCTCTCAGCTTCTTTATTTCTTCCTCTTGCTGTCTCACTTTCTGTTGTAGGTTAGAAATAACCTGAAAATGAGAGCCTGTTTACTTCATTTATAGACAGGCAAGCATAAAGCCTTATAAACCTCTTTGAATTGTGTTTGCAATCCACTACAGACATTCTGCAGCACCACAGAGCTATTCTGCATATTTGATACTAGAACTTAATCCACAAACAAAAAACTGTGGCAAGGAAAATGATAAAAAGATTCTGCGGAGCTGATAAAAAGCTTCAGAAGCTTTTTGGACCTGTAAAAATACCTCAAGCTGTATGGCAATCAACTGTCCAGTCTTCAAAAAGCTACCTCCACTTAATGACAGTTTCTCCAGATAGCAGAAACATTAAGACAGTGGCCTAAATATTGTAATCGGAAAAAAAGTGTCAAGAGGATTGTGTGATTAAGTTCAAAACAAACAAAAACCTCATAATGCAGGGAAAAAGGCATTTTCTTTCTATATTTCTTTATCCTGTAAAGGTTGAGGTTACTGGCATAACTTACATGTTCTGGGGTATGAAATAGTTCACTTTCACGAAGCTGAGCAGCAGTTGGTCTTTCTGTAGATCTCTGACTGGTAAGGAGTTTAATGTACTTGGCTTGAACAGGCCATTCTTTGTAGAACATGTGAGGAATCTGGCCAGTCCGTAAATGTGTAAGAACTTCTGTTCTTTCCATTTCTGTTCCAAATGGTTGGAAGAGTTCTAGCAGGATAACACCCATGCTGTACATGTCGGACTGGTAAGGGGGTGAAGAAAAAGTTCCAGGATAACTGCTATTCTTACATACTCACTAGATTCCTTTTTCTCATTAAAAATTCACAATATGAAAAAGTTCCACAACAATGAAGTTTCATAATGATACGGAAAGTATCATGACACTACTAAAGGAACACAAATTCAAATGATGTACATTCCCTGAGATGATCTTGGGAACAAGTAATTTTTGCATTGGTAGCAAACTAGAAGGCAAAGTCGAAATCCATGCTTCAGCAAAAACATTAGGAGTGACAGTAGGAGGAGTAATTATGTATCTACCTATTGAAAAGCTTGTTTTATTCCTATTATCTACCATCATGTGTTAATAGAAAAAAAAGTACTCCCTACCTTGAAGTCATAGTGAGATCCTTGCAATTGTTCTGGTGAGGCATAGAGGCAAGTCCCCACTCCTGAAGTGTGTGTTAGTCCTTTAAAGAGGCAATTTAGACTTACTCAGCTAGTGTTACATTGTTAACATTTCACCCTCAAATTTAGTATTTAATGGTTTTAATATCATAGAAGCTTGAACACTGAAACTTATGAAGTTTTTTTCTCTTACCATTTATCCTTTCTGTCTTAAACCACTTGTCTGCATCATCCCAAACAAGGTCTTTGCAGGCTAATCCGAAGTCTCCTATTTTTACATGATGATCTGATCCATGTAGAAAGATATTTCTGGGCTACAAACCAAGACAGTATAAAATCTAAAATGTATCTATATAAGGAATTAGAAAACTTCAGCAGCTTTAAAGTCTATAATAGAAAATCCAGCATTTCACAGGTACAAGACAATAATTATTTAACACTTTCATTAGAGAGAAAAAAATAATCATAGTTGATAACCAAATTATGTGTTAGCAACACCATTTAGGCAGAAAGACCATATATGAAGGATCTAGAAAAAAAGGAAGAAAAACAAAAACAGGAAAACCAGATTTAGTGGAAAGATAAAGTACTTTCTTTTGTCCAGCAGAAAATGGGAAGTTTTGAGAACAGTAATATTAACAGGAACAGGCAAGAGCAGACAGCAAATTAGACTAACTGATATAAGCAGGATGGAGGACTAGATACCATCTTTGGGCTAGACATAATGTAAAACAAAATACTTTTCTATATAATAAGCACAGCTTCAACATGCTACTTGGTTCTGGAAGTTGTTACAGAAGCAAAACAAAATTATGAGAGACTTGAGAGCACTGACTGGAAAAACTGAAATAGTCATCCATATATTTTGGCTTTAGGACCACGAAGAAGGAGAAATGCTAGCATTATGTATCTAGAAATAAAACCACATACGTGCTGGACAAAAGAAAATGTAATATGAAATCATGGGGTTTACTTCATCTGTATCACAAGGTTTCTGAGCTTAGGTATGTTTGATTGAGAAGTAAAAGAACTATTGCTTAGTACAGAGTTTTTTCCTACTAAGTAGAAATTAGCACTAGCAAGAAAGCAAAGTCAACTTAAGTTGTTTGTTTTTTTTTAATTCTTAAACTTTTGCTGGTTTTGTAGTACTGTTTAAAATGTTGCACTGAATAATGCAGTTACTTCAAAGCTGTTCTAGAGCCAGACATCCTGCAACATGTCAAGGAATTACACTGTTTAAGTGCCATTCCAAATCCTCTATTTCTGATTATGGATTTTCATTACAAAAATAGCAATTCCCTTGTCTATGAGTAACATAATCAAAGGAGCCAGTAGGCCTGCCGCTGTGTTTTCCTGTGGGCAGAGGAAATAAAATTCACACCATGAAGAGCTACATGAAGTAATAACGGGAGATGACAATAGCAGTGTTCAAGCTTTACTAGCTGATCACCCAGTCAGAGAAACAGTGATGCTGGGAAGGACCCTTACACTTCATAGACCTGCTCTCCCTCCAGGTAACCATTTGATCAGGATTATAATTTGTGATTAAAAATAATTTTAGATTAGGATATTGCATTTTTTAAAAAATGAACAAAACAGGGAAGGTTCCCACATGGATAGCTAACTTAAAAATACAAAAGAAAGAACAGGATAAATGGTCAGTTTTCACAGTGGAAGGTATTATCAACTGACTCTTGCACATATCTGTGCCGAGAACTATGCTGAACAACGTATTTGTAAGTGGTTAGAAAAGGGAGAGCAAAAGGTGAGATGACAAAGTTTGCTGGCAGAACTACATTATTCAGAGATATCAAGATGAGATCTGAACGCAAAGAACTGTGGAAGGCTCTTGCAGGAAGTGTAGTGACAAAAGGAATTCTGCAAATAAACATGAAAATGTAAATGAAGGGAAAAACAACCCCATTTTTAGATCTGTAACAACCACCTCCGAGTTGACTTATGGCTTAAGCATGGTAACAGGCAGCTCTAAAAATGCTCAGTAGCAGTCCATAAACCAAATTGTACATTGCCAGTTACTGGGGGGAGAGGGAGGTAAAGAAGAAAACACTGTGATACCATATGAATTAATACACTGCCATCTTCAGTACTGTCTGCAGTTCTGGGTCTCCTGTCTCAAAAAGCATATAACAGAACTGGAAGACTGTGCATAGAGGGGTGACATGAATACTGAAAATTTGGAATGGCTTCTATTCAAGGAATCACTAAATATAAAACACAAGACAAACTGTTAAGTTTAAAACAGCTCCATTAAATCACACATGGAATGGGGAAAGAGTATGAAACACTATTCAGTATTTCTTCCAATAAGCAAAATAAGTGATACCAAATTAAATTACTGGTGGCAACTCAAAACTAGGACCATTCGTCTGCACTCACAGCAGAGTTGAACTCTGCAGAGACACTGCTGCAGGATTGCTAATTAACACTTGGATGAGTTTAAAAAAAAAAAAAAGGACAAATATCCATAAATGGCTGTCACAGAAGATGCTACATATAGTTCAAGCAGCCACATACATTTGTTTCTCTCAAATGACAGTATACCTGACAATACAACATATGGCAGAATCACATCGATTGATCATTTTGAATATGGATTTTGCTTTACTCAGTATAAACAGAAAATGTAACCAGAAGTAGCATCTCGCAACTCAGACATGCAACACTACAGCTGAATATACTTCTTAGGCTGCAAACAGCCCCGCAGAGAGGGCTTGGGGATACTGGTAGATGAAAAATTGGGTATGACCTGGCAATGTATGCTCACAGCCCAGAAAGCCAACTGTACCCTGAGCTGCAACACGAGAAGTGTGGCCAGCAAGGCAAGGGAGGGGATTCTCCCTCTCCATTCCACTCTTGAGACCTGCACCTGCAGTGCTGTGTCCAGCTCTGTCATCACCAGCACAAGACAGACATGGACCTGTTAAGAGTGGGTCCAGAGGCAGCCACAAAAATGATCCAAGGGCTGGAACACCTCTCCCATGAAGAAAGGCTGTAAGAGTTGGGAGTTGTTCAGTCTGGTAAACAGAAGCTCTGCGGAGACCTTACTGTGGCTTTTTGATATGTAATGGGAGCTTATTAAAAAAAAAAAAAAGAGACTTTCTACTAGTGCCAGCAGTAACAAGACAAGGGGCAACAGTTTTAAACTTGAAAGAGGGTAGATTTAGATTGAATGTAAAGACATGAGGGTGGTGAGACACAGGAACAGGTTGCCCAGAGAAGCTGTGGCTGTCCCCCCCTGGCAGTGTTCAAGGCCAGGTTGGACGGGGCTTTGGGCAGCCTGGGCTAGTGGAAGGTGTCCCTGCCTGTGGCAGGGGGGTTGGAATTAGATGGTCTTTAAAGATCCCTTCCAATACAAACCATCCTATGATTTTGTAATCTACAGGCCCAAGCGCTGCCAGATCAGGTCTGTATGTACAGCCAAGATGAAACTTCTGTTTGCCTGAACTTCTGTGAGCTTCACTGGCCTGAAGCTGAACTATGATGACTCATTTCTCATGCTATAAAACTAGGAAATAGAGGAACTGAAGGCATTAACACCACCTTATGCGTTCCTGCTGGGCATAAAGAAGCTGTGGTTAACAAATATAAGTTAATGACCAAGCTTCTGTTAGGTTGTGGCAACTCATAATATTTGTTCTCACAACTGAAGTTTTGGGACCTGTTACTATGTTACACCCTACCAGCCCAGAAATTTTAGTCTATGTAATTTTATCTTAATAAAAAGAAATTAACTTAAAACAATGTTTTATGTTACAGAAATAACAAGAGCCTACATAGCACTTTACCTTCTCCTACTAAATTTGCCTAGTACTTACAGCTGAGACATCCATTTCAGAGAAGTCAACCAACTTCACAGCATAATACAGAAAAGTGTCTCTGTATCTTGCAAAATGTAAATCACTGGATAAATCCTAAAATCAGTAAGTACAAATATGTCTTCTATGTTTAGGCCAACAGTCTGATGATGCCTTTCCACATATATCCATTCTTTTTATTATCTTAACTTAAAGGACACCGACAAGTCTGGCTGGACACCTATTCATGTAACTGCAGGGTCACTAAACACAGAGGTACCAGCACACTTTAACTACTGCCTCTAGAGCAAACACTAACTTTGCCAGTCCAACTTGTGGAAGAACTGCCCTTCATGTTGCAGTGTGCACAACATCGTCTAAAGCAATCAGAATTTTAGGTGTCAATACAGATCTATTATTAAGAAACAGAGGCAACATAAATAGCCAAGATGATGAAGGACAAACAGCTATTTATGAGGCCTGCTCAAGTGGAAGAAAGGAAATAGCTGATCTTCTGTTAAAGAGTATAAAGCACATATGAACAGTTTAACAAGAAATGGGCAATCTCCACACTTTTAATTTCTTCAACACTGACCAAATTTAAGAGATACAGCACTGTTGGAGAAGTTGCTAGGCTTCTCATATCCACTGAAGAGATAATCAAGGACACCCACCCACTGGACTTCTGTTCTCAGAATTTCAAACACTGAAAGACTTTCTTATAATATTATCACATAAATTACTGTCTCTGCAAGGTATATTCAAAAAAATCTCCATTAGAGGAATATATGGTGAAAACAAGGAGCACTGTCTCCCAGTAACTAGATCAAATTCTTTATACAACTACCAGGACTTTGGAGAGTAAGGCCATGAAGCTGCTAAGCAAACTGAAAAACTGTTGATTCCAAAACAGTTGGCAGAAAAATTAATCTAGAACCAAGACTCTGGGTTTTTTTTTCCACAGTTCCAAGTTTCCACATGTGAAATTTTAATAATCAAGATGATTTTTACACCAATTTCCTCATATACCTACTGTATCAAATGCAGGAAACCTCTGTAGGAAGCAGAGTAGGAAAATTCACTTCCTTGCTATGTAAGTCTATCAGTTGCAGGGGGTGGGAAGCAAGATCTATCTACCTATGCTTCACATTTAAGCCAGCCAGTAAGTCAAAACTATTCTTATGATTAGAGTTTAATAATAACTTCACAGAAACATATAAAGGGCATCCTACTCTAATCATTCAAATCTTTATTTTAAGTCTGCTCTTCGTTACTTTTAATAGGAATGAAACCACAACTTTTCATTCAGTCATTAACATCACCTACAGGTTCAGTCCCTTAGAAGAGACTGCAACCATTCTGAAAGACAGCAATTGTTTGTGACTTATTTTTTTTTAAAAAAGCAAGTAACTATAACTTGAAGATATTTTCAAAAGCTCACTGATATGCTGTTAGTAAACTGAGGTGTAGCTAAGGGGCTTTGTTACTTTCATAATTAACTAAATGAAAAATTTTTTTAGGTAATTAGGTAACTTAAGTCCTACCCTGGTTAAGGAAAGACCAAGACAAAACAAAACTAATCTGACCACCTCTGTTTAGGATAAGAAAATGGCTTCACAAAGGAGAAAACATTTTCAGAACTTAATCATAATTCACTTGTAAGTCAATGTAACTGAGTACTATGTTTGTAGTAAAGAAAGCATGGTATTGGTATAGAGGACAAAAATGTATTTTTTCATATGTAACACAGATAATTTCTTAAGAGCCCAGACCATCTCAAATTTAAATACGAAGTTGCTTTCTCCTACAATGTACATTATCGGTGTTTTCTTCAATCTCAAATAATAATTCAATGAACTTACTTTAATATCTCGATGCATCACTCCCATGCTGTGTATATAGCATACTCCTTCTAATAACTCTTGAAAAATTTTCATTGTCCAGCGGGCATCCACAATATGGTATGGACCTTAAAACAATATAAAATCTAAATTATTTCAGCTAATTTTACTGAGTTATTTAAGTTTATGGTGGTATGTCTTGTTGAATTCTGTTTATTTATGATGTGGAAGAAATTTTTAATAGCATGAACACAGTTTTAAAATGGAATTTCCCATGCTTCTCCTAAGATCTTTGATCTGTACGGGCTGGAGCGATGGGCTGAGGCCAACTGTAGGAGTTTCGATAAGGCCAAATGCCGGGTGCTGCACTTTGGCAGCAGCGCTGCAGGCTTGGGGAGGAGCAGCTGGAGAGCTGCCAGTCAGAGAGGGACCTGGGGGTGTTGACTGACAGCCGGCTGAACAGGAGCCAGCAGGTGCCCAGGTGGCCAAGAAGGCCAATGGCATCCTGGCTTGTGTCAGCACTAGCATGGCCAGCAGGGACAGGGAAGGGATCTGACCCCTGTACTCAGGTGAGGCTGCACCTCGATGACTGTGTTCAGTTTTGGGCCCCTCACTACAAAAAGGACATTGGATTACTACTCGAGCGTGTCCAGAGAAGGGCAACGGAGCTGGTGCAGGGTCTGGAGCACAGGTCTGATGGGGAGTGGCTGAGGGAACTGGGGGGTTTAGTCTGGAGAAGAGGAGGCTGAGGGGAGACCTCATCACCCTCTACAGCTCCCTGAAAGGAGGGTGCCGAGAGCTGGGGATGAGTCTCTAACCAAGTAGCAAGCAGTAGGACAAGAAGGAATGGCCTCAAGTTGCACCAGGTAAGGGTCAGACTGGATATTAGGAAGCATTTCTTTCCAGAACAGGTTGTTGGGCGTTGGAATGGGCTGCCCAGGGAGGTGGAGGAGTCCCCATCCCTCAAGGGGTTTAAGAGTAGGGTTGACATAGCACTGAGGGATCTGGTGTTAGGTGTCAGTGTTAGGTTAATGGCTGGACTAGGTGATCTTCAAGGTCTTTTCCAACCTAGATGATTCTGTGATTCTGTGAAGATAGTATTTTTTAAACAGCAAAAAGTCACTAAGCCCAAAATTTCAAAAAGGAAAGTTCAGAGGACATGAACATATGTCTGCTTGAAAGGATTCCTCCAAACCCCATCAGGTATTTCTTTGATTATGAATTCAGCAAACTATTCACTTGCATGTAAGGGCTGAATTAAAATTATACTAATTTACATAATGACATGTTTTCTGTATTGATTTGTACCCTTCCTTTCTGGATCCTAATCCTTCTGCTATTGTGCTACCTTCTGAATTCCCAAATCTCTAATGACCCAGATCTAACATGTCTGTTGCCACTATGAACACTCACCATTTACTCCTACTTGGGTTTCTGTTTCTTAATGTCTAACCTATGATAGCATTCACCTTTCCCTTCCTGTTACCTGTAAAAATGACATTTTCCAAGGTCAAATGCCCTAGTAATTCTGTCATTCCCTGACCAAGAATGTAATCTTCTAGCTTATGACAGCTAAAAGACTATGATTACAGGAGATATCAGTGAAAATCAGCTGATAGCTGGTAAACCTGACTCCATGACTGAAGAGAACAACAGTTTTATCTTAATAGTGATTAAAACTCAGATTATACATTAATCATACAGTTTAGGTCTTACACTCTGTTAAGCATATGATTTTTTTATAAAACCACCCCAGAGAAAGGAACATGTCTCTAATGCTTTAAGAGCATTAGACTTGTTCTTCCAAATGTCAGCAGTTACTAAAGATCGCTTGGTATCAGGGCATGAGAACTCCACTGGCCACTCAAGCAAAGTAAATATTAGATTCTTTAGACCAGTGACAAATCAGCCTGTGTAGGAGCTTTGATTATTAAGAATAAACTTAAAAGCTGTTAAGTCCGTTGTAACTTGTCTGAAACAAAACGTTTTCCACAGCAGATAAATTAGCCAGTGAAGAGCTCTACTTTTTAGCAGCAAGACTAATAATAAAGCAAAACTTAAATTATTTAAGCAGATTACTGAGAAAAAGCAGATTCTGTCAATAAAAAAAACTCTTCCAAATAAGTAGTATTGCCCATGCACAGATCTCTCCAGGTAACAACTATGCCTCAGGCATACATTCTTTCTTTTTTGAAGAGACATCTACAACTCATGAGCTTAAATCTCTTTTACCAATATCTCTCATACAAAGATTTGATACTAGTTATTTGATTAAGTGAATAAAGAATCTAATGAAGAAGGACCATATTATAAACTGCTGAAGTAAAACATAAAATCAAGCAAGTGGACTTCCAATTAGGAAAAAAGAAATATTGAGCAAATAAATTTTTAAGACAGTGATGAATCTTACTGGAAGTTTCCTCTGTTCTCTCATTGCATCTTTTATTACGGTCAACAATCCAATCCCACAAGGATAATTCACAGAGTTGCATTTGTATATGAAGCATCAAACGATACTCCACCTAATGGAAAAAATAATTGTCCATGATTTTGCCACTGTATATGAACAGTATTTCCTTAGTTATTTCCTTTAAAGCTAATAAAACCAAAATTTTTTATTAAACTAGAAAAAGTTAGATACCTAAATGACATCAAATATCGCATTACTAATCTACTGCATTCAAGAAGCAGATATAACACCACTGTCTGGTTTGTTTTTGTTTTTTTTTTTTTTGACTGTTCCTCAAATTTTAACAGTTGTTATATGATAAAAGCTACATACCTTAATATTCAAATTAGAGTTTAAAAGCTTCTAGACATAGTGAACAGAGGTTCATTCTGGCTTACGTAAACTATATAGAAGAAAAAACCCCAATTTCTTGATATGGGATTTCATGATTTATTAACATGAATATGTAACTTCATATTCAGTTTCTGATAATGCACCAGTTCATTTGATAACCCAGACAACTCAAACAAACACCTTTAAAATCTTGGATTTCTTGCAAGAAGGAACTCCAAATGACACCAAAAGCTTCCAGCATTCCAGAGCTTGCTGTTACACAAAACCTTTCAGTGGTATGAATGCAAACAAAGTTTTAGAAGCACAGGCAGTGTGGTGATTTCCTGCCTAAATATGCTTCTCTCTTTTCCACATGTAATCCTACACTGTATAGGGTCCACATTACATACCCAGACACTTTAATCAATGATAACCTTAATTAGCCATCTTTACTGAATGCTGAAGATTTTCAAGTTTGATGGTTGTTTTTTGTTATGTGGGGTTAGTACTTTTTATTCATGTAGGTACTCTGAAAGGACCCAAGATGACTAACACAGGGAAACTTTCTTGTATGCTGAGTTTTGCCAACTCCTCTCCTCAGCTTCCTTGTAATGATGTTACCCACTTAGGTAAAAATTGTCTGTATTTTTGACTCTAATCACAGTCATTTCATTTTAAAAAAATTTATCATTATAAAGCATTAACAAACTCCACTTTACAAACATAATTGAATTAGACAGCAGTTATTTAAAGAGAACTGTATTTACCTCAAACTCTCCACAGAGAGCCACATCGTTCTTGGAGCACACTTCAATGCAGGACTTACTCCCAGTGCTAGAATCTTCATCCAGACTAGAATGAGGTCCTCGTGATGAATGATTTTTCACATCAGCTGATCTACTGCTAACCCTACTTACAGAGTCTTCTTGTAGTTCTATGGATAATTCACATTTGTTTGGTTTCATACACTCTTTACTATTGCTGTTTGTAAAATCATTCCTTACATTCATATTCTGTGCTGATTCACTGCTCGGATTTCTAAGACTGGTATCATCACAGGACTTCTTTCCTTGTGAAGTAAGGTCAGCAAAGATAATTGAACTACCACTTTCCACACTCTGAATGTGACAGCGATGGCTGAAAATAATAAAGTAAGGGAGATAAATCAAAATATGTCCAGAGTTTTATACCATCTATTTGTGATACATCATTCTGAAAACTTTTATTGCAAGCTGCATTCCGGAGTAAGAGTTCAGCTGCTTCTCCATATAAAACTTTAGGATTACATACTTGGCAGTGTAGGCTCCAGCCTTTTTAATACCTTCCCCCTGCAGGGATTTCTGATAGCTGACCCAGACAGCTCATAGGTACATACAGTCCCAGGTCACCACATTCACTGGACAGAAGTATGATGCATCACCATTTCTTTAAACTATTTCACACAGGGCTCCATTTCCTTATCAAAAGGGCTAATCAACACTCCTGAGAAACGGAACACCCCATCACTCCAATAACACTCCACAGTACTAATCAGTGTCTATGACTGGCACAGAACTTCTGAAGTAAACTTGAAGCCCAGTACTACATTCAGGCACTCAGAAACCGAGATATCCAAAGGTAGAAGCATCCGGTAATATTCTTCAGCTTACACAACAAGAGAAACAATGACAACAATAATTAATACTTTTTTTGGTGATAATTTGGAAGCAATATGCAATATATGCTGGATTCTGTGCTCTTTTAATGTTACTTTAAAAAAAAGTCTGATGTTAAAGACAAATAAATGTTATCATTAAGATTTATAATACTTACTTGCTGCTCTCTTGCTCCAAAGATAATGCCTGCAACTGCATTATTGTTTTATCTATTGGATGAAAAGATATAGTATTTTACAAAACAAAGCATGCATATATTTACTATATTAACATTTAAGCTACAGCATCTTACTGAATTTACTTCATTATCTGTCACTATCTTTATTTCTACTGCTGTAAAAGGTGCTTGTTAAGTCTACTAAGAAGCAACCCTAATATGTTTTTCGTTTTTCTTTAAATGGAAGGAAAATACATGTTGTACAAGGTCACTGAAAGGGTTGTACTGGGCTCTCTTAGATATTCACCTAGGTATCACCTTTAAGAAGTTAGCCTGTTCAAAATTAGGGCTTATAATGTATAGGATAATACACAGTTAAAGAAGCAACATCCTTTGTATCAACCTATTGCTGGTTTTAAGACACTCAATATTTTGGGAATAATTTTAATTAAATTGCATACTTAAGTGAAAAAGCAGTTTGTTTTAGCACACAGAAGCAAATATGATGTACTGATCTTGTAAGCCAAGGAAAACCATTAAGTAGCACAGGACCTACCTACAGATCTAGTTATGTACTTACATTATCACCATTAAATACTTATCAACTAAACCTAGCACTAAAAAGCTGCATCCTTTGGGATTCTGTTTCATCAGTTAAAAAGTCTGGTCTATTTTACTATACTGTCAACTTCCTATGCATTTTCTTTTGTGCTTATAGCTGACTGGGCATCAAGTCACTGACTTGGAAAGCAATAAAGTCATATAGGGCATAAGCAAACCTCTCACTGAGAGAGGATCAAAAGATTATACTGCTAAAGGCATTCTGGAAAAGGACAAGAAAGAAAGGGACCAACGGATTAGGGTTACAAAGGGACCAAAGGACCAAGTGTGGGAAGAGCAGGGAACAGAAAAACTGAAGAGGAAAAAAAAGTGGGCAGGGAAGAAGGTGTAAAATTAACATGAAAGTAGATAAATTCTCAACAGTTACAGACAGTAGCTGATACACAAAACCCCAGATTGCTCTGCCACTGCAGAACTACATAACTATGAAATTATTTAATTCATCAAATTAAAAAACTCTCCTGTGGAAAGCAAAAGAAGGAAAACTTTTTTTTCCCCCCATTAAAGTATTTATTTCTAGGTTCTTTCAGTTTTTCTAAACTCTTTTCCAGATAGGAAGAGAAGCATAGTGACAGACATTTTAGTTTTGCTACAACTCTGAGATTTCAAAACATGGTAACAAATTTGTGGGCTTTTTTCTCCTATTCATCACTTTTAGGGGAAAAGTGGCTCATTCCCTAGTATTCATTCTTCTCCTTGTCAACTCTCTACTTTTTGCATTAAAAGGTTTTCATTGCATTCCACTGAACTTCACAAAACTTTAAAATCGTCCTCCTGTATTACCAGAACTGAAGTGAATACTCCCACAGCTATAAATTCATCATTAAGTAACAGATGAGTTACTAGGAAAGTGAAGTGCACAGAGGGACATGAAGAGCTGGTGGGCACCTGTAGTTTGCTTTTATTTCACTGTTTTAAGGAGAAAAAAAAAATAGTTATTTTATCAGAGAAGTAATGCTCTCCTGCAAATAACAGTGCAAAGATTATAAGCAGGATGCAAGCAAGAATTACACAGTATGCTGTACTTTCCTTTTGGGTGTAATGTTTGAACTTGTTCCATCCAAGCAGTGTGATAGCCTACAATATTAGGATGCTGCAGCCCAGCCAGCACTTTAACTTCTCGTAGCACCTAAAAAGACCAAAAAGAAACAGTATGACTGTCCTTTATTCTGAACACTCAGTAAACACAAAAGATAACAAAAAATAACAGTTTCTGACAGTCAAAAACCAGATAAAATTATCACAGTAATAGAGAAAATTTGGATGCTTTAAAACTATGATTTTCATAGTTGCAGAGATGAGCAAATTCAAGTTAATAATACGCTTCTTTTAATAGACTTAAATACCTCTCATTTGTTTTTTTTCTGCTAGTTATTGATACAGTCAAATCTTTAGAAACTCAGAATACATAAAAATCATTATTAACACTTTTGATGTTTTGGGAAATATTAACTGCATTACTAAATTAAATCAGAATCAGCTAGAGCAGACAGGGAGTTAAACACAGATGAAACACAGGAAAAAAAATACCTTCATGCAATCTCTTCTTGTAGCCTTCTTGATGTTAATTTTTTTAATAGCATAGAACTGACCATCTAACTTGTTTCTGACCTGAAATCAATTGCAATAGGACACAATTAGATGTTAATGTGTTTAGATTGATGAATTACTAATACCTTAGAACCAATTATTTTCAAAAATTAATTTCTGCACTCCGTTCACATAACCTCTCAACTGCATCAGAGAATGAAACTGGAGTTAGGCCCCAGCTGCCTAAGATAATACTCTACTTTTGCCTTCTTTCAGGACTGCAAACATCTAACCCAGTCTTTGTGAAATACATAGCTTTACAGCTATCTTTCCATCAACAATGGTTGGACTAGATGATATTCAAGGTCTTTTCTATCCTCGATGATTCTGTGAACAAAAAAATGCTGAAAGGTCCTCATAACTGCTTGAACAGGTTCTCCATAAATCGCTGAGACCACAACTGTCATTTACATATGGCACATATGTAGCCATACACTACAAATATTTAATACAATTCAACATTGGGTTGGACAGTTTACATTCATATTAAGGCTGCTTTTTTTCAAGCAGCCACAACTGGAACATTGGGGTATGCAGACTAATCAGTTCCTGTGGCTCTTTAAAGTCAAGATATCACAATATTTCACACAATGAGGAGTTTTCATTCAGTTTAAAAGTGTTGAAATGTACAAAGTAAAACACCCGACATATCCTGCTTCTGACAAACAGAAATTGCAACTGATCATCTTTTGAAATGAAATGCCAACATGCTTCATGTGTGCAGGTTTGCACCTGTTCTATTGGAAAATGAGTATTTTTGGGTTTCCATTAGAAAAATGAAAGAAACAGCTGAAACGGTACCTCTAAATTTAAAAGAAAATACTAGATAAAAACTGATCAGTTATAAATGGAAGGTAAAGAATACCTTGTATACTTTACCATATCCTCCTTTTCCTAGTATTGCAACCTCATCAAATTCATTCAAGTATCGAGACGTCTGTGCTTCAAAGAGAACTTCTTTTTCCCTAATCAAAAAAGTCAGGCTGCATTAAACTAAATTACAACTTACAAGTAAGGTATTATATGGGCTGCAGGTGTACACAATCTAGAAATACTATTTACATTATGAAAAGAAGAAAATACTTTGATATTACCATACTGTACCATTCACTGTTTCAGTGAATACTGAAAACCAGCAGACTGCAACAGCATGCACACATGCTACAAACTCACACTCTGTGTTAACAGGATTATTAAGATGATTTAAGTTTATGCCTGATAAATCTCGTTTTCCTGAATGGTGGCACTAACCCTGAGAGTTGTGCTGAAGCAAGAATTTTCACTAGATCGTTTTGAGAGTTTGGAGAAAACTTGTGTGTGTGTGTGTGTGTGTGTTTCAGAGACAAAATATGAAATGCAATACTCATGAAATTCAGAGTGGAGCACAGAACTTTAGGGAGGGAGTTAAGTTTAATACTTCTAAATGTTTTGAGTACATACCCAATTGCATGAGAATCTCCGTTATCAATTTCCTATGAAACAACAAAATCCAACATAAAAACATGCCATACAGAATAACAGGTCTACCACATCATCAGCATGGACAGCTTAAATCAAAACAGAAACTACAACCATGTTCATAGAAGAAAAAGAGGTTACTGATAGCCATTCACATTCTCCAGAGAGCTTCAGCAAATTAAAGTATTATTATCCCACCAGTAATCTAACATCTCTCTGCTGGAGAGATTACTGCCCTTTTAGAGTTCTGCTGGCAAGCAGGATAAAATGAGGGCTTTAAAATGTGCTTAAGACAAAATTAACTAGCTTAGTTCAAGCAGCGAGATAAGCAAACTGGTGTGATTCAGCCTGAAGCACATTATGCAGTATACAAATTATGCCCTCCACTAATATGAATACAAAGGTGTTAACCTCATCAACTGGAACAGTTAAAAGTTGAAAATGGATGTCTGTCCATTGTTGAAAAAAGCTGTAGCAATAATTAAAACACCTTGCCTATGTTTATCATGATTTTTTAAAAACTTTTTTAAAAAAAATTATTTAATAAGAAAATATTGCTGGTTTCAAAAGCTTTGGGTGTGCACCTATAGAGCCAGAACACGCCATCCCAAACAGCTAAGGCAGCTAAGAACAGGAGTACCATTTTGTATAATTATTAAAAAGACCCAATCCAGTATTAAAAGAACCCCCAAACAAAAGCTTCTTTGGATGCAATGATGTGTTAATTCCTTAATGCAGAGGTTGCCAAAGAAATTTAACAAAGCTTACCCCATTAAGTATTTGTTGATTAGCTGCTTTCATTAGTTCAGTAATGGCTCTATTATGCTGCAGTCTTACAGTACTAAATTCATCACAGAAGGCAAAAGGGGAGAGCAACCCTGTTCTTGTGAAAGCCTGACGAAGTACTGTACAAAGGAACAGAGAAAGGTCACATTAAATAAAGCCTGCCAATAAGACCATGTAAACAGTTGTTTTTTAAATGAGAAACTTTATTTGAAAGATAGCACATCTGAAAAACTGAACGGTCACTCCTACCCTAATGCAGTTTCCCATACTCTTAGCAATAAAAACTATTTGAATCTAAACTAGGGCTGCTCTGTGGGAATCTCTTTGCATAATACAGTTATTTACCATGCCCTTCACAGTCACAACTGCATCTCCTCTTATTCCTTATCTCAGCAGATGAATTATACAAACATCCACCCATTCACTTGTTACCCTTGGACTAATTTTGATCAGCGAAGAGAGAAATTCAAAGCACGTTCACAATTACGAGGACGTATATAAAAAGTAGCAATATCAAGATTTTTACATTATTTCACATTAATTCATGTACAAACTCACACACTTGTGCACATACTCATAGTAAAGAATGAAGTCACTCTCTTCCACACCCCACCCGCAAGCACCATGTCTCAGCTGGAGTAAAACAACACTGTCACAGACAAAAACCTAACCAATACTGGAGATGGGAGCACCTGCAAAGATGCTACAAAAATGTACTTAAAAGTTTTAGGAATTCCAAGGTCTTAAACCAAACCTGATCGTAATAAGTTTTGTTAAGACGTTTCTCTGGTACTAACATTTTAAAACCCAGCCTATTACTTTATCTTTTGAAGGAAATGAAATTTATTGAAAGGGAACCTCTAAGAAATCAGGAATTTTGCTACACAAGCCTTAGGGATACAGCTATGCACACTGGAAAAGTGGGAAAAACCCACCCTTGCCAACGTGAATATACCAGACAAAACCAAAAAACAGACGCAATTACTGCAATATGTATTTTTTTTATTCATCAAGCTTATTCCACTTGAGAAACTGGTTTAAACTGTGTCAATGGAGGAATATCATTTTCCACCGAAGTATACTAGGAAGCCAAGCAGCTACATACTTTGGAAGATTAACAGGTTTTGGGATTTTTTAGTTCCTCCCACAAAAGGAGACAATTTGGTTGGATTTTTCCCCCCCCCGATATTTTTGATTTTGATGGAGATAATAGTAAGACCCAGGGCCAAACATCTACATCAGACTTCAAGAATGAAAAAATGACAGCTGTCTGCACTGTTGTTACTGGATGCTATGTCTTCCATTTTAAGTACAAGCAATATAGTTACTTATATAGTTCTAAATATATAATTATTTTCTACAATCGTATGGTAAGGAAAAAAACCTTGGAGATTGTTTCTCAAATGCATTAAGTATGTGCCTAAACGAACAAAATACCTAAGATAAGTCACATACCAAAAAGACAGATTTCAGACTTTAAAAATGTGGGCTCCCTGAATTACATCAAAAGACTGTATGGGAAAATAAAGGACTTCAAAGGTATTTGCTCTGATTTTCACAGACCATAATTTTGAAAGATTTAGTGAAGACTATGCTACAGCTATTCCTTGATATTGTTATTGAATTCCTATTCTGTGTTTTTAGATCAGATTTAACAGTTAGATAATTTACTCTGCTACCCTTCTCATGATGCTACTCACGTGATTTAGTTGGAACTAAATGTGTGGAACTCGCATGATTTAGCTGTCTGATCCTCACATCTACAACAACATTATGTTACTGTTTCCAAAAACAAGCCAGGTCCTCATTCCCAATTAACACAAATCTGGGTACTCATCCCCACAACTACTCCTGTCCCAAAGGCACGAGACCTACAGTTTTGCAACGATATTGTACTGTAACTGCACAGAAGAACCTGGTGTATACAGCTGTAAGGCAGTTTAAGAGACAGGAAAGAACTAATTGTACTAACTTCGGAACAAACACCTCGAATGAACCGGGTTGTGCGTGTACATGTGGCAGAGATGCTCCAGCAGCGACACCAGCAGCAGCTGGTTTTGGATGGTCGAAGTGAAATTCACAAACTTTTGCGACCCATTTGCAACTCTGAGCTCCGCCGGCACATCCGAGTCTGGAAAAGAGCAGTCAGACGAATTAATTTAAGTCTCGGTTTGTGCCTATTTACCAAGACATCAAAACCATATCCCTACCCACACAGCTTCAGCACCACCTTGGCTCACAAAAAGGCACCACACGAGCTGCCGCTGAGCGAGAAGCTTAAGACACTAATTTAGAACCTAATTATTTTTTAGAGGCGCACGGGGAAAGAAATTTAAGTGGAGAGGACCAGGCCCGGGGGGG
>NW_020799118.1:7732644-7734842 GCF_003259725.1 Athene cunicularia | reverse complement strand
GGGCGGCCGGTTCGGCGCCTCAAGCTTAGCACTGGTCGTAAAACCCGGGGCAGCCCGGGATGAGACGCTGGAGCGGCCCCTGGGGCTGCCGTTGGCCCCCGAACGGGAACCGCCACGATAAACGGCTGTAACGGACAGCTCCGCGAAGCAACGGTCGGGCAACGGTCCGGCAACGGTCCGGCTCGCGGTGTTTTCGTGATTCTTGCCTGGCATAGTTTTTGATGAAGGTAAAACTAGCGCGGCGTGTGTGTGTTTGGAGTGTTTCTTCATTTCCTTTATTTATTTTTGCTTACCGTAGCGTTGCAGGGTGGAAGTGTAGTTTGTAATTTAAAGATTCAGACGTGCCTCATCTGCGTATCTACGCTGTAGTAGTTCTCTGTCGTTCCTTATTTCTACCTAGGTATTTTTGTGTGTGTGTCGTTGCTTTACAATCGCTGCTGAAAACGTTTGTTTTGCAATGAGATAAATGCATTATCGCTATTCCTTGGTTAAACGCGGTTTTGTGAATGGGATCTTGTATAAAATCTTCCTGAGCTGTGGCTTTGTATGCCAAGTGGAGACCAAATATAAATATTTAGATCCAAGTCTTAACTGATGTGTTTTGCGATGAGACTGATGAAAAAAAGCTAAACAATGCTCACGCAAAACTCCAAATGGGAGGGAAGTAACTGTTTTATCTGTTTTACTTTTCTGTATTACACTGGGAAAAGTCTGTTATGACATCTGCACAGGGAAATGACACTCAAGACACACGACAATGTAAATTTATGTTCAGCAGTGGTATAGGAATAGAATCTGTATGTATGTTGAACAATGGGAGAGGGAAAAAAATGACAGTTTATAGGTTTTGGACTTCCTTGTCAAAGAGATGTTATGTTCAGATTAGGACCTTTATTGACATATTTTGAAAAAGTAGTGCACTCTTACTAGTACTGTTGATATTTGCTGTTGTGTAGTGCTTGATATCTGGTAATGTATCACTTGGTTGTCAAAAAAAGAAAAAACTTAAGGCTTACGTTGGTCAATATAACACTAAAGCTTTTTTGTGATAGTATTCTTCAGTTTGCCTTTCACTAAAGTTTTGATTCTGGTTTTTGTGCCACAAATATGTTTTAAATACATTGTTGAAACACTTTCCCTTTTAATTGGAAAAAGGAGATGCCACTGGTATCTGCAGTTTGAAGACAGGATCTTACCTGAAAATCACTGAGCCCAAGAACTGTCATCTTAGTCTTCCAAAAGGACAAGGGTGTCTTCATTTCTCAGTGAAATGAAAGAGAATTTTCCACTTTTGTGTATTCTCAGAACTGGAAAATGTGTGTTGAGTGGATTTTAAATTGAAAATTTAGAGGGGAAAGGATCTAATTAAAGGCTTTGCACATTTCTTTTGTGGGACTAAAGTTTTAGTCTTAGTTTACTGTGGCCTGTTTAATCTACCTTAAGTTTTATCAGTAACAATCAAGTTGTGCCATAAATCTGAAACTGCTTTATGCTTTGTTCTCTCATTTATTTCAGTATAACAGAGCAGCTTGTGCTTTAAACCTTCAATTAAGTTTACATTTTTTCTAAACTTAGAAAGACCCTAAGTGCTATAGTAGGATAGTAGCAAAAATTTAAATATAGAAATTGATAATTGGTCATGTAGTTATCCAGCAGCTTACTATGCACACACAATTACACATATTTAAAGAGGTATCATCTTGAAACCTAATCAGGATGTTAAAAAGGACTTAATGTCAGTTATTGCCTTTGTCCTTGAGGGTTGAGGGTTTTGGTTTGCTTTCTCTTACGTTTGGCATTTCCTTTTTGTAGCTTACGTTCCTCTGTGGTTTTGCTAGTGGAAAACGTACACCTTTATATAAGTAGAACTGAAAAAGATGCTTTTTGGTTGATAATAAGAGTTGTAAATGCAATAGGTGCGGAATATCACAAGTACTGCTGCCAAAATTGTATCCAAACAAATATTTCTTGGAAGGGCAGAAGAAACCCAGGTGGAAATAAATTTACAAATATTTTCTTGCTTTTCTTTCCCAAGATTTCTGAGAGTTATCTCCCATCATCTGTGTCTCAGAGGTGTGTGATTCCCATGAGTGAAAAGATGGGTCAAACAGCTCCTCCTGGATCTTAACAGGCCAGCACTTGAATGTGCCACTGCTCACAGCTCCTTTAAAAAAAAAAAAAAAAAAAAAAAAAAAAAA
>NW_020799118.1:7640146-7732594 GCF_003259725.1 Athene cunicularia | reverse complement strand
AAAAAAAAAAAAAAAAAAAAAAAAAAAAGAAAGTCTCCATAACTGTCATGGATTAAAATCCCATGACAGTGTAAGAATGCCACCAGTCACCAGCTCTGCAGAAGTTAATTAATTAAATAATAAATAATAAAAGTAATATTGATACAGTTTTGATGGAAAATTCTGCTTTGTGTATTTAGTTTTGGGTTAGTTCGGTTTTGTTTTTTAATCAGTCTTGTCAACTATTTAGTTCTTCAAGTTATTTCTTTGAGACTAAGTGACAGGATTTCTCCTTTTCTTTCTGGAATGCTTCTTGACGTTCTTATGTCAACCAGAACTTTTGCTTCTGTTACAGATATGAACAATGACAATAGTTAATAAACAGAAATCTTCAAGCTCCAAAAAGTCATCATCCAGGAGACCAGACAAATCCAAGACACGCCGCTCAAAAAAGATGTCATCACACTCTGCCAATCTAGGCCGGGTAGCACCTCCACAAGATACCAACAAGGTCTCTGTAGACAAAGGACCCGGGGGTGCTATCTATTGCAGATCATCTCAGAAATCTAAACATTTTGGCCAAAGAGACTTAGGTAAGTGTGTCTTTTGTCCTCCCCCCTTTTTCTTAAAAACAAAAGTAGAAAATGCAGTTCTTGTTTGTTGCTCTGCTATAAAATGGGACTACAACAAATAAGGACTTCAGTGGTAGGCTTCAATTTTGTGACTCCCCTAAGGCAACTGAAGGGACCAGTGTTGCAAAACATAATTTTATCTATTTACAGTCTATTTGTAACTTAGTTTTGATCTATTTGCAATCAATTATGGGGAGCTTTTTATAATACACAGACTTACACAAGTCTTTTCTGTTATGCAGAGAAAAGTACATTTTAACATTGCTATTCATGGCTTCCATTATTCACAAGTCTTTGAATTATAACAGTGCTCAGGAAGAGATCTGATGTCTATAGGGTTACCTTCTGTGCTAGCTACTTGCTTACTTTTCTGTCTTAGGTCTCATATTTATTAGTGTTTAATTGTAAGTTTATGGTTTAAGTTTTGATAAGGAAGAAATAATTGAATTAATAATCAGATTAAAGGCTATAGATGGCAAAAGTTACCAAAACCGAGTGGTAGTTTGTCTTGCATTAGAAGAATTAAAATAGATAAATAAACTATTATCCACAACATTGTGTTGACCAGCAAATTTAAGTGACAGTGTTAAAACTGTGCATCTTATGTGTTTGGAGTATAGCTGTTCTTCCAGGTGCTCCTGCAGAATGTTACTTTTTAAATATCCTTTTTAAAACAGAAACAATACATCTCTTCTAAAATAAAATTTTCTTGCAGTTGTTAATGACGGAATTGCCCCGCCGCAAAGTATACTCTTTCCGCCGGAAAAAATTTGCATGGATTGGCAGCAGACTCAAAGCGTTGGAGTGGGCCTACAGAATCTTGGCAACACATGTTTCCTCAATTCGACCCTGCAGTGTTTGACCTATACTCCACCTCTTGCCAATTATATGCTTTCCCTCGAACACACCCGGTCATGTGAGTACATTCTAACATTATTATAAATCTGTTGGACAGCTCTGAAGGTGAAAGAACAAGTGATTCTATGAAGAAAACTTAGTTGTCTTATTTTATCTGTAGAAGCTGGCTTTGAATGTGATCTTAAAGGTGTTTTCCAACCTAGGTGATTCTATGGTTATATTAACAGGAGGCTCAGAATTGCATATAAAGTGCATTTGTTCATGTAAAACTTAAAAAAAAGATAATTTCTTGCTTCATTTGAATAGTGAAGTGCCTTGTAAAGTCAGGCATTCAAAGAACATCTGGCATTTGGGTTTCCTGCTGGTAGAAATGTGGTAAAATTTAAGATGTTAGCATCATAGATTCTTAGTCTTAGCAGCCTAGATATTGTAATGCACTAATACTGTGATGAATGATACATTCACTGTTGACCCATTAAAAAACCCCAACATCCGAGAAAGCACTACGAGCTAACTCTTATGAATTCAAATAGAAATTTGTGTGGGACTGTATTAAAATTTAGACTTATTTTATTAAAAATAAAAGTTTGTATTTTTTAAACCCTTGAATTTGTGTTCTTTGAATTTTGTTTTTATACTTTATTTAAGCCTAGGAGCCTCTTTTCATATCCATATATGTGTATTTTTACATAGGCACCTGTAGGTTTTCTAGTCTGATGCCTTAGTATTTGTTCCTAGAAATTTAATCGTGTTTTCTTACCATATATAAAAATTATTTCAGTTAAGAATCCTGTTGATGAAGGAGGGCAGAGATACTAATACATGCATTACTTTTACTTTAATCTTTCCTTTCTCCCAGAGGATTCTTAGCTCTCTGTCATGCAGCTCACCTAACAGCAGTGTGCTGAAAATAACACACATTCTCTCTTAGTGCTGTATCATCAATGTCAATATTGTTTCCTCATGTATTCTGCAGTCTGTGGAGTTCACATTCCTGTCAGCCTGGAAAAAAAAAAAAGATATTGCAATAGTTACTTAGGTTTCTCATCAGAAAATGCAATTTAATACAGTCTTAATTGACATTTTTATTCTATACAGTTCTGCATAATAAAATGTCACAACAGTGTTGGCATATTGACACCTTAGGAGAAGACAATGCAGTGTGGAGAGTGGACATTGTACCTATAATTTAAAGATTATTATGGTTTTAGGTTTTTTATTTGTAGCAACGTATATTTGACTAGACTGGGATGCTTTCTTTTTTCACTCTTCAGGTCATATGCGAGGATTTTGCATGATGTGTATCCTGCAGACTCACATTAACCAGGTCCTCTGCGCTAGCGATGCCATCAGCCCAACATCTGTTATTAAGGGCCTTAAAAGTAAGTCATTTCAGATGGTTTTATTTTTTTATATTTTTCAAATAATTATTTGATGTGTGTAAATTATTTTGATATTTTAAAGAAGAGAGATTTTAGAAATATGAGGTTTCTTTCATATTATATGAGATAAATATAATAACCTTCTTATTTATTAGGAATTGGAAAAAATTTACATTACGGTAGTCAAGAGGATGCCCATGAATTCTTAAGTTTCGTCTTTGACGCTTTGCAGAAGTCATGTTTGAATGGAAGCACCAAGTAAGCATAAACAAATTAACTTTCAATGTTCTCTAGCCCCTCTTACACCTTTATTTACTATCATAAATTAAAACCTATGTTCTTAGTTTTCATAAAAAGCAAAACTGTTTGAAGAGTTAACTTGGTGCCTTTAATCTTCTGAAATCTGATTGTGATTTATTTCCAGACTGGACATATCATCTCAATCCACTACACTTATTTATCAGATATTCGGAGGCTATCTAAGATCCCGAGGTACTTTTCAAAAATCTTACTGTGCTTTGAACTGGTCTGTGTCTTTTTGTCTGTCTGTAGTAAAGGAGTTTGTATTTTGACTAAAGTAATATGTATTAATAATTTAAATTTCATAATTGCTAAGCATTTGTATTTTGATTCCAGTCAAGTGCTTGAACTGCAAAGCGGTTTCAGATACCTATGAGCCATGCCTTGATATTACTTTGACTATAAAGGTAAGATGTTTTGTGAATATGGGTCAAGATGTGTAAAGACTTGTAGAGCTTTCTAAAATTAAGTCATTTTACGTGAAAACATATGCTGTTAAAACAAAAGAGTTTGGTGGTGAATGGGAGTGGGTTGGACTTTGTTCTTCTGTGGAAGCCATGTGAATGGTCTCCATGTTTGCATTATATTTAAGCTGGAATAATAATAATTGTATCTACACGAACAGTGATACTATCATACTGTTTGATTATTCTACTTCAATATACATCTGTTGTTAGGCTGATGGGTTTGACTGTCCTCATTACTGATGCCAAAGCATATCACAGGTGTTTTCTGTGGCATTGCAAAATTTATTATTTCAAAGTAGAATAATTTTCAAATGAGGTAACTCTGTTTCTGCCTCCTTTTTTACAGTGTTTGCTAGTTCACAGCAGGTCACTTAAGTATGAACTAGCAAGGTTCTCTTGTAACTACTAGTAAGTGTTTGAAATTTTGCATTTCCAGTGACTTAGTGCTCTACTTTCTTACTCATTCAGGGAATTACAACTCTTACTAAAGCCTTAGAGGAGTTCGTGAAGCCCGAACAACTTGATGGTGAAAACAGCTATAAGTGCAGCAAGTAAGATTATTACTAATTACTTCTTAATACAAGATACAAGCTTAATGTATTGCATGACTTAGAGCATAAATTATGTTTTGACTTCATTTAGAAATAATACAATAAGACACAGCTCTGTTGTTCTTTCGTTTAGTTTTGTTTACATAACTAATACACTGGAATTATTCAAAGCTTAGAAAATAATACAATTGTAGTGAGTAATTTTTATGTTTCTCTTTGAATATTTGGAAATATAAGAATTGTAGCCATTACCTCACATTAGACTTTTATGCCTAGTACTGTCTACATGGGGGCTTGTCAGCCTTTGTAAGTGTGAACCTGCCCAATGCAATATTCAAATGGCCATAAGTAGCAGTGAGCTGAAGCACGGAGCTGTGGAAAATGGTTTGGGGTGGGAAGCAACATCAGCTTCTTGAAGGTCCTAGCATTCACTGTGAAACAAAGTGAGACTGGTTCTCAGTAAATGTGAACAAACTAAGTGATAATTAATATTCACAACCTCTGCCTGGCTCACTGAACAATGTCTTGCACAGTTCTTGAATTTTAAAACCTGTGGACTACCTTTGTCCGAAATGAGTCACCCTAAACCTATTCTATGCTTAGTGAAAGCATATGAAGGTACGATGTCCTATATGCTGATCAATATGTAACATGTTTCTACGTATGTAAGAGCACTGAATATTTGTATGAGAGGTTTTGGCAGAACAAGGTGTTATTCAAACATAAACTGAGAAAAGCAAAAACCGCCAGGCTCGGTTCTGTAACATTCCTATCCGATCCTCCTAAATATAAAATGGATTTATGAAAAGAAAAAAACATATTATGCAAGTAAAGATCATGTGTGAGAGATGGAAACTTGTTTGACTTTTGGAGGGGAAAAACGTTTGTCTGTGCTTGTTTTTAAGGTGTAAAAAGATGGTTCCTGCATCAAAGAGGTACACGATACATCGTTCTTCCAACGTTCTCACAATAACACTGAAAAGATTTGCAAATTATACAGGTGGAAAGATCAACAAGGTATATTTACAGCTGTAATGCACCTTTATCTTCTTGGAATAGGAGATTTTCCAAAGATGAATACTCATTTAAATGTTATTAATGTTTGGAGGCGATAAGTATAGACTATTAACTATAGTCTGAGAAAAGCCAATATAACAACTATGGCTGCTTCTTTCTTTTTTAATAACAATAAAGTTCCCATTTGACCATAAGAATATACCTTACTCTTAAAAGATCTAATTCTGTCGAAAACAGTTCACTGCAACTTAAGCTATTAAATGTTGTTTATGAAAATAGGTATTTTTAAATTATGTATTTCATTTAAATATATTAAGATCATCCTAGGCTGTGTTTTTAGAGGTGTTTTTCTTGAGCTACTCCCTGAACTATTTCAGGATAATTTTTGAATCTTCTTTGTTTGTGTTTAGGATGTAAAATATCCTGAATATTTGGATCTTCGAGCATATATGTCCCAGTCAATGGGAGAACCACTCATCTATGCTTTATATGCAGTTCTTGTACATAATGGTTTCGGCTGTAATGCTGGACACTATCTCTGTGTAATAAAGGTAGGTATCAGCTTGATTTCTAACAGGGTAAAATCTGCTGACAAGTTAAAATGTTACTGGTAACCACTGTGTTTAGGGGAAAAGGTTGCATTGTATGTTTTGTTTGATTTGTTCTGGTATGTTTTTTCTGTAGTGTTCTACCTGTGATGTCATCTGGAAAACATGCAATTCATCTAAAGATATCATTGTCTTTATTTGCAGGCCAGTGATGGACGTTGGTATCGAATGAATGATGCTTCAGTAGAAGTTGTTAGTATGAAAACAGTTCTCACTCAGCAAGCTTACGTACTTTTTTATATCAGGTAATAACAAGTACTAAATATGTTCAGAATATATTTACTTTCTTGTTATTGATATTTTTCATCTTTTAAAGTGTTTTTCTTTCTATCCTTGGAAAAGATTACTGTTTGTATAATTCAGTTCTGTCTAACCTGAAATTCCCCATGTAATTTTTATCTTTCATTGCTTGGCCTTAAATTGCTGCACTTGTGTACATTGCTATATATCTGCTCTCTCTAGCTGGCTAATTTAGAAAAAGGAGAAATTAATGCCACAGAAGGTGTGAGGATGAGTTATTGCTCTGAAAAGGATAGTCATTGTAGGAAGACCATTATCTAATTTTCAGTTTGTAGTCTTGGTTAAGTCTTCTGTACATGTCTTCTGTGTCATATAAACTGTTCCTATAAAATTATAGTATGGGGTTTAATCCAATAATAGAGTGAAAGAAAAGCTCTAAACTGAGATCACTGCTCTTTTCCCAAGGCGCTATGATTTGACACTCGGAGAACGTGCTTTTTACGTACCATCACCGTCTTACTCCCGTTCATTCCTTGGTCAGCAGGGGACTAATAGTAAGCAGACTGGAGTTATGGGACCACGACTTCCTCCTCATATGACTAAGGTAACTTGAGGGGGGCACCACACTGATACTGGTTTTTGGTTTTGGTATGGGTTTTGTTGTTGGTTTTTAGCATTTTCAGGTTTGTTTTCCCTCCCACACTGCAGCTTTCTTCACAGCCCTCATGCTACAGCCAGAATTGTTCAAACAGTGGCTAATCCTAAATTGTGCAGCCATGCTACTTCATTACTTTATACTTCCAGCTCAGCTTTCTAAAGTACTGAGAACTACTCTTTTGAGACCATATAATTAGTCAATTAATGCTTAAATAATTTTTTAAAAAACATAAAGCTTTCCCCACCCCCCGCATCAGTGTCACTTTAGATGAGATAGTGAAAACAAACTGTCTTGTTCCTGAGTACCAGAACAATTACTCCAGTGTTTTCAGGGAATCTTTAAAGGGGAAAATAAATCTATTTGGGAATAGCTTTAGTCAATTTTAAGATGTTTGGATGGGTTTCAGAAATAATGCTCATTTGATACCAATATGCAGTAACCCAAAAGTAGGAATTGAACACTTACTGGACTTAGATTTATCTTTGAAGGGGGGGGTGTTTTCTTCTTAGGTGTTGAGGTAATTTATAGAAATATTTAGTAGGAGAAATTCATGTTTTAAAGCTTCAGATGCCGTGTGTTTGCACATATCCATCTTGCCATCTCTTCTTTTTAAATACAGAACTCAAGTCGTTTAAATGGAAATGGACCCCTAAAAGAGGACTCAAATACCGTTGGTGTCACTCTGAAAAGGCCATCTTCAGCTCCGCCAACAGCTTGTGTTCAAAACTGGGCAAATACCAGGCCTTCAATTACAGACTCAGCAAAAAAACAGAAGATCACTATCAGTATTCACAACAAATTGCCTGCACATCAGACTGTGTCACAATCTCCCTGTCCTAGTGCTGCGGAGGATGAGGATCTAAGCAAGCCTGTTCCTTCATCCACAATTACAAATTCTACTGCAGCAGAGTCTACCTCAAATGCACCTACAATGTCATTTGCTATTAACGTTTCCAAACAGGAAGTTCCTGATGAAACTTTTGTTGAGCCAGCAGTGAGTGGAAATCTTAAACTCAGCTCTGATAACTCTGTCACTTACAGTGCAGAATCTTCAGGAAGATCTGAGGAGTCGAAGGGCTTGTTTAAAAAGAATTGCAACATAACATCAGCTAATGGAATTTTGTTTGGAAAAGTGGCCCATACATTGCAGAATTCCCATTCTTCCTGTCAGAATGCTGAAGAAGAAAGATCCCAACATGAGCTGCCAAAAAATGATTCACTAAATGGTGCTAATAGTTTAGATAATGAATCTAAAGAAAATGGACAGAAACTTGATGATTCCACTTGCCAATTCCAACCTATTAAACCTTCTGAGTTTTGCTTTTCTAAAACAAACGGATTGTTTGAATCGGTGAGTTATGTTTGTTCCATCTCGAATTTCTCACCTATGGTGTAATTGGTATTCAGAAGCATTGTAATGTTCCTAATTCGTGTGAAATACTGAGAAAACAGCACAAATTTCATCATAACACTTTGTGTTGTTATCCCATTAGAATTTGCAGGGCTGAGCTGTCATATAAGAACATGTCAATTTAAGAGAAGTTGAGCTGTGATAATATTCATAAGTTTCATAAATATGTTTGGGGGTGGTGAGTGGGGTGATGTGTAAAATAGGGATAGCACATAGAACTTAAAGTGACCATGTTGAGCATCTAATGTAGAAATTTTGCAAACTAGTTTTCTACTAAATATAGTATTTTCTGTTATTTCTATTTTTCTGTTAACTTTCTGTTAACTTCTATGTTTTAATTGTAGATGCCTGTAGCTTTGTCACCGATTCCTCAAGAAATAATCTTAGAATCTATCGCGTACAGCCAGATGAACAGTTTGTCAGAGAAAAGAAGGTAAAATGAGTACACTCAGATTAAAACCAGATTTCATACGTTTATAATTGTTTTACCTGCCTGCTAATACTATTTAATAGAAAGATTTAAATTAGTATGGAGAATTCCATAATGTAATCTAGTGTTGCAAACATCAGCACTTGAGCATAAATTATTCTGCTATTAAATTCAGGCAGATGCCTTTTGGAAAACTTTGGTTTCTTCATAGAATGTTTTGCTATTTTTACCATTGTCTGGAGTAATTTTCTATTCCTCTTTCCCTTTTTTTCCATCCTAGGATGTGTGAATGTAAATTCCCACCATCTGCTCTCCCATTTGGGGGGGAGAGAGGGAAATCCATGTGTTTACTGTTTTTCTAGTTGAGGGGAGAGCAAATACAGTGGTTTTGGCTATTGATGTGATTCAGAGCAGCAAGTACCGGGAGATAGATGTATTGGATGTGGGGTTTTTAATGCAGTACTTGCAGAACCAAGAGAAGAAAAACCTCCTCTTGGAGCTGAGGAAGGTGTAAGAATAGGTTTCTAAAGAGAATATCTTTCAGAGTTTTGCAGTAGCCACGAAATTTTTTAATTAAGGGGATTTTACTCCTAACATTCATCTTTTAGATGGACTTTTTCAAGTGAAAAATGTTGTTTTATTTTGTGCAGTGACCCTGGACCTCAGAAATCTGAGAATGATGCTCTTAAGGAAAATGCACTGTTTGCCTATAAAGAATCTAGGAATCTTCCTTTCAAATTTGGCTGTGAGGTTGAGAATCTTTTTACTCAATCAGATTCTGAAACCACTTCCACCAAAGAAGAAGTTACTGAAAGTATTATAACAAAAGCTGATAATGTGCATTCCAATATCAATGGTCAGCACAAGGTCAGGAAAAAATCCTTGGACACTGAAGATGAATTCCCTGGGCAGTGTGAGTATGAAGATGGTAGAGACAAACCAAGAAGATCAAAAGAACCTGAACACATTTCAAAAGAAAATCCTTTGTATGTCAAGGTCTCTCGTGAGAGCGGAAAGAAATTAAGACAAACTTCCTCTTTAAAGTGTGAAATTGAATGTAGACTTGCATCTCTAGATATTACTGATGAATGCCGAGAAGCAATGAACACTTTTAATGACTTTGTAGCGGTACCACCTGTTAATGACTGTTCTATTACAAAACTGGATAAAGTTTTGGAGAGTCAATTTTGTAGAGAAAATGAGGGACTGGATAATAAAAAATTTGAAGAAGATAAATATAGGAAAAAACATAAGAAAAAAATATATGACTCTAAAAGACCTGACAAAGAGCACTACCGAAGGAAGAGAGAATACTCAGACACTGAAGAGAAGGAGAGGCAAACCAGAAGCAGACCAGATGATTATTCCCACAAGAGAAGACGCTCTCGCAGTGTGGAATCAAATAAGCAATATCGCCATAGGCAGGAATATTGCAATGAAAGCAAGTACAGATCTTCCCATAATGATGGAAACAGTCCAAATAATGGCAAAAGCTCAGGAAAATATTCTCGTTATAGATCCCGAAGCAGAGAAAGAACAGAACAAGACAGGAATAGATATTATTACTCCAAAGGAGAGAGAACTTGGAGCAGAGAAAGATACTATCAAGATGAACCACGGAGATGGGACAAGTGCAGATACTACAATGATTATTATTCTGCTCATGGAACAAGAGATGGTAGAGAGAGAAGGTCCTCTCATTGTGATAAAGACTTTGACAAATCAAGCCAAGCTTACAGTAACAGGTCACATAATCCTTATCATTGCAAAAGCAGATGGTCTCACAGTGCACTCTCTAGAGAGGAAGTTGGACATCACTTTAGCAGCCATAGAGCAAGTCTGCATCACTATTCAGTACCTCAGCAGCCATCTGAAAAATATGAAAGGCACACACTTCCACTTGTGTCAGCTCATTCAAATTTTGAGGGCTCTTCCCGGAACAATGAAAAAGTAAGAAGCGTCAAAAGAAAATATACCCACACAGAAGGAAGTGGAAATGAAAGTGGAAGTGAAAGCGAAATAGAAAGGAAATTCCGAAAGATAGATGACCAAAGAATGAAAAAATATAAGAAGGACAAGAAGAAAAAGAAGTCCAAAGATAAACATCGAGAGAAGGCTTGCACGTAAGTGAAGATTCCTGCATAATCAGCAATTTATTCCTGATTCTTTTCTGGGTGTTTCTCATGTCTGCCTCTTTTTCATTGTTTCTAAGTTATTTATATAGCATAATCTGGCTGGGGGTCAGGTCATAGGAAAAATAAGGCTGAATTGTTTTAGAACACTATATCTGGACCACATTAGAATTGGATCTGCACACCATTCTTGATTAGATTTCAACAAATTTTTTTTTTTAATTCCACACATTCCACAACTAACCCCTGTTAATGATTTGTGTACAAACCAGGACCTATTGTCCTTCATTCTGAGGGCTTAAGTTTGCTGCATCTAAAGTAAGTTAGATGTGCAGAAGTTCCCACAAAATAGCTGACATGCTGCAAGTCATCACCTGTGGTAAAATAAATAACATTTCATATATGTATTAAGTGCTACATCTGTTTTTCTATTTTTAGCTTAAGTTTTTCCGTCAGATCTTGTGATTTGGGTTTCTGTATGCTCCACTTTGACAATCGCAGACATAAGAAAAAGAAGAAAAAGAGGAAACACATTAGGAAACTGGAAGGCCTCTTGGAATGTTTAGATGATCATTCCCAGAAGAAAGCACTGGAGAAGGGGAAAGAATCTTGTCCTCCCAGCGGCTGTTTATGTGAGCAATACAGAAACCAGGGCAGTAAGCAACCGTACAAAAAAGGTGCAGGTGACAGCAAGAAATGCAGCTGCATCACAGCCGAGTATGTTAAAGGTAAGGGACCACAGGACGTTGGGGCAGGACTCCTTTTTATTCACATAGACGTTATTATTTAAAACAATCTTTAAATGCTTGTGTGATGAAATCTCTGCTTTCTATCATGGCTCCTGAACAGCCTGCATTAATACAAAAAGAAGGTGATAGGCTTTTTTTTTTTTTTTTTCCTATTTTTAAACTACTGATAGGAAAGAAAGTCTGAAATAAAACTGCAAAGGGTTGAAGGGCAAGTGATTTTAATTTGGCCTGATGGTTAAGTGGTGAACAAGTGGGAGAAATGCAAGATGCCTTGTTAAATTCAGTCCAGCCAACTGGGAAAAAACCACTTGGGCAGCTATATTTTGAAAAAGCATCTAGTAGGTAGACAGGAGGTTCAGTAGCCAGGATGGAACATGGTGACATGAGCCTTCCAGGGTGTTAGTAATATTGTAGTGAAACACCATCTTCCCATAAAAGACTGCTAGAGTAGCTGATTTAAATAACATACTGTGTTCAGCTATTTCATAACATACAAACAGTGTTGACTGCTTATTCAAAGTAACATAAGTTGGTGACAGTACTGAAATATTGTGGTTTCAGATGTAGATCTGCCTTTAAAGCACAGTTGTTAATCCTCCAGAGGACGCTTTGCAATTTAATACCTGGAGAGTATGTTTGATACCTGCTATTGTTGTATTTACCTCTGGTGTTTTTCTGTTAGTATAGGCTTAAAAATACAGAGAAGTGGGATGATGAAACAGCTCTTTTCCAATTTTTAATATTAAAAAGTCAGTTTGGTGCTGTTTATAAAAACTAAATACAAACTTGAGTGCTTGACTGAATTTACACAACTCTGCTGTTGCTTGTCATAGTCCTGACTTGGGCTCTCAGTAGATACTATGTTTTAAGTTAACTAGCTCTAGAATTATGCAATGAAGCTTGCACACTGGACCAAATTCAACATCTAAAATAAAATTTGACATTTCCCATTTAATTTTTCTGAACAGAAGTGTTTATTATTAAAATAAAACCTTCATAAATGCCCATTATCTAACATAAAGATGGTCCAGGTCACTCAGATATTTTAATAAACAAACAACACCCTCAACCATCTATTTTACTCTTATAGATAACTGCAGTAATCTCTGAAGAAGAGAGCTCCCTATCCAAAAGCAAGGGCCTTTTTCCAAATTCTCTACATTTTATATGTACACACAATTTAAGAATTGGGTTAATAGTGACAATCTTGTTCATTAATAGCCTGGTGTTGACAATGTCATTCTGGCATAAAATCCAAAAGAATTAATCTTGCATTACAGCTGAATGCATTTCACAATTTGGAGAAGTTTAATCTTAGAATAGATTTTAATTTTCAAAAATTTCATGTGGTTTCCCCATTGAACTTAATTGCAGTCAGTAGATTCTTGCACTGAAAAGTTTGCTTAAGGCAAAGAGGGAAGTGCATTTGTGGAAAAACAATTATTGTATTTTAGGACATAGACAACCAAAAGTTTTATTCTGAAAATACAGTATAGAGGGAAAGCTGAAGGTTCATACATTCTTCTTGTAAAATTTAATATATTTATCTCTTTAATAAGGAGAATTTAAGAAGGAGGACTGAATTGAGGTCTTTCAGATATTACTGTTGTAAAAATACACTTTTTTGTATGATACTAATGTAAAAATAATCCTTACTGCACTAAAATTGTGTCTATTCTAGCTGATAAATCAGGAACCAAACAGAAGAAAATGCATCTGCTCTAATACAAGTTTGGCTTTAGTGAATTCTCCGGCCAGCAGATGGCAAACTTGTTTTTTTCTAAACCAGTCAAAAGTATTGTAAGAAAGTAAATGTCTTGCATCTTATTACACAGGTCAGGGGCATTAAGAGTACCAGGCTATGTGGGTGAAAGATGTTTCTTTGTTAAATATGATGACAGTACCCCACTTTGATACACCAACTGCAACACAAGTGGGATGTGAGGGGCTGTGAAAGGCAATTTTTTAATTCTCAAGAATTTTAGTATTTCATCAAGTCCATGGATGTTAATTAGCTTCATCTTGTGGAAGGTCAATCTTTTTTTAAAAAAAATTGGTCTCAAGTAGGCTTTTCCTGAATGATGGAATCTAATCCTAAAAAAGGCCACTTCAACAGTGTCTGTTTAGATTGTTGAACCTCTCAAAGCATGGGGCAGACTAGGAACAACTCAGAGGGAAGTGTTAGGTTGTGCCGTTTCACCAGGACTCATGTTACTTTGAATAAATCCATAAGGATGAAAATGGGAGAAAGAGCAGCTTTAAAGCAGTTAATTTTCTATACTCCTATATGTTCTCTTCAGCAAGTTTCTGAAGGCTTGTGTTTGTAAGATTTGGTCAGCTTGACCACAAGATTGTTAGTAAAACAAGGATGCTGTCTAGGCAAAACTTCAAAAAATTTAATTTACCTCAGGTCTACCATTTGCTATTAAAGCAGGTAGCTTTGTCCTAATAGTCTGTAGAGTTCACCAGTGTTAGCGTAGAACTGAAATGCAGTCAGTTTAATTGTGAGGAAGCCACCTTCTCGAGTCAGCTGGATCCTGTAGTGACAGAGCAGATGGAGCTGTGGGCAGGCTTGAGACTTGTCTTTCAGAAATCAAACCACAAGACATAGTTTTATGTTGAGTGGCACAACAGGGAGTGACATTGTTTCCTTTTGTCTTTCAGCTGTGGAGTTTACTGGTGGAAGGCTTCACTACTCAAACTAAACCTACCATCAAACCCGACAACTTTTGACTGCCAGACCTGACAACTCGACCACCAAACCTGACGTTACCAATATTGACCACTAAACCTGACATTACCAATACTGACCACCAAACCCGACATTACCGATATTGACCATTAACCTGACGTTACCAATATTGACCACTAACCTGACGTTACCAATATTGACCATAAACCTGACATTACCAATACTGACCACCAAACCCGACATTACCGATATTGACCACCAAACCTGACGTTACCAATATTGACCACTAACCTGACGTTACCGATACTGACCATTAACCTGACGTTACCGATACTGACCATAAACCTGACGTTACCGATACTGACCGTAAACCTGACGTTACCAATATTGACCACCAAACCCGACATTACCAATATTGACCACCAAACCCGACATTACCAATATTGACCATCAAAACTTATTATTAAAACAATTACCATGAAAATAAAATTGTCATAAGTGGTGCTTAACATTTCTGTACGGAATTTTACCATGAAAGAACTTTTTTTTAGTTTTTAACTTGAGACTTTCTTTTTTAAAATATACTTCTAATCCAAAAGGGTGAAACTTTTTACAACTGCTGAACATTGTAAATTACCACATAAATATCTCACTCATGTGAGATAATGCCCTGGAATAGACCATCTCAAATGCTGCTTAATTACAGACTCAGGTTGACTTTATGTTATTCATGTAATGTTACTCCAAGTTAGACATCTGGTGCAAGAGCTACCAGGAATTATAAAAATTGCAACTGACAGTCTGTATATTTAATTTAAAGACTTATTTAAAATTTCACAAGCTCTCAAATAACTATAGAGCTTTGCAAGACCATCTTTTTTCTGTGCTGTCTGACACTAGAAACTAATTTACTTCACATTTGACTTATATTCAAGATCTGAAGAACATCTGGTTTTCAACATTGTGAAACAACGAATATGCAGTTCTGAATGTATCTCTCAAGACTATTTGTAAACTCTTCCATGTTTTTATTACATTTTCTTAATATACTGTCTTAAGTCTCAGTTGTCTGTTTTGTCTCTCTAAAGTGTCTAGTTACAAACAAATTCATACTGTGATTTTTATTTTTATTATTAAATGCTATCAAACTGTGATGCACTTATTATTCACTGGTCCTGCATCAGGAGATGAGTGGGGAACCTGTATTAAATACAGTTCATCTGAATAATCTGTCTGGTTTATACAAGCTGTGTTGTTCAGAGATGTCTAAAGTTTGATCTTTGTTTTTTTAAAGATAAAAAGCACTTGCCCCACTGTAAATATATAGCATGTAAAATTTATATAGTATATAAATACAGCAAAGTTAAAATGGATTTTTACTTGAGTTTTACTTGGGTTATTTAACATGCAATATGTCATGTGAATTGACAGCTTTCAGAGTGTGTTTAATACTCAAGAAATCAGATCTTCCTTTCAGTGGTAGGTGAGAAGATGCTGTCGGTGTGACCCAGAGAAGATAAGTAACTTGGGACTTCAGCTGCCTAGACAAGAATGCAGAAGGCTTTCTCCTTTGAAGTTAAAAGCTTCCAAAACCAGGCAACAGGTTGGAAGCTCAGCAGTAGCTTTTTTACTGTGTGTGACACTAAAAAAAAGAAAGGAGCAAAGTTAATGTTTTACTAAATAAAGTAATATTTTGGTACATGGAGAACACCATAAAGCCAAACCATAAGTGTACCCTGCATAATGTTCCTATGGCAACAGTTATGTGAAGTTACATAAAGTAACATGACAAAGAAACCACATACCTTTCCTGTATCTGGCTTTTTTTTCCTCTTTTGTCCTCTAGGTCCAAGATTGTGTCTTGTCTTTTGTCTGATGAGTAACTCCGACATAAACGTATAAAAGGAGTTGAAGTGTTGACTGTTGTACCTCAGAAGCAACAAGTGCCTGAACTAGCTAACAAGCAGCACCTGGAGGGAGGGCAGGTCCTGACAGCTTCAGAGCGAGCTATGGAGAAAGCAGACTGGGCAACTGCAGCAGCGTTAGCTATTTCTAATTTGGGGAGGTCTAATTAATCTACTCGAGGAGCAGAGATCTGATTACTGCCCCCCACTTAGATCTGACAAACTCATGGAAGGGAACTCACAAAATACCTCCTTAATTTAGGGTGGCTCTCAAGGGAAACCAGCTCTTAATGGAACAGCACTCAGTTGTAGCATACTTTACTGAAACAATCTAATTTGCAGTTGAAGGTTTTTCTCTCTGAAAACTTAAACCTGATAATTTAAATCAGTGTGCCTAGATGTAAGGAAAAGAGGCCTTTTACTTACAAGAGCAGTTATAACACATGACGTAAAATTGAAACTTAAGCTCTCAGAAAAAAATTGCCTCCCACGTATTATTGGTAAATGAGGAGTTACACAATAGTAGTTTCACACTTTATTTTTGAGAAAATCTCCAGATTTAAGCAACAGGTCTTAATGATAATGAAAACATTAATATTGCAGTGGATTTACATAGAACATCACATTTTTAACAATGATTGATACAGAGTATTTGTCATGCAAATCACTTGTGTACACCAAGTAAATACTTATATATCAATACATATCTGTACAGTATTTACATTTTATATTTAAACTCTAGCTAGAAACATTTTCCAAGAAAATATAGAAATGAAACTGGTAAGCCACAAGTCTTAATTTGTAGCATTTGGTCTACAACAGACCTAGCTTTTCCAGCAAGCATATCTACATAGATATGTAATAAATCTTAAAAATATGCATTGTTTTTATATATGAAGCATTATAAATGCTGCTCAGTTTACAAAGGTTCAGTTTTGTACCAGTTTAAAACGGTTCAAAATGTTAAGTGATGTAGAGCTTATTTTATCAGATATTGTAAAATTTAAGTCAGTCCAGCTGAGCTTAAGTATTATATACAGTTCTCTCCCTAGATTGCACTGGCAACGTGGCTGATGTTAGTGGCCAAATGGTTTAGACACTGTGAGAAGCCACGCACATGGCAGAAGCAGTAGTGGCTCTTGCTGGCCCCTGTAGTTGTAAAGGGCAATGTTAAAAAAAAAAAAAGTTGAATTAATGCAAGTTTCAGTGCAACAGGAAGGGAGAAGTCTGTTGTCCCCAGAGGACTTTTCCTCAGCATGGCCAAACCATAACAGACATTGCTTTAGGCCACCGAGCAGCTCGTCTTAGTAGCCACCCCTGGACTTTAAGCCCATTAAAAAAAGGGAAGGGTCGAGAGATTTTTCTTCACCCTCATGCATAGTACCTAATTTGGCCAAAACTTTCACAAGCCACTTTGTTTTACTGGCCTCGTGGCCGGTGGAAATCTTGGGCCAGTTTCACTCCCTGTTAATACTGTTACAAAGAACATTTGAAATCAAATATTATCACACACAAGAATGTTATTCCATTAGCTTTGGTAAATTAAATAGATACATTGAGCACCACAAAGAGCTGTTTAAGATGTTGCATTTTAATGCTAAGAAATAATATATTTCCTGCTATAATATCCTCAGTTACATGTTACTCTAAATAAGTATTTCTGCCGGATATAAGAACTTCAAACTAAATACAGCAAATGAACTCTCAAGGCATTTCCTTCATGCTTACAGGCAGACATCCTCACCTGGCTAAATAAATAGATTTTCTTGAAGGTGATATTTCAGAAGATAAGAATTGATACAAAAGTGCTTCATTACTTTTTAATGCTTTTGTAATCTCACATTTCTCCAGAAATAATTTATTTGCTGCTTTTCACCTTTACACTCATTAGTACCACTGGTTCTGGCTTAGCACTATTTGCATTACAAATCTACTTATCCAAAGCTAAAACTGATGTATGCATTGGTTGGAAACAAAGCTTGGGAGTTGTGGAACAGAAGACTCAAAACAAGTGATGTCAGCAGCTCTATAATCACTCTGCTTTGCAAACATAGGACATGCAACTTAATTTGTTTCTAATTAAGAGTTTAAATGTGTTCCATTAAGCAAACATGTCCCCACACTGATACTTATTCAAGGATTCTACCTCCTTTGGTTGAGTTTCAATCCCTTGAAAGTACTCAGATTTGAACAGCCATCCAAGTAGACTGCAATTCCACAATCTCTGGGGAAAATCTAAGGTGTAAAAATAGTTTACTTTGTTCTTTTCCTCTCGGCCTTTTTTGCAAACATACAATAAAGCAAAACATTCACAAGCTGACAACCCATGCAAAACCAGGCAAATCAGTAAGACAGGAACAATGAAACACACTCTCCCTTACAGTTAAAAAGAGATTTGAAATAGAACTTACTAAGTCTGTGGTATCATCAGTGCAGCACATTTCCCTAACATGTATCCAGAGATGCTTCTGTAACTTCAACAAGCAAAATTGTTTTGACAATGTATTGGGTCTCCAAAGCATTCATTGGCACAGTAGGCATGGCTCAGGTTCAACAAGTTTGTGAAAAACTGAGTACTAACAAAAGCAGTAGGGTCCAAAGCCCCCAGATTTTGCCCCCACTGTGGAATTAGGGGTTTTAACTTAAGAATGGTAAGTGCACCATCAATAGAAAAGCATTTTAGTAAAATCTGCCACAGCAGTTTGCATGTTACCGAAAGACTAACAGTAGGAGCACAGAAAGATCTTCCACAAATTACAAAAGACACATGCTTGTGGGGGAGTTTAGGTAATCAATGTGTAAAATTTCTAAAGTAAAAATAAGGCTGTCTATTCATTTTTTTCAATTTCAACTGCTGAAGCACAGATCTGAAAAATCTCCTTTAAGAACGCAATAAAAATACTGAACTTTTCGGTACGTCCAAAGTTTGTTATCAAGCAAAGGAATGAATCCTGCTTGCTTAACTCTATAGGGCTGTATCCTGCAGAAAAATTTCACCTTCCTGGTTTTCCTCTTTAAAAATCCACGCAAGCCCTGTCATCTTACTCTTTTAGTAGTAACTTAGTGTTAATTAAACTACAACATATCTAAAATGTAAGAAGGATCTTACTATATAAAAAGCAGATTAAACCAGTCATTAAATCTTACTGCTTATTGTGAGTGTATGAGCAGACAGGAATGAGTTTTAGCCTACTGGCAAACATCAAACCACATCTGTAATTAGTGTCATGGCTACAGACTCAAACCTTTGCCATTGGGACCTGTGTATACTTCAGTGCATATCGACCAAACCCTTTGGCACAACTAGCTAACCACGTAGGTGCCAGTCTACCACCGAGTTGCATTTCTGAAGAAAAGCCATTTCCATCAAGGAAGGAGAGCAAATCCTAAATGAAAGCTGCATTCAGTTGTTCATTTACTGCGAAACACACAAGATTTGAAAACAGATTGTGGGTTTTCTGCTTGAAAAATTAAGTGCTAGATCACACTGTACTCCACTTTTGGTACTGCATTTTAGTGAGAGATGAAAGTCTTATAATCACTCCTCCTTTTATGGGAAATGCACTCAAATAACAGGTATAGGACATTTTACTATTAGCCTTGAATTCCTTCCTTCCCAACCCAAGTAAGCTGGAGTTGTGACTAATGTAAGTAAAACAAGGCTTCCATGTTTTCAGTTGAATTAAGTTCATTATAGTTATCCTCTGGGATTTGAAGCTTACTTCAAATTACATGCCAATAACTATTTACCCTGAAAGGTCTTGCCAAGTTTTTACATCATAGTAAAGTGTTTATATATAAAATTTACAGTTCTTGTCTTCATTTAGTTTGTCCAATTTTTACATTATCACTCAACCATACGTTCATTTATAGGCTGATGCAGGTATAAAAGTTGCTGATCACGTTCTATTTCTTATTTGCAATTCTTCGTTTCCTTGTTGCCAGCATATCATAAAAGGGATCCCTGCTGATACTTGCTCTAGAAGAGAAAAAAGGAACCATCAGTTTTGTTAGAAATATATGTTTTTGAAAACTGAAACTATTTTTTCTCTTCCCCGTGGATGACTCCACACTCTTAATAAGATAATGGATGGTTGACTTCCAAGCATCACAAATATTTCTTCAGAAAACTATGTTATTCAGCTGTGATTTGTTAACAGTTCAAACCTTCATCTTGACCACTGTTTATTTCTTTAATTGCAGGTCTGCTTTATAAACCTTCCAAGATAAAAGTCAAACTGTGAAAGTTTAAAGATGCACTGTGAACATGCTTAAGATACATGTCACTGAAGTTAATTACTAGGTGAAGTAACAATCTAATAAAATTAGGTTCAAGACAATTTGCACAAGGCTTTACATCTGCTTAAAAGAAAAATTCATGTTTTCCACATTTAAGTTAGTAGCGCTACTTCCTCAGGACCAGACAGTAACAGGGAGACTTGTATCTTGATCCATCAACCCCACGTAGCTTGTGATTAATCCTAGAGGACACCGTGACATCAGAATTCTTCAAACAAGTTAGAATACAAATTCTCTTAGTATCTTACTCTGAAAAGAGTTTACACTTAATTTCTGAAAGACATTTAAGACTTTAAACTCACTTGATAGATTTAATCCACTCTTCCTTTTCTTCTGGGGTGGGAGCAGATATTCTATACACTACATGGTTGCCTTCCACCACTCTACCATCAGCTTCAGTTTTACACGCTTTAATTACTTGACCTTTATGACTGGGGTTATAGAGCTCAAAGCAGTTCTGGAGGGTAGAAATGAAGAAATAAATTAAAAAACCAAAACAAAACTGACAAACATCTTAATTTAACACTACTTCCAAATTCTATATGGTTTACTTATCTTAAAAAAAAATTATTAAGATATCTTACTGGTTTTCTAGGGTCTTCAACTTCTCTTATGCTAAGATTTTCTAATGGAATAATTCCTCGAGGTTCTTTGTCCTAAAAAATTAGGAAAATATCACATTATTAGCCATTTAAATATCTTGATTACTAAAGAAGTTCACTGTAATATATACTCACTGTGGTGTACTCAAAGTAATACAGGCAATTATCAGTCAGAATAAACCATCTCCGTTTCCACGTTTTTACTCTTCCCCCTACAATCAAAAGGTATGGCTGAATTAAACATGTGTTGCTGTCAAGGCTTCAACAATGAGTAAGAAAGTAATTTACTTTTGCCTGTTTTTCAAAATATGGCTTAACTGCTTAATCATAAATGGATCAGGCACAGACAAGCTGAGGTTAAAGGAACATGTTACTGTAACTCTCATACCAAGATCAAACTCCTGAGACAGCCTTAACTATGGTGTTGCTGACCAGCCACAAAAACTGTATGCTCTTAAGTTGCAGATGTCTCCTCTCTTACAGAGAATGTAATAGTTTAGCAGTCAGACCTGCTCCCTCCATCCATGCCATCACAGTTGTTTACCACATCAAAAATATTAATATTATCTGGCCCTCAGAAATGCATTCGGTGCTGCCAGGGCAAAGGGAGGCCAATCACCAGCAAAACCTGTAACTGGCTTCAGCAAGACTGACCTTCTCCACAGCCTGTCTTGTACAAGAAAAGGGTCCCATCAATAAAATTAAGGGCATTTTGTCACCTTCTCACTTGTCTCATAAGCAGACATGTAATTAAGAACCCATCTCTACTTTCAGATTGAACATCAACTGTTTAAGATACTTATAAACATTATTAGCAGAACAAATATGATGTGTCATTAATAAGGAGCAAATCCTATGCCAAAACATACCACTTAGTTACTTTTCATAATTTAGTATTTTAGAAGTATGTTCTCTTGCTGTGTTAATATATCTCTGAGCACACCTGACAGAAGGAATAGCTACTGCTCTAAAAATGCCAATTTTTTCTGCATTAACAGTTTAGACAACAGCAACCACAGAGCTCCTCTTTCTTACACCCGCTAATGTCAGCGTCCCTACACTGTAGGGAACAGTTCCTTTTAGAATCACACATTATTGTCTTGTTCCTTTCAGCTGGTTTTCTGCCATTGGCTACTTCAGAACATGTCTAGCATTCCACAGTTACTTTATTTTTAAACCTCATTTCCAGGAAAGATGATTGTAGATAAAGCATTCATGTGTTATTAATATACAGGCTTAGTTCCACCATAGTTATCTGACTTCAGGATTATGTCACCACCTGTGCATCATCCATTCAGCAGTGATTTAATCTCATTAACCCAACATTTCAAAATAGTTGATCTTGCTACTGAACACCCGTGCATAGAAGAGCACACCATTAGTACACACAAGACCCCCAATTTAATCCAAGTCATATAACTGCATCTAAGATGTGCAATCTTTTTGTTCTACTTGAGATAGCTGGGTGTTTGTTTAATACAGAAATCCAAATCATATTAAAGAACACATAGGAATATAATGTAATTTCTTGATACCAGCCTACTACATGTTTGCATTGCAGACTGAGTACGTTGCATGTTGTATCTTCTGCTTGGTTTCATGACCTACACGATAACCCAGTGCCAACACACTCCCCACATTCAATGTACTCAATAAACTTCATGTTTCTACTGCACGCACACATATCTTAAAAAAAATTTAATCTGCAAGCAGGTGCGGTGAAATAAGAGAAGCCAAAATAGTGCAAGATGCAGAAGCCGTGACAGAATGAATGGTTGAGTGAACTGGAGACAGTGAGTGAAGAACTGGTGCCATTTTAGTACAACCACTGTGACAGACCCTTAAATAAAGCACTGTAGAAGCATTCAAACTGATATGTAAGTTACTAGAAAAAATCCCATCACCTTGACTGAGAGCTAGTTCAAATATCAGGAAGTATTCGGGCTAGGAATGGAAAGCCAGCGAACTTTAGACTCACTTCCAGATCAATGAATAAGCAGCAGCTGAGTCAAGACAACTGCCAGGGCAGTCCATGCTATCGCCATAACATGACAATTTTTCATATAACCCAGTGTTCATTGCCGTGACTTTAAGTCATGTTCTGCTCTAAGGTTAACAAGGCTAACATCATTTAACATTTTTATGGCACAGAAATGTCACCACGTTTTTCAGGCTAATAGGTAACATCAGCTAGCATTAAATGTCATGGCTTGCCCAGTTCTAGTAGATAAACAATTCAGCAGGAGAGAGGATGAACCAAAGAGGCAAACAGGTTACTATCACAGAGGCAGCTTAAACTGAACAAAGGTGTTTCTTATAAACTGTAGTAACACATCAAAAGACAATTAAAAAAATCAGGTAATACCCATGTATTTCAAAGAAGGCCTGCTTATAATTTAAGGCAGAAACAAGGGACTTAAAACACATACCTCCTACAACAACATGAAGTGCCAAGTAGTAAATGACAGTTGAATCTGCTGAAGTTTTTCCTGACAACATTCCCTCTCTTCAGAAAAGACAGATTTCTCAAACCCAGAACTTCTTATAATCATACTGCATTTCTGATGAAGCTTTTGTCATGAAACATTTCCCAGCTCTAGGATAGTACTGATGTTGAAGCCAGAAAGTATCTCCAACAGCATCCCTCTTATCTCTCCTTTCTCCCTAAAACAGCCAGTAGCTCACCGGGTTACAATGCTCACGTGAGTCATGGAAATACACCCTAAGTCGCTGCTCCACCAAGCTATGAATTACTCTTCTCCTCCAGAAAAAAGCAGCAAGCCAGGATTTTTAGGCGGGACAAGGAACTATTTTCACATACAAGTCTCTTGTCTCCCCACCAAATTACTTAGTTGCAGCTGCCAACTGCACAGAAACTCTAATAAAGCTTGAAAGGCAATCTAATCTGTACTCATCAAGTTTGCAGGGGTCACCATATAACATGCATTTAATATGCCTTTACAATGGGCTAAAACCCAAGAAGCTGGATGATAAGGCTTTGTGGCCTGCAAACACTGCATGCAAGATTAATGGGTAAAGAACTCGTGATAACAAAACATTCTTTTCCTTGGCAGAGATTGCTGTAGGCTCACAAAACAACAACAAAGGGTTTAGTACCATACTTTGTACCTTATTCCAGCTCCCAGCCTTTTCAAGATTAAAATGGAATGAATTAATTTAGTAAAAGAGGATCAATAAAATCAGCATATGAACCCATACACATTTACAGAAATGGAGAGATAAGTGATGTACTTCTGAAAGATCTAGCTGATTAACTAAAATGCAAAGACATCTCAAACAACAAAACAAAGCAGCACAGTATCTTGTAGATGGAAATCTAAGGAAACTACAAGAAAAGTCCACAACGAGGCAAAATGTACAGAAAAACAGAAACAGAAACCCTCTTAGCCTATGTAACCCAACACAGGATTATTTTCTTTCAGCTCTGAGTGAAGTATAAACTAGAAAACAAAGGTGAAAGAAAACACCTATACTAAAGGGAAAACCAACTGGCAATGACTTAGGAAACACCAATTTCAAAATTTAAAAAGGCCTTAAGACTATAGGGAGCACTGTATCTAGAGTTTAAAAATTCTACCCAAATCTTCAGCACATAAGTTTTAGAGGGGAAAGAGAGAGAGAGGGGGGCGTGTGTCAAAAACGTTCTTTCTTCTCAGTTCACTTAGATGCCACTAGGTGGAATGGACTCAGGAACTGCGCAGTTATACAGGTGACTGGATCAAAATTTGGGTTTCTTTGAAAAAGAAGTTTCCCTCGACTGCAACGCTAACTGCCTCAACCTAGAAGAGCATCAGTTACTACGAGAGCCAGGCAGATAGCAGAAGGCACCAGTTTCCTGATCTACCACCACTCTTCTCTTGCCCCAGATTAGGGAAGAGAAACGACATCCTCTTAGGGAGAGAGGCACCGGGATAAATGCCACTGCCAGGATGGGCCCAGATGCAAAGCTTTTGGACAGCCTCCAAGCTCTCAGTAACTGTCTGACTGGCAGAAAAAATTAACACCATTATGTGTCTGGCTCGAATCATTTCCTCTCCAGTTTGGTGAAATAATGTCACAGTTTCCCTCTAAACAGAATAAAATATTACGCAAACCAAGCTATTTGCCAAGAAAAGCTGTTTTAGGCAAAGAAACGCCTCCCTTTGCAAAACGCTTGTACCTTGGGCATCGGGACAGACAGCACAGACAGCAAAAAATACACCACTAACAATTATGATGCAGAAAAACCTAAAAGCTCATAATGTCTCAAGCTGCTCTATCCAAGGATTCACTAGCACTCAGCACCTTTCATTTTTTTTTAACTTGTAGCATTTATTTTCATTACACCATGCTTCAAACAATGTAGAACGGAATGGTAATTTAGGTTTACCAAGATAAAGACATCTATATAAAGGCACCAGCTGAGTCTAGATAGATAAAACCAGAATTGCTGTCTGGCTGCCAGGTTTGGCACTCAGACTTACACAAAGTCACCTCTGAACAATTCAGACCAGCAAACACTCCAAAAGCATTTTGCACCCTCCTAACTTTCCAAAACCCAATGCCAGGCTAAAGAGCTAGAGTGGTCTTTGGGACAGACCAATTTTACAGTATATGAAAGTTTCACAATACCCATCTCCTGCCCAGCAGATAATCAAAGCAGTGACCTGGAATATTAAAAAAGGGGCACAAGTAGAGAAATGGCAAGAGTTGACTACAAGAAACACCAAATACAAAATACTCTCTTGATATACTCAGGGTTTGCAAGTTGTCTTAGTCATAGTTTTATATAAAACTTTCTATTTCAACTTTTGAGTATTATTACAACTGAGCACTTAAAAGTCTCACATAGAAATACAGTCTCCTTAGCATTTCAACAATACTGAAACTTTTAATATCAGCATCTTCCAAAACTGAGGGAAACCCTACCCATTTCACAAGAAGTGTTTCCCAACAGAAAGGACTGCAAAAATGCAAACAATGTGAATCAAGAGAGCACTCTCAACATACAGTTGGAAGCCTCCTAGCAAATAGGAAACTCAAAGAAGGGGAAAGAAAGGAAAAAAAAAAAAAAAAGAAAAAAAGATTGACAGGTTTATTTCTGGTCAATGCACCTAAACTAGCAAAATGTATTTGCCTGCACCAGTCCATGTCTGCTGAAAAAAATGCAGAGTCTTTCACGGAAGCACAGCTTCACGTATTTACAGGCTGATTCACCAGAGGCTCCTGGACATGTTACGTTTCTTTATTCAAATAACCGTCATGCCATAGGAGTGTTATGTGCAACACCCTTCCGTTTCACACATGCTTTTACTATTGGGCTTTCTGTGCACTCTCTCTCATCTACATCATACATCATGAAAAGTTAGATTTATTGACCTTGTGCCAGAGCCAGAGATGGATAGGGCAGAAGTACCTGGCAGCTCTCACTGGCTTTCAGTCACCTTTTTTTCTCAAATTTCTTTGTTCCTCTATTTTTTATCAGATCTCTTGTGTCTTTTACTGACAGACTCTTCCATAAGGGATGTTGTCACTACTCTACACATACCCACACACTTGCTTGGACTCTCAGTATGTGTTTAAGTAGATGAGAGCACAGTGGCAACAGAAATATGCACAGCAGGGGCTTATACCCAACCTCTTCTCCAGAAAGCACATTTTATCTACATCATCTTGAAAACCTTTTCTGTTGAGATAACTATCACCTTACACTAAATGGAGAAAAGCTGCAAAGTCACCTTTGAAACTGTGCCAGCTGAGCCAACACACATGAAAAAGCAAGGGCTTTGCTTTTTTTGTAGTTAGAAAGACAAAGAGTTCTATACCATCTGTAGTGCAGAGGTCAAAATAAGACATTGGAGAGCATGTGAATGAATTCCAAATACTCCCTTCTCACATCTATTTCCTTCCAGCACTAGCATGGTCACTAATTTCCAGGTGCAATTGGTCAAGCAGGCCCATGGCTCTAACCAGGCTCTACTTGCACCATACTCACCCCCCTGTGCACCCCCCAGCACTTTAGTCACCATTCTCCAAGCACAAAGTTCCTTCTACTTTAACAAGCAGTTATACATTAAGGTGGCCAACAACTGGCTCTACTGGAGTGTGTACTGGTGTTTTATAGAAAAGAGGTTTATTTCATTGAAAAACAAATGTTAAAATAAAATTTCAGTCTCTTTCATCTAGAAAAAAAAAATCCTGAAGCCCAAGTAAGAAAGTGAATCCCATCAACTTTGAGTCTGTAAATGAGACCACCCTGCAGTGCCAAGAGACTGCAAATTACCAGAGGTTTCTGCAACCCTAGATTTGATGCTCATTTAAGATTCTGTTAAGTAAACTAAGTATGTTATTTAAAAAGGAAATAAGTAAGAAAAAGAACAGCTTTTATAAATGCATAGTTCAAATGTAATCAGTCTTTCAATAATCTAATATAATTGATGTACAAGCAAGAAAAAAAATCACTCTGGAACTTCATTACAAGAGTAAGATACATTGTTTTCTCTCAGCAGAAGTAATTCTTCCCTTGTTACGTTCTTCAGTGAACAAGAACATGCTGAATAGTCATCTTTATTCTTCCGCTTTACATGTACACACTTTCTTTTGCAGAACACACTCGCATGTGAGCTAGACACTGACATGCCAGTCTTTCAGAGTACCACTGATGATACTGTTAGTGACACTGAGTGATAAAGCAAAATGCTACAAAAAATTTGATTTAAAAAAAAATAAAAGAAAAAAAGGAGGAAGGAGGAAGAAAATAAAAGAATGAGCAACTGAAGAAGAGGAGACTGGAAAGCAATCAGATACGTACCTCCTAATGCAGAATAAGCAGAGACAGCCAGTCACAGAACAGAAAGGTGATAGGTCATAGGCCATAAGGAAAACAAGAAGGCACATTTAAACCACTCATTAAAAAATCATAGCCAAAACCAAACCAAGAGAAACTCACAAATAATATGGAAAAATAAAGACATACAAAAATAACTGTTTGAAGAGAAATCCTTTTTTGTTTGTTTTTTTGGTTTGTTTGTTTTGTTTTGTTTTTTTAATACACAGAAAACTGAGCTGAAATATCACAAAGTTTTCTGAAATGACCTTATGGAGACTTAGTTGTTATTTATCACTCACAGCATGTGGTAAACATCATACAGCGTTTCCTTTGTCACTGAGTTTTTATTTCTCATATATCAGAAATAAAACTTCAAAGTTTGAAATGATTGCTAATTTGGATATGTAAAATAGGAAGTAACAACCTCCAGATGTAAAGGAGTTACTTTGATTCATACATTTTTAAATACAAATTACAAAGTTAATCCTACTACCTTCACAAGAAAGCTGATAGACATGGAAGCGGCAAACACGCTAACAACAAACAAACATACAGCAGCAAAACTGCCCTTATAACTAACCTAATTTCAGCAGCCAACCTTCTCTATCCGGATTAAAAAATGTATGTGTTAGATCATTTCCATCATCCTCTGGAATTTTAAATGGCTCATTCTTAATACTTTCATATAAATTCTAGAAAAATAAAAAAAAAGAGGAAAAAGACCTCATTAATAAATGTCTAACAGAAAATGCAATGACGATATCTTACTGCTTCTCAAACTCTTTGTATAGAAAGCACAGGAAATACTGTCCATAAAATTCTGGACCATCTCTTCTAAATCTTTATTTACTACTTTGATTAAGTTTGATTTTAAACTACTTCATCTGTAAACAAGTGTCCCTTTTACAGATTTTATAAGCACTCCTAGCAAAGACATTTTTTCTTTAACTGCAGCATTCGGTATTTAAAAGGTCTCATTTAGTGCAAGTTTTGCCAAATGAATCTGGCTTTCCAGAAAATGGTTTAGACCATTATACTGTCTTAGAGAAACAAGTATTTTTACTGATATCTCAAGGGACAGGAGGAAGCTCCACAAGACACATGGGAAGAAATGAGAGGCAATAACAAAACAACGATTTTACTATTTTTTCCAGCTTTCTCTGACTTACCCAGAAATACTACTTTTTTTTCATAAGCCACCAATTCCACAAGAATTTTGTAAACAGCAAACTACTGAGAGATATACAGACTGTCTTCTCTGGAATCTCCTCTCCTCAACAAAAGATTGAATACAGGGAGAACAAGCTCAAAGAAGCTGTGAACATCAGAAAATGCTTCTTTCAGCTACTCACATGCTAGAAAATGTTCTTATTGTCCCTCTGCAAATTTGCCTGAGAACTGTCATATACACTTTTATGTTTCCTATTAAAAACAGAAAGCAATGCCTTGTCTTACTCAATCTAACTTACCCGTAGTAATTCTTCTGGAAGGTCTCCACCTTCATTAATTCCACGATTCATAGAAATAAACCTCTCAACTGTTGGTTTATCTCTTACATTGTGGTTGTGCAGACTGGTGTTTAGCATAATGATGGCAAATGAAAGCACATAGCATGTATCTGAAAAAAGATTTGAAAAATTATTTATCTTACTATGCATTGTGGCACAAGCCTGTAAAATGAATACATAGCTTATTCTGACTGATAAAGAAAATGAAACAAGTAGTCAAAAAATCCTGAGCACTATACACAAAATCAAAGTATCAAATCTTTAAAATTGTTGAAGTAAGCTTAAAAAGACATAATATATAACAATTCAAATTAAATGCAAATAGTACAAGAGAATCCAAAAAAAAATTTAAGCTCTTTGAAATCATTGCCTTCACCTTAAATTAACATTTCCCTTGAAACACTGAACTGTTGTTGGGCAAAATGTTTTCTGCACACAGATTTTGCCTCGATCATATTGGTAGATCTTATAATAGACTTTATCAGACTCCTACTCAAAGTACTTCTAAAGCTTTCTCTAAAGAGAAAGAACAGTTTCTTCAAAGTAATATTTGAACTGCATTTAAACAGACTGGAAATGACAGTGACTCACTTTCTTAGCATACATGAGGTGGCTAGTACCACTGAATAATATCACAAGATTACAAAGGAGATCTTATCATGTCTCTTGACACAGTTATGATTATAGTAAATTGTCCCAGAATTCAAGTACAAGATCGTGTGTAAGAAAGAGCAGGCTGAAAACCTCTCTGCTACATAGAGGAAAAATGTTTTTGCATCTTCAGCATTTTGTTTTCAGTAAGTATTTTCCCCTCCATCTCTTGCAGCCCTGCTTTAACCTTATCCTAGCCCATTTGTTCCTCAAACTAAGTGATCAACAGCAAGCTATGTGTGCATTGAACTAAACAGACCAATGCTAGGGCATTCTGTGCAGTATCACGAAGTTTTCTTAGCTTTTATGACTTGAGTAATTCTAAACCAAGTAATTCAACAGAAAAATGAGGTGCATTTCTAACTGAGATAATTATTATTGAACAGACTGCTAAAGAGAAAGGCTACAGTCCTCATAAAAATGTATGACTTTCTAGATAATATACTATACCCATATATAGGTCAACTTGATACAGAGCTAATCAGGTGTAAAGTCCTTATAACTGACAAGCAAGACTACCCAACCTACTGGTCTCTACTGCCTTTAAGCCCCTGAAAATCTTACTTTTCCAATTCCTAACCAAAATCTTTGGTGACATTTTTTAAAGTGTGTTTTATATTTTAATTGGCTTAGATATCTATTAATGCTGAAGTTTTATAAATGGAAATGCATTCTGACCATAAGCTTGCACTCCTGGAAACAAAGTGTAGGAGTAGAGAGTTGTGTTTTCTCAGTTCTCAGAAAGTTCTCATTTCACGTATTATTTTATCCTGAACTTCCTAACTGACCATTGTCTCCTTGCATCAGATGTGGAAGAATATATATGATTAAAAAACCAAAATAAAAAACCCCAAAAACATATACACTTAAGAAATCCTATTGTTTCCTCCGACTAACCTGTAGACTGGAAGACTCCTGGGTTACAAAGGCAATAGCGTGAAGCAAAAGCTTCCATCATACGATCAATTTTTTGAGCCTCTCCTGGGAGTCTGAAGCTCCACAGAAACTGCCTACAGAAGGGAAGAATAGTTGTTAGGCTCATTCCAATATTTATATGTTAAACATACACTACTAATAATCAGAAACAACAACAACAAAAAATCCCCCAGGAACATCTATATAAAATGTCCTAGAAATATATTCTCAATCTCTCAACACACAAGTCAGGAGCTATTATAAAGCAACATGCACAGATGGCTAGCCCAGTTATTCAGCCAGCAACACTGCATGCTATCAGGCAAGATAATATGGCAGTTCATTTTCTGAGACTCTCTTTTTTCCAGACTAGTAAACAATTTTCTGTATGCATCCCATTTTTGCCATGAGAATGCTATGGGGAAACAATCAGTTCAATCCTCCCTGGGTTTCCTGGCTACTAAAAGCAATAAACACTCAGCTAGTCTATACTTACAATGTAAAAGACACATTACATAAAGTATTTCTGGTGGGGAAGAGAAGCAAGGAGAAAAAAAAAACAAAACAACAAAAAAAACCCTAACACATCATCCTGAACTCCTCAACCACTGAAAAAATAGTAACACCACCACAAAAAATCCCACTGCTTAGAGAAGTGCTGCCTGTCTAGTCTAAGTTCACCCTACAAGAATCAGACCCAGATGGTAAAAAAGAGAGATACATGATATCATCCAGTAATTTTGTAATACGTGCAGGAGATCTGCGCTCCTGTTTAGCAGCATGAACTGGAATACAGTTTTTACTTTCATAACTTACTATTTCTATATATAGGTACACTGGAATGCATACAGGACAGAAGTCTTCACAAATTCACTTTTGGCACACTGTGGCGCTAAAAAGCTCCAATTAATTTAATCACTTATTCTTTTTCTTTCTCAGCAAAAGAATTATCTGAATTAAAACAGGATCTAAACCAGCAAAGTTACATGCTCTGCCATGCAAAACAAGTTCTCAATATTCCCTGTACACTGCGTGTCAACAGAATAACCATTTATTCCTGTCTTCATCAGTTTTCATTTTAGGACATTATATTAAAGTGTCACAGGCCATCTTTAGTTTGTCAGCTCTATATACTGTCTTTTACTCACCTCATGCAAGGTTCCAACCCAGATCACGAATTTTGTAAGCTACCAAAATACAAACATTTAATAGTAGCGGCTGCTAAGGAAGAATAAAATCAAACCTAACATTAAATTGGGTAAAAGAGACAGGAATATGAAGCCTCCCTGACAAGCCTCAGCAGCCAGAGAAAAGGCTTCCTTAGCTCAAGCCTCAGGCAGCTCAAGTTATCATCACCACCATATCACTCAACCATAGCAAAGCTGTTCTGACTCCACATCACGAGGCACTGCACCAGAGACAAAGATCACATGGACATTTCAATTTATCTGGTGTCAGGAGGGAGTCACTTGTGGCAATGGAATTGGCAGAACTGTCTGAATCTACTTAATTTGCTAGATCTATTATGGATTTCCACCAAGACGAGAAGGGACTGCACAAGGTCACTGTATGCTGGCATGCTAGAGAAATCAAATAAACTGATCACTCAGCCAGGGAAAAAAAAAATACACAAAGATATTACACTTTCTTTCATATGACAACTTGGGAAACTCTGATGAAAGTAAAAGGAAATTATTTGATTCAAAGTTTACATCTTTGTAAACGGAACATAATCACTGACTATGGTCAGTGGGATTTCCCCCCCTCCCCACCCAGAGGAACAAATCGAGGTGGAAGGAAAGGAGAAAGAAGACAGCAGCAAATAATATGTCTTTGCTTGGGTTAGGGCTTTGACTGGTTTTTACCTATCTCTGTGCTAAGGTATAAAAACAGATATTCAAATGTCCACATACGGCAGGCGCACCAGAGTTACAGCTACGTTTCAGTTGTTTGTATTTGTCTGAAATAGTTAAAAGTTTTCACTTTTCGAAGGCAGCACACACACAAGCAATTGGAAGAGTTAAAACAGAGCTGTCTCTGCTAACTTGCACAGTAATGTGTATAACCATGCTGAGCTGTAGATCAGCTTTCTGGCAAATAAATCAACACAGTGACTCATATGAACATGCAATTCAATCAAGGAAGCTCAGGTAAAAAAAAAAAAAAAAAAAAAGGAAAAAAAAAAAGGAGGAATTTACTCACCTTAAGGCTTGTACAAGATTGAGATCAGCGAACTCATGGAGTTCAACAAAAGCCTGAAGAACTTTAATATTAAATTCATCTCTGTGAAAGACAAAAATGGAAATAGAGAATTACAGTTCTGAACTTTAAAGGCTTGTTAGTTATCTCTATTTGCTTCCAAGAATAAGCAAGGAAATAAATGTTCATACTGATCAAGTCAAGTAATCAGAAATAGTTTACACATTTATTTGACAAGTATTTTTAGATTTAACGCTAGTATTTTAGCCATTATTGCTGGCATTAAAAAGGTAGGTTATCAAGAGCCAGTACAGTTGAACTGATTTTAGCACTGCTTATTTAAATGACCTGAAAATGGCCTGGCCTTCTCCATGTCACATTTATTTCTAGTGCAGCTGTCTTGATATGGGATGATATCTGATAAACTTATTCACCGAAGAACTCATGACACAATTTCTGCGAAAGACTTTTCTTTAGCCATGCAAACACATGGAAAAAACCCTATCCCATTTTTTCCTCTAAGAACAAAAAATATTAAAGCAGTATATTAATTTATGTACAAAGAGGAACAGAAATGTTCCTAAAAAAAGAGAACAGCTTTTTTAAAAGAGCTACTTAGTACATACTATATTCTTACTCCAGCCTGAAAAATCGTTACAATGAAAGTTTACTAAAATCAGAATAGGTTTTGATTGGGCTTCCTCTCACCTATCTTTTATATTTCTATGTAAACCATGAGCCAAATTATGCTTTGTTTGATACAGAAGTGTCTAAATGCAAAAGAACATTTAAACATTAATGAACACAAAACTATTTGGGTGCAGACAGTATTTAGTCTACACCATCACTGAGTTCATACACCAGAAGTGTAAAGGTTTATAAACCTCAGGGTGTGCTTTAAATACATCACCAAGACAGAATGTTGCATATCAGCCTCCACCCGAAAACAGAGAGGTGTGCATCCACCAAGAATTACCTGTTGTGTTACTAACTGCATAGTCAGACTAACCTGTAACACTCGTAAGTAAATACCTTTAAACCATTTATTCATTAGGAAGTCCCCATATTGCTTACAGTATCAGCTCTGTCAAGGAAAACGAAGCAATTCTCATAGAATTTAGTATTGCACAATTCAACTGTAGGGCTGAATAGGGGTACTTTGTTACTCTAAGCCAAACATTGATTTTGCTTATATGTACGTAAAGCTGCAGTAATTCAGAATAAGTATTAGTCTTATACTCTAGTATTAGTCTAATACTCCAATCTCTGCTCTTCTAGGTTTTAATGCAGACTGGATTAATAGTGATACTTGTGCTGAGTACAGCTCCAAAGACACAAGCCAAACATGAAACGTCTACAGAGCCACTTAAAGTAAGTGAAAACTTACCAACATATAAAGAAATCTTAAATCTTTTATAGTATGTAATTAATCCCTTATTTATTGTACATTTTTAGGTATTATCATTTTCCATTTTAGCATTCAATTTTTTCCAGTTTGATGAGTGCTATAATGCTATAAAGAGTCAATAATTTAAAATACAACTCTTTATGGCAAAATGTTACACAAATATTTAATTCCATTGACTATCCTGGTCCTGTCTTCAGCTATATTTAGCTAGAATGAAGTAGTAATTCATGATGGTTTCCCCAGAGGGAGTGGCAAAACAAAAGAGAACGTCCTGACTCCAAATGCCTTGATAAAATGATAGCGTGTAACTCAACAAACGCTCATCTGTAATATGCACTGCTATTTGCATAGCACAAATCACTTCATGGCCTGTTTAAGATCGCCTCAATGGTCACATTTTATTTTATTCCAGGGTATTTATTTTACCCCAGGACCAAAAGGCCCAATACATCGTTTTCAGAAAAACATGAATAAAAATAATTAATTCTAGGAAATTAAGGATTCTAAGAAATTAATGATGCAGTTCAAAGGAGTATAACGAATCAGCTCCCCATTCCAGACCTGACTACTTTGAAATTTCCATACATATTTCCTGAAAAATCTGATTGTCATCTGTTCATCTCCACCTCCCTTATAAATTCATGTAAGTGAAAAAAAAAAAAAAAAAAAAAAAAAAAAAAAAAAAGACAGAAATACCACTTGCCATATTGCCATTACCATATTAATATTACATCCTTCACAGAAAAACTGGAAGGATTTCAGAAGACAATATCAAGGTAGAATGCAGCTCTCAAAAATGGACACAGACTGATTTAAACAAGCTTTGCAATTATGGACATTAACATATAAGTGATTTTATAATACTGATTGCTCACATATTCAAGCGACACATAATGCTGTTGTATAAAAATTGTTGAAATGTCTACATATACTGTACAGAAATTTCATAGTGAAGATCTATTTTCAAGATATAAATATTACAGTAAAGACTTTCATTAAACCTATTAGAGTCAGGAGGAAACTGCTGAGCACAAACTAAACCATTTGTACTGTAAACAGATTACGGGTGCTTCAAAAGGGATCTGCCAGAACGTATCACTACAGGAGTATATCCTAAATGAGTCAATGTTTAAAACCTCCATAATGGCATCTGAACTGGAACATGCACAAGCATGCAGATACACGTACTCCAATCCACTCTTCACTTCTGTCTTTCTGCTGCCTTTTTCAAAATCAATTCCTGGGTTGCACAGCAATGGAATAATTTGCATTTTGATTGTGTTTTGCAACAGTATGCATAAATATGCATGTCGCATGTTTATTGTACTAAGATTGATAAAGATATGGTGCAGTTGCCCTCTGAGAAATCTCCTTACTAATTCTGGAAAGTTTGCGAGCAGGAAGACGACAACGTTAAAACCTGCTTATAACTACTGTCCCAGGAACTACCTCTGTTCATAAGTAATTTCTTTACATTCCAATTATTAGCAACTGCAATCACTCCTTGTCTGGGCACAGTATCAAGAGTTACCGGAACTGCTGTAATACAACTCTCAGACATTCCAAAGCTTATGGTATTAAATTCTGCACTATAGCCAAATTTAAGGGTATTTTCTCAAAACAGCAAGTTACAATGAATTAAATAACATTCTACAATGTACCCATTTAAAAAGAACAACACGTTAACAGAAAAAAACCCTATCACAATACCATGGTAGTTTTACTTCCCACTGTAGCTTTTACAGATCTCAGAGTAGTAGAGTTGCTCTCTCATCCAGCATGTGAAGGGGAAGGTAACTACCAAAACCCGTAAGTATGCTTTGTAAACTCAAGAACAAAGTTTCAGTATTTTTATTTTACCTTTCACCGAGGTAATCTCCAATTACTGTTTTATTTAATCCTTCTCCTTTATAAAGGAACTGTGCAATGTCTTCTGCAGTGTTCTGCAGGAGGTCATTTTCTATCAGAAACTGTATTCCCTGGGAAGAGCAATTCCAGAGGAAAAGGAATGTTATGTTTTCTTCTACAAGCATTTATGTAAGTACTGCTCATAACATTTGTTATTAATATACCGACACAGACACATATACAGCACATTATTACATTAGCCTACAGATTTATTTTTTTTATATATATAATGAAATGGTGAACAAATGTTTTTCAGTTAGATAAGCAATATTTAGTACTGGTTTAAAGATTATATTGAGAACACATTTTTAAGGCTAGAAGTACTAGGTGGCAGTTTGAATCCCTCAACAATAGAAATACCAAATATTATTTGAATAATGATTCCATGTTGCTCTTTGGAGTTAAATGTGTGAGTTGACCTGGTCACTATATCTGCAGAGACATAATCTGTAAAATCATATAATGAAGAGGTACATAGGAATAACTTAATTACCATCATGACACAAAATAAAGCATCTGTTATAATCTACAAACTGCAACCCAATACATCAAGCCTTGCTTATTCTACTTGCAGTAGAAGTCGCAGCTGAGGATACTGAAACCAGTTTAAAAGAGTTTACACTGACACTGGGATTATCAGTGACTCCTGGTTGTGCTGAAACTAAACTATTCACAAAGGACTGTTCATGAACCAGTCAAGCTTCTACCACGGAGCTTCTATCAAAACCAGGAGGAGAGTCTTACCCTGTCCCTCAGTGGGTGCTTGATCAAGCCCCTGGTCTCCTATGCCTCCATAAATTACTGGCCCTATAACTGGCACACTCTAGGGATGCCCAGAGAACTTTCTGCAAAGCGGTAAAGAAAGGAGACTAAGAGTTATGTAAAGATTACATAAAGGATGGAAGGAATGTTACTCCAACACTCAGCAGGTCATGAAGAGATAGCACTCTTTTTTTTCCCACCACACATCCCAACAAAGATGTTGCTATTTCTGCTGTTTTCATAAAGCTGTTAACAGCATGCTAGTGAAAAGTAGCAACTAAAAGTAACCTTAATGTCTTGGATTCCAAAAATGTAGAGAAGGGCTTAATAAATTATTCCAAATCTTTTCTACTAGAATATTTCATCATTTCAGAAATAATAGAACTTTTTCAATTTCTGCAAATGGAATATATTTATTTCATTGCAACTGGGAAAATTTCCCATTATTTTTTGATATAGCACAGGAGGCCCTGCAGTAACATTCGGAAAAGTAATTATCCTTCTGTTTGGTTGATTCTGGGTTTTTTTATAATGAAATGATTACCTGACTGACAAAAAAAGTCAATCTTCTGACCTAATTTAACAAAGAAAATGAACTGTGATTTTATAAGGCTTGAAGCTTTTTTCAAAAAGTCTGGAATGCAATTCTCTCAACACAATTTTATCATCACCTGAAAGCTTAATTTCAATGACAGGCTGATATTCTGACAACTTAATATTTTGATTAAGTCATTTCAGTACAGACATGATTTCATTGCAAGAATATATCCATTTTATCTTGAAGCAGAAATAGCTGAGTGTTCCTCAAAAATGATCCCTTCAAAGCTTACTTAATAACTAAATATTTGTACAAAAAAATCATTTGAGTATGAAACACAATGTTTTTTCCCATACCAAGTTCTTTAAAAAGCCCCCAGCTCTGTCAACCAACAGAGAACCTTCCTTCTAAAAGACATCAGAAATAGCAGTTGCAGATTCTCTTGTTCAACACCTGAACCATATTATTCACACTTAGTGTAAACAGATTGACCATAACACTTTTAAAGAAGTTGTACAAGTTCCTGAAAAAGATAATGGACATGACTAGAAGCACAGAAAACAAATTTCTGTGTACAGAAGCAGATACTATAACACACCACTAAAATCAATTTATATTTCCTTTTTCTGGATTTTTTTTTTTTAAACTTTTAAGCTGTTAAAGAGCCACAAATTAAATAGAAAGGAAAAGGAATTTGTCTGGGACATCATCTCCTGCGTCTGGAATAAATGGTAAAACAGGCCTACCAAACCCTCATCAACTCCTACACTATCTTTTGTCTCGAGGCAAATTTTCTTAAGGAAGACAGCTGTACTAGTTTCACCTCACCACACAAAATTCATGGCTACAGAAATATTCAATATTCACTACAAATATTCCATAGATTTTTTTTTTTAAGTCAGTGCAATTAAATCTGCTTTGAATTTCATAGATTTTACAGTAACTTAATTACAAATTTTGCAGTTATTGAAACCCTGCCTTTGTCAGAGAGAATTCATTTTCTGGGCCTGACACAGGCAGTACTGACTTCCAGTGCTGTGAATGTCCCGCATGGCTTTATGTCCTCTGCACAGAGATTCTTGAACTGTTTTACAAACTTTACCATTACAGCCCTTCCCACACTAGTTAACCAAACCCAAACAGCAGGGTACGTGATATTACATCATGTAACTGCCTTAAACACAGCTATTTTGAATGAGGATTTTCTGGGTGGAGGTAGGGAGAACTGCTCTACGTATGTACTAGAACATGTAAAGGTCTTCAAATAAAAGCAGTGAAAGAAAATTACCTCACTCTGTTCCTGCTCATATGAAAACATTAGATCTCTTACTTGGGTTTAGAGAAGAAAACTTGGGGGATTCAGCACCTGTCATACTATCCCAGTTCTTTCACATTCCTAACTCCAGAGACCATCTTCCCTCCCATTTATGAATGAAAAACATCCTTTCTGCAATGACCCCAAGTTAATTCTCTCAACATTAGAAGGACATATGTTTTAACTGCCTGTAATTTAAAGTAGCAGCTGCAAACAACATGATGATCTAGCTTTAGAGCAGCCAGCTACTGCAGGCCACCACTGATTCATAGACATTATTAAGAAATTACTATTGTAAGTCTGTTTACCACATTTAAATTATGTTACAGTAGCAATGCAGCCATGGCATCTATTTATAGAAAAAATTTCACCCAGCAAGAACAGCAACAAAAAATAGTTAACATGGGAATGAAAGCATCTGACATCACCCTGTGACTTTGCCACAAACTTATAGGATGTGAAAGAGCTCGAGGACAACAGCAAACTATCAGGATATCTGGGGATATTCTGCCTTCAACATAAAGTTAGACAGTCACCAAAATGGAAAATAAAAATAAAAGGCATGGTCAGTAGCTTTAAAAGGGTTCTGTATCTCAAAGTATTTGAGTGTTTCTAGTAGACTGAAAACAGCCTGAAGAATAGCAGCCAGCACTGTACTTGGAACATCACAGAAAAGCCACAAACTGTAACTGAATTCAACAAAACTGGAAAGAAAACATGGCAAGAATTAACCCAGAAAAACAAATGCTAAACAATTTCCAAAAGGACCTTAAAGAAGACTCTCCACAAATTCAAAATGTAATCTCAATTACAAATAACAGAAGGCAGTAAAACAAAGCAAGGAAGATGTAAAATGAGAAATAAAGGCTAAAGGTCAAGTACGTCAAAGCAGCTCTTTAAAATATATTGGAGGAGGTCCGTAAGAACATGTGGAGGGTCCCTGAATTTTCCAGAAAATTAACAATTATTTTTAAAAAGTAAAGGCACTGCAGAGAAATTAACTACTTCTTGGCAGAATGCACAGTAGACTTCGTGAAACAGGTAACCAAGTTTCTACCTGTATGTGTTTGTACAAGCCATACAGGTACACATATATAAGTATATATGTATACAAACACACAAATGTTCACACATGCTTTTTTCACAAACAGAATTTAGATATGCAAATATAAAAGTCTATAGAACAAATTAAAAAAACATGTTAAAAGTATTCTAGAAGAAACAAAAAACAACAGGGCATAAAAAAAAAAACATATGGCCTCACTAATAACCAAGCATCAAAATATTTTTAAAATTATGTCTGATATATCAACATAGAACACCTCTATCAGGTACATATAATCTTTCTGCAAGCCAACTCAATCAATACCTGTCATATTTGATTGCTGATAAATAACCTCCATTATCAAAAAGGGTTCGCTTAGGTGAAAAAAGCACACATGACTAGCAAATATCTAGGTGACTGCTTCTGATTTAACTCTCTGCTCAGTATGTTACAGGATATACAAATCAGGCATGTGAACTTATCAGAAATGTTTTCTTAAGAAAACACGACTGTATTTGTCATAGATCATATTACAAGCAGGAAAGTGATTACTGAGAAGTGGGGGGAAAAAAATCCTCTACCTTCTTAGGGTCCATGTTGAACTTCTTCCTTCCCATGGCTATTTGCTTATTTCTTTGTGTGGTTTTGCTACACATGGTGAAAAAAATAAAAACAAGCAGTTATCTTTTACAAAAACAACAACTTCTGGAGGAGCTTCTTTTAATTTGTATTTTGGCTACTTTGTATTTTCTATTACAAAAACAAGACATTCATTTTATAAGGGGGAAAATTATGTTACTATTTTCAATTCTTTCAAGTGATTACAGTTTCAGAGAACTATATCATTACCTATTGGACAGTCTAAAATTCTATCCAGCATATTCTCTATCCAAATAAATGACACACCTGAACAGGATAAAGTCAGGCTTTAGAGACTTTATAACAGACTGAATAAAGGTGATCCAGTATTTGTTTAGCATGCTAAAGCTGTTTTTATTTGCTATTCCTGGAAGACCTGTTCCAAGGTCTTACTGAATCATGTCCATATGTTAGAATTACTTACCTTTCCTCTACACTAGTCAGATTATCAATTTCTGTCATAACCTCAGCAATTTCAAATTTTAATCTCTGCCAAAAAAAAGGAAGGACAATATGTTAACCTATATTATAATGCTTTTTGCAATCATCTATCATATAATATGATCCATTAGATTTTATTTTCTAATATTTGCTGTCACCTGAAGAAAAATGATGAATCTTATGGCTTCCTTAGATATTTAGCTTAAAGATTTTACCACAACTGAATGTTAAATACACATGGGATCTAAACTCCCATGTCAGAGTATCAAGACCAAATTGCCATTACCAATTGCAGCATAGAATTTCTTTACCCAGATTTCTCATTCACACCTATCCTGTATGCAAATCTGCTGTTTAATGAATTCTTGATTCGACAAATGTGTACATATACACATATTGCATTATGTAAATAAAGAAGTTAGCATTTTTAAAAGCACACAAATGATGCATAAATCCTATTCATTATTAGTAAGATTTAGTTTAAGCCATTTATATGCTTTTAAAAACACTGCCTGGAATACATACCTAAGTATGCAGTTTACTGTTACTTAATTTACTGAATAAGTCTTCTAAGGACCTTTACAGATAAATCAGTTACCTCAATATCATCAATCAGTTCTTTTTTCCTGCGACGAATATTTAGAAGCTCTTCTCTTTCTTCTATGGAGAGGTCATCAGGCACTGGAATAGAGCAAAATGTACAGTCTTAGCATTTCCAAGCATCCCTCATCACAAAAACCTGATTAAGAAAAATAAGCTTACATGAAACATCAGGGCGTTTTGTTTCAGCTGGAATCATTTTCAGAGAAAAATACCCAAACCAAAACATATAACCAAAAACCACAAACTGAATTTACTGGAATTCTACTTTATAAAATAGTAAGTTAATTGAATGAATGACTATGGATAGAAACTATCTTTCAAAAGAAAGCTAGATGATCAAAGGGAACTTGTTATCATATAATATGTGGTAAGATTTGTTCTACAGCTTATTTGCCAAATTCAAGTCTAATATCATTCCAATTATTTCAGTAACAGACCAAAATTTTTCATTTAATTAATTATGATTCAAAAGACATGACTATCTTTCAGGGAAAAAAGCCAAAAAAAAGCCAAAGCTATATACAACTTATTACCAAGATGCATATCCTGGTGCTAATTTCAGATAACATCCCTTGATCTGGTTGCTTTGTAGAGCAGAGATGCAGGTTAAGTAAAATACTAACATCCTTAACAGCAAATACTTTCCATCAGTAGGATATACAAATAAATATACAGTCTAAATAAGTTATTTAATGCAGTGTATCACAAACCTATGGTTTTGTATAACATCATTTAAGTGAGTCTGAAGCATTTAAGTCAATTTTAGGTCTCTCCTTGGCTACGCTAAAACAAATACATTACCGGGTTGATAAGAATTACTTGCTACTCCATCACTCTAGCAGCAGCACCTTACCCTGTAATCTCTGACAACCAGGAAACATGAAAAGTTATTCACACAAAACCTCTGCTTTTCTTGAGCAATTAGATTTTTCCCTAGCAAGAAACTTCTTTGGACAGAGATTATTCTCACTCACTTTACAGCACTAGACATCAACCACAAATATTCACCTCCTCTGCAATGATCCCATAAAAACAGTTTTAATGCTACACACTTTCTTGGAAATAGCTCCTTATTTATAGAACAGCTTCTCCTTCTAGCTCAGTAAAATGGAACAAGAAAAATAATTAAGATATTTAAATGATTCGGTCCCAAGAGCAACAAACAACAAATACTGTTATTTGGGGTGGCCAAAGCTGTTTCTTTATGTCACATACACATGTTAACAGACTGTGGCAAACAGATCACAAGCGAAGGTTCACCTTGACAGCAGATTTTTAAAGACACACTTGAAACACAGCCTCTGTTCCAATCTTAATAATATATTGGTTATTTTCAACATCCAGTGGTTAAGCTCCTCTCTTTTTAAGATTCAAATCATAACATAAAATCTAAATGGCAACAGACCTTGTTAGACATAAAGTAATTATGGCAAATGATCTCATTTAACTACTCCAGATACACACATAATTCAATTACTTCCAGTTTAGGAAATGACAGTCTTCTGTTGAACTAATACCAGACTTCAAAATGTTTACCTGTTTTTTTCCCCTTCATCTCATCAGAAACTCACTCACTCCTAAAAATTCCTTGCATGCAAATACCGGTAAGATTCTTTTCACATCAAACCTTACAAACACATGTGCCTACATCACATCTTTGTCTTACATGTATGCTCAGAGATCTTAAACCATCAAAATTCAAAGAGATTTTATGACTATACAAACACTATATACATACCCATGCCATAAATATTCCAATCAGTTAACTGAGTACTGACAATAAAAAAAAAATTAAGACTGTTACCCAATGTTGATTATTAAAAAGGCAAACTGTGTATAATCAATCACTCTCTTAGGTAGAAAGTATGCTGAAGTATCCTTAAAGCATTTTTGACATATTAAATTGGTAGATTAAATTAGATTAAAATTTTACAGTACCAGTATTAGTAAGAGTTCTTAATTTTCTAACTCTGCCACAGCAAATACTCTGTTAACTCTAACCTTGGTTGGCAACTGGAAATACTAATCAGAACCCAAACAGAAAATAATACTTAAAGCATTAAATATTTAGAATTCATAGATGGTGCTTGATTTTTCTTCAAGCTGAGTTACAAAATCTCTGGATTAGCTGCTATCACACACTCTTCCCAAAGCAGAACATCAGTGAGTGGTACTGCAGGTTCTTCTCCCTTACATTACCACACAGTGAAAGTTCCTTGGGACAGGTCTGGAATATCTAGAACAAGTGACATTTGGAATTAACAAAAATTGCAACAGTTTTCTACGCTCAAGCAACCCACTGAAGAAATCTAACTCCTCAATTCCTAGAGCACCCAAAGACTTACTGCTGTTTTTTCCTTTCCTCTGATCACAGCCACAGCAGAGAGACAACCCTCACAGTATAATTAATGGTGCTGTTAGACAAAAAGGAAATAAACTAAATGGAGTCAGACTGCCTTCTGCATTAGGAAATAACATCAAGTATCTATCTGTCAGATGCAAGACAAGAAAAGTCTGCTGGAAAAGAAGATTCTGCACTTGGAGAGCACTTAGAAGACAGCACTTAAAGAAAACTGCACGTTAACGCAACATCTTTAAATAACAGTATTAATATCAGAGCTAAAATATTCCAGTATCTTTTGAGAATAAAGAACCAGGATACAACTGAGCAGGGGTTACAGTACTGCCAGCTTCCAGAAACTATTGGTATAGTCAGTATTCTACTTCCACTCACACTACCAGCACAGAGAAGGAATGACTGACTTGTCAGGATGCCTCCTAAATGCACTGTCCTATCGTCACCATAAATTAACATGTGTGTGAGATACTGAAGATGTTTGCCTTATTCTCATCCTTCTCCAAGTAGTCTATCATCACTGCCTCCCTTCTCCAGTGCTGCTGTTCACACCGAAGAGAAAACTTATCGATAGGAAAATGAACTCACCAAAAAAAGGTTCTTAAGAGAATATATGTGGCATTACAGCCTGCAACTCCAGGACGCTACATGACTTCATGTCTATTGTCCCTGTTGTTTCAATTCTCTGACTTAATACAAAATCTAACCGTATTTCTGTAATTCAATTAAGCTTTTTGAAATATTAACATTGGAAGATGTGCCTACCTTACCTGAAAGGAAAGAGTGGAAGATATAAATAAATATAATTTATAAAGGAAATAAATAAAACCAAACAAAAACCAAACGAAAAAACATACTAATGCAAAAGTGCACCCACCATTAGTTAAACTTTACTCTTCCTTACAAGTAAGAAAAAGTAAGAATCTGTGTTTTCCACATCAATTATTCTATGCTTTTCCTTGATCCCTAATGATTCAAACCCACTGAGAAAACAGTCAAAACTCTACATCCTACTTCTAAAGAGGTAAAATGTTTCCTCAGTGGTAGGCTCAGATGGCAATCAGTCCTTCTAACTTGAGAACAAACTGCCTTGTGCAACCCACAATGCAGGAACCACAGTGAGAAACTGAAAATAATTTTCTTGGGAAAGCAAACCTGTAGAGCTGTGGTGCGCAGGTGTTCTTAGTAAATGGAATAAGCACTTCAAATATTTCCCATTTGAAAAGAAAAATATTACTTTTATTTATTAAAAAAAATTTGAAAACCACACTTGAGATGTTGGGTGTAACAGTGTACATTAAAACACCTTTACAGTCCTAAGCAAATATTGCAGATACTTGACCAGTGATGGTCTGCCCTGGCAATACCCCTTCTGTAAGCCACCTTTTTGACTTCAGCAGCTAGCTTCTGCTTTTTCTAACCTTGTGTTCACATAATACTCCACACAGAAGAGTTCATAGAGCACGTATTACATATTTGTTCTGTAAGACAAATTTTCTAGCTCTCCTTTCTGAGTCATTTCCAAGTTTTTTGTCTCTCACCAATCTAAACACAAAGTAGACAGGATGGGAGGAGATAGCATGAACATTTAAATACTAAAAAAGAACAGAAGTATTTCAGTATAGTGAACAAACTGCAGCTGCAGCATGCTTTCATGCTATCTTCTATTCTTTATATAAAGTCAATGTTCAAATGCAAGACATTTGTATGAAAACCTTTCAGCTTACAGGGAGAGTGTTTCCTTTTTCTAAAGCTTCAGAGTTTCAGCTACTACTAAATAGGAAGTCATTATACTTACTGATATTTAAGAGGAACAAAGTTGTTGAAAGTACAAATTATATTCTTGGCAAAGTAGCAAGAGAAGAAAACATAACACAACACCATATATGCTGCTGCTGCTACTATAACTACTCCTCCGACTATCAACAGGAAAAAAAAGAAAAATTTAATATTTTCCAAATTGGTCTATCTCTGTTCAATTACTGTAACTGATTTAAATGCACTTAAATGAATTTCCTGTAAACAAACACTGGAATACACACTTTTAACATAGGTTTCTTTACTATGTGTCAGGATAGTGTCAGGAAAATAAACCAAACAAAACCCAACTGTTTCTGCCACAGAAATCAGTGTATAGTCCTGCAGTTGTGATACCACTTTGTTACATTATTTTCCACTACAGTATCTAAACAAGGGCATTAGCCCAGAGCTTGAACATTTATGAAGACATAAGAAGCATTTTTGAGCAAGCAGGCACACCAAAAAAAAAAAAAAAAAAAAAAAAGAAAGAACTGCAACAAATCAACTTGCAAAGAAAGTCCCACAGGTTTACTGAAAAGTAGGAGCAAATCGCGTAATATGAGATAACAATCTAGTACTTCCCAAGTTCATACCCCTGATACCTTAATCTTTCTCAGTAGCAAAAAGCAAGCCCACTCCCGTTCTCCAGTGGTATCATATGAACCACAACTCACGTGTTTAAATTTTTTATACTTACTAGCCTTTTGATCAGCAGTCGCTGGCCAAGGTGTAAAGCAACCTCACTCCACCACTTCAGCTGGCTTCAGAGTTCAGTCTCTCAAGAGGACACAGTAAAATAATCCACAGCCAGCAGAAAGCAAACATCTAACAATATCTAACAACAGATAAAAACACTAATTCTATAACCCCACTTATGAAGCAATACAACTCCCTGACTCTCATTGCTCAACTAACTTGGTTTCATAAAGATAAATATTTTCCTTCTTCCATGTCAGCCTCAAATTGGTGGTCTTAAAGTATTTCCATTCCAAGCAAAGAACAATTAGACGGAATTTAATTTTGCTGCAATTGAAACATCTTGTGAGTGTAAAGATATTTTCACAATGCAAGGCTTAAAACTAAACAAACCTATCCTCACCCGTAGGCAGAATGTAGACATGCTTCTTCTGGCCTTTAAAATAATACACATTCATCCCTGAGAACAAATCTGATTGTCTCAGGACATTTGTCTCAACGGATATTCTCAGGCTATTCTCTCTTACTTTCCCCCTACACACTCTTCTTTTTTTTTTTTTCAACTTAATTATAGGAACATTTTCCAGCTTTCAGACAAGATGTATAAACAAAGCTGTGACCACTTGTGGCTATTAAAAATTCCATAGAAGTTTTTGTAGGAGGACATCCTTCTGAATAGATTCATTTCACAGTGCAAAACCAAACTGTATCTACATTAAATTCAATCAGTAAAACTAGCTGGATTTGGTTGCTTCCTTCTTTTAACTACCTTACTGCATCAACCTTTCCTATTTAGTCACTGCTGAACATGTTCTAGCATAGAGGCGATCACACTTCCATTAAGAGGGGAACTAATCCTGTACACAGTATCCTTTCACATACAAAAGTTACCCGTTGGTGGTATGTGGAATTTAGGACCAAGTCCATGGCTTGCAAAGTTATTTTGAGAGTTTTCAGTCACGAGGGACACTGTGGCCAGAAAGTACATCAGTGGCCAAACCCAGAAAAGAACCTCAAACTCACATCCATCGTTCTCACTGTTTAGCTGCTGAAAATTACACCATTACAAGATGTTCCTGAAAATATTTTTCACTCTAGGATAAGGAGATACAGTACAGATAAGTTATAGTTAAGATACTGTCCTTTTGGGCTTCTAATAACACATGGTAGAAAAACAACATTAATCCTATTACCACATGAAAATATGTTTTGAGAAATTTAGAGGACATGGTTTCCCTCTGACATGACCCACTAAATCTGTAAGATTTTTTTTTTACTTCCATACCATTACTATACCTGTGATTCACTTTTTTTCTTTTTTTTTTTTGGAAGGCCAAACAAAAGCATAAAAAATTGGAAACGTGAAATACATTTTTCATCTACAGAGAAAAGAGACAGCAGGGTAACTGCACTGCCAATTATGAAATAATTTCTTTTGAAAAACAAACAGTATTTATTATAATCCATAAGAATTACTTCAAATAAGGCAAGATTATGTTTTTGTCCTGGCCAGAAATAGCCCTATATAATTTAATTAGCATCTCTAGTCAAGCAGAAAGTAGGCAGTTCCAAAATTGTTCAAAATCAAGAGTTCAGATAACACTGATTTGGAGCGGGGCAGGGGGGGGGATACAATCCATCCATTTTACCTGCCTTCTAAAAAGCCTTTGGGTTTCAGCTGTCACACACAGAAGAGTGCTGCCTTGCCATGGTGCCTGCAAATATGCTTCTGTCTATAAAGCATAATACACAGTAAATGCATTTCTTGAACCTGACAGAACAGGAGTTTGCAGCTGCAGCATATATATCTTCACAAACTGTGTATGTAGATAACATGAGAAACAACAGCTGTGAAGTGGAAGAGTATAAAGGCTTTTCATAGCTCTCGCATGAGCTGCTAACCGTTGCTGCTAGCTATTAGTTGCCCTTTTTAAAGGCACTGAAGCACAAATAGGTGCTTTATAACAGCTTTCAGATCTTCACCTTGCACTATATATACACACACCCCCCAACAGAAAGAAATGGAGACATCTACCTTACTTTTTAGTTCCTAATTATGCCATTAACACACATATTTGCCTTTTGAAAGCAGTATTAAGTTAATAAGTATTTCTTTTTTTCTGTTCATGATCTGGTACTTTTATGAACAGGCAGTAGTGAAGGCCATGATCACATTATATTTACTTCCCTTGCATCTTATATTCAATAATGTATCTTATTTCCTAATTTTGATGTATTTCCATTAGAAGCCAAGTGGTTTTGCAACAAATAAAAGAACCACCTTCAAGCAAATAAAGGAGCATCACCTGGGGAGAAAGAAGAAAAACCACATAGGGACCATCTCTGAGCAAGATTTCCCAGGGAGCGAGGTGGTACCAGCTCTTGTATGTTCCTGCATCACTTTGCCACTTGTGCTCCTGCATATATGATCCTGTCTGGATCCTGTTTTTTTCTGGGTTTGTTTTTTGCCAGGTTAGCAGGCCAAATGGTTTCACGGAGGGACCGTGGAATTGCCCAAGCCAACGCAACAGACGCAACAGAAACCCCTGGTAACAGGGAGGAACAGGGGACAGCAACTCCCTCAATATCAGCCAGCCCTAAAATCAACTCAGCTCAGACCTGAAACCCCACCCTTACAACGTTGTATTCTATAAAACCTAAAAGTAGTTCAATCTATTAATCTATTAAAAATAGATGTGTGGATTTTCTTTTAGAAGCATTTTTCTTTTGAAGTCATTCCACTCTTGCTTCAAGATCAGAAGATGCTTCTAGGCCAACTTTTCTTTCTAAAATATGTAAATACAAATTACTGAATATGAAAATTGAGTTTAACTTAACATTCTAAGTCCCTTACCTAAACACATTAATACTCGCATTAATAATAGAAAGTGTTAAAATATGCATGACCATGCATATTTAAGAACTGAAGAAAAATTTTATGCTAGCTAATGTGGAAATTATAAAGGGACATGTTGGCCATACTGTAGTGGCACGTATTTTGGAGAGGGTTACGAACAGATTAGCACAGATACAGGAAATTATCCAAGATAACATGTGCCTTCATTAGCATCAGTTACCAATTACTGTTCAAGAAATCTGGTGAATCACCATTCTGATAACAGTGTTACAGCTATACACTGGCACTCACACTATCATCTTAATATTATAGTCCTCTTTCAACAGGGAAAACAGTAACATCAAAGCAATATGGGACAAATGTAATACTCTGCAGTGCCAAGCATCCCAAACAAAAATGCACAGTCCTGCATTGTTTTGTTGTTTTAGGGACAGTGGTGCATTTATATTGCCTTAAAATTTTCTTAGTTGGCTTTCTGCTTTTTTACCAAATGACTACACCTGACTTCTTTCCCCCACAGCAAATAATGGGGAGGGGTGATCAGAATCAGCTTTGTGAGCAATACCACCAGTACAAATACAGAAATTACCCATCCAAACATAAGAGGTCTCAAGCCTTTCTTTACACCGCATCAGATCAACAAAACACTGTCAAATAGAATCAATTCCCACCCCCCTCCCCCTGCAATATGTGTGCTGCAAGGCAGAGTCTCACAGATAAATTATTTTGGAAGAACTCAGTAATAATTTTCCTCCTACAGAGCACCCACATGTGAAAAAACAGAGAACAAATAGGTAGGTTACATAGTGCTACAGCTGAAATAAAATAAATTCTCTCCAATTTGCATTTGAAAGCCTTTGCTTACAGTATATTACATTACAGTAAGTATTAACACAAGATTCAGTCTTTATAGAGTAAAAGTCTGCAAATTCTGAATTCCTTTTGTTCACTTTCATAGTAAGATGCAGGTCACTAGAAATTTTAGCACCCCAGAGTAAGAGAATGATTCAGCAATGTCAGGATAGACACGGGTTAGAGCTGATAGCACATAATGTATCCACTTGCAATGCAGAACAACAGCCACTTTTTAAGTGGGAGTCTTGGGAAAGGAAATGCAGGATCCCCCTCAGCATTACCTAGGAGGTAACAGAAACAGTTCACCATGCCAAATATGCACAGCATAGTTAAGTGACTCATTAAAGAGACTCCATATTTAATTGAAACCCTTCATTCATTACAGTGCAAAGAATGGGTAGCAAAAGAGCAGTGGATTTGGACTGCCTGCAAGAAGGGTAAGAAAATTCTGAAATTAAAAAGTGTAGATGCAATAGCTTTCCCAGAGTAATATCTTTCAAGCCACAGAACAGAAGCAGCATGTACGTTTTAACCTTGGGCATTTATGATTTTGCCCAGTAAAAGTGTAGTGTATTACTAAACAGAATTACATGAAAAATGGGATGGAAAGGGACTGGATGGTCCCACAACTAATTTCTACAACAGCACACTTGACTTCTGATTGAGCCAAGCATACAGGCCATAGTGACATTAATTAATATCGCTTTAAACAACTGCAAGATGACAAAACTTCAGATAAGCTTTAACAGATTTCCACTAAGTCTTCAGCAGACTGACATTCTGTTATATAATATGAAGATGTTTCCTAGTTCAAATCCAGATCAGAAAATTGGCAAAGAATATCCACCTTCGTGAGCTGCACTACATTCCCTTTTCATGTAAAATGGGAAGTGGTTAGCACTGGACTACCTCCATTCCAACCACCAAAGTCACTCTCCTCTAACAGAACAAAGGTGGTCCTGTACATAATCTTCAACTCACCAGCATGGGAGAGTGATCAGCACAGACTACTGATGGAAAACAGGTGAACAAGTGGAAGCCAGTACAGATTGGGAAACTGGATTGCTTAATACTGCTGCCACTGACCAGAATTTGGCTCTGTGTTCATTTCGGAGGGTTTGGGATGATTCCTAGCAACTCTGCGGAGTGTGAGGCAAAGTTTAAATTACCAACAGAAGAGCAAACCCCCCTCTGTCAACTCCTTTTCCTTGTCAACCAGAACTGGACTCTCTCTCTCCCAACAATCCCAAGGAGTACATGTGGATGAAAAAGAAATCAGGGATAGTCCATCTCCTACTGGCACGCAACTCCCACTAGTCCCTGCAAACAACTGGACTAACCACAGATGTCCTGCAGCCAATCTAGACTGCTTCCAGCTCCAGGATCCAAGCACTTCGGACAAAGGATGGGACAACTCCTTCTGAAAGCAGAGATCATGTCATCATCAAAAAGGAAGCCTACAGAGGGTGGAAGCAAGGACGGGTAGCCTGGGGGGAATACACAGAAACTGTCTGAGCAGTCAGGGAACAGGTGACAAAGGCCAAAGTCCTGACAGAATTAGAACTGGCCAGGGACATCAAGAGCAACAGTAAAAGCTTCTACAGGTACATTGGTGAAAAAAAGGAAGACTAGGGAAAACGTGTGTCCTCCGAGGAAGGAAAAAGGAGACTTGGTTACACAGGACATGGAGAAGGCTGAGCTACTCAATGACTTTTTTGCCTCAGTCTTCGCCAGCAAGGGCTCCAGCCACACCACCTAAGTCACAGAAGGTGAAGGCAGGGACAGGGAGAATGAAGAACTGCCCACTGTATAAGATCAGATCCAAGACCATCTAAGGAACCCGAGGGTACACAAGACCATGGGTCCTGAGGGAACTGGTGGATGAAGTGACTAAGCCACTAGCCATCATATTTGAGAAGTCATGGCAGTCCAGTGAAGTTCCTGCTAGCTGGAAACACCCATATTTTTAAAAAGAAAATAAAGAAGACCTGGGAAACTACTACAGGCCAGTCAGTTTCACCTCTGTGCCTGGAAAGATCATGGAGCAGAATCTCCTGGAAAGTATCCTAGAAAAATAAACATAAGCTATGGAAAGTAAGGAGGTGATTGATGACAGCCAATATGTCTTCACTAAGGGTAAATCAAATTTGGTAGCCTTCTACAACGAGGTTACAGCACTGGTGGATAAGGGAAGAGGAAATGACATCATCTACCTGGACTTGTGCAAAGCATCTGACACTGTCCCACACAACATCCTTGTCTCTAAACTGGAGAGACAGGGATTTGATGGATGGACCACTCGGTGGGTAAGGAATTGGCTGGGTGGTCGCACTCAAAGAGTTGTGGTCAATGGCTCCATGTCCAAGTGCAGAGCAGTGACAAGTGGCGTCCTCAGGGGGCGGGGTTAGGACTGGTGCTGTTTAACATCTTTGTTAATGACATGGACAGTGGGATGGAGGCACCCTCAGCAAGTTCACCAACACACCGAGCTGTGTGGTGCGGGGACACGCTGGAGGGAAGGGATGTGCCATCCAGAGGGACTGGACAGGCTGCAGAGGTGGCCTGTGCAAACCTCAGGGAGTTCAACAAGGCCAAGGGCAAGGTCCTGCCCATGGGTCGGGGCAATCCCAAGCACAGACACAGGCTGGGCCAGGAGTGGATTGAGAGCAGCCCCAAGGAGAAGGACTTGGGGATGCTGGTTGAAGAGAAGCTCAACATGATCCAGCAATATGCATTTGCAGCCCAAAAAGCCAACCGTACCCTGGGCTGCATCAAAAGAAGCATGACCAGCAGGTCGAGGGAGGGGATCCTCCACTCCGCTCTCGTGAGACCCCACCTGCAGTGCTGTGTCCAGCTCTGGGGGCACCAACATAAGGACATCAACCTGCTTGAGCGGGTCCAGGGGAGGCCACAGAGATGATCAGAGGCTGGAGCACCTCCCTTATGAGGACAGGCTGAGAGAATTGGGGGTGTTCAGCCTGGACAAAAGAAGGCTCTGGGGGCACTTTATCATGGTCTTCCAGTACTTAAAGGGGGCTTACAAGAAAGCTGGAGAGGAACTTTTTACAAGGGCATGTAGTGATAGAACAAGAGGCAATGTTTTTTAACTGAAAGAGAGTAGGTTTAGATTAGACATAAGGAAGAAATTCTTCACTGTGAGGGTGGTAAGCACTGGCACAGGTTGCCCAGAGAAGCTGTGGCTGCCCCCTCCCTTGAAGGGTTCAAGGCCAGGTTGGACAGGGCTTTGAGCAGCCTGGGCTAGTGGAAGGTGTCCCTGCCCATGGCAGGGGGGTTGGAATTAGATGGTCTTTAAGGTCCCTTCCAACTCAAACCTTTTTATGATTCTATAATCTCCTGGGCGAGGAAGAGCCAAACAAGAACATACTGATCCCTTCAGCATTTGAAATGTTATGAGAAAAAAAAATGTAGCAGTATGTTTCAGCTTTGCGATCACAGAACTGCTGTGTTTCCCACAGCACCCCCAGTTACTGTGAAGAGGAAATGGTTGGCTGGCATGCACCTACATTTTTTCCTAGGATAGACCCTGGAAAAAAGACTTGAAAAGCAAACACACCAGGGTAGTAGCAGACATTCCTGTCAGATCCATTTCAAGTAGCAGCATGGAAAATTGACAGGAATGTCGAAGAGCAGCTGCAGGGGGGTCCCAGAGCCCAGCCCCTGCAGCCACCCACCAGCAATACCCCCGAATCCTGCTAGAGATTCAGGAACAGCTCATCAGATCTACCACGGTCCCAGCAAAACGTGTGGGGCTCAGACAGTCTTTCTGTCACAAATTTCCAGTAATATCTGCTCTTGGCCATAAGAGAGTTGCTCACTATACTTCACTCATTAGTGGAGAGCATTAGTGAGTTACTTAGGATTCCTGGCTGTTTCTAAAGCACACAAATCCAATTTGCAGAAAAAGCAAGGCAAAGTTCATCTTTCCCCTTCCCCCCTCCCTGCCTGCCACAGCTCTGGAGTTAGATTTCAGAAGCAGTATTTATTACAGAAACTTTCTATCCATTCATTTTCCTAGATCAGTTGCACGTTGGAGGAGGTAGAGCAACTGCTGGATTTGAAACCAATCTTCATCCTCTGAAGAATGTCTCCAAAAGGCAGCTACAGAGTCCCATACAAGACTGCTCACTTATCAAATAGCTGCTCGAGTAACATTTACCTTCCCCCAAAACAAGACAAATTCCAGGATGCACCATGTGATGCCTGATGTTGCTTCGACATTCCTGCAGTCTCTTCCAAAAAAGTCACCCTGATACCTGCTATAGAAACCACTGAGCTGCAGTACTTGGAAAGAAACAAACTACAGGTAATACAGTATTTTGTTTCTTGATCACCTTAGACTTCAATTGCTCCAGCTTCTTACTATTACACCAATAGGCCCACTGTCAAGTGTCCTGTAGCCTAAAGGAGGCACTAAGAGAGGTCAGGAATTTATTCATAGATTTGTTAGTGATGGAATAGTAAGGCTTAGTTTAGGACTGTAAAGCATTTTCAGATTCCTCAGAAAAGAGTATATTTAGCTTTTGTGAAATATTGGTTGCCATCACACCATGAAACAATTAGCTTGACAGGTCACTAATCCAGATATAACAGAGCTTTTTATCTGGTCCACTGATAAGAAATTTGCTGGATGGATCCACTTACCGTAAGGTCAAACCCCTGGTTATCTCTTTCTTTGCTTGGCAAAAGACCATCAGCAGTTCATACCAAATCTGGCTCGCCATACTTCCAAAATATAGCACATTCAGCATATGCGTGAATCCTTGTAAGTGCAGACATAAGTTCCATGTTACAAAAAGAAAGATTTTTCATACTCCAAGCAGACCTTCTGGCATTCTGATCAAAAACTCATTTGAATAAATACATTCTTCCTATTTAAACTTTCCCTAACAGTCTCAGCCAAATCTGCTAAAATATTAGATTGCCCTTTCTAAGCTGTTTTTTCTGCCTGAAGCTGGCAAAAATCACTGCATTCCTTCCAGAGATCAGTGAAAAATAATCTGAACATATAATCTTTTGTGCTTTATTTTCAAATAATTCAATTGTTTTTTCTTAGCTAAGTACTTAAGAAAAAATATCCCTACAACTTCAAAGATCTAAGCAATTTAGTTTTATTACTCTCAATGTCTCCAATTTACAGCATATAAAATTCAGCATTTTCCCTGAAAATGCATAGAGATTTAAAAACTTTAAGCAACTAACTGGCATTCAACCCTCAACCTCTTTTTAAATCCACCAGCTCCCGCTGCTCCTATTAATAAACATTCTTTCTCAGATTTCCACTTCATCCTGCCATGCTCAAATAGGAAACATTTTTGGTGACTAGGAAACAATGGAGTGGGACCAAATGCTTTAGTTCTGCTACCCCTCAACATGAGACAAAAGGTAACAATAAAAGATATCACTTCTTAAATGAGTAAAACCTACAGCAAATCATTATTTTTTTTACCTGCAGATACCAGCTTCATTGACAATGCAGTTATATGTAGCTTTGGTAAGCACTTTTCCAAAGAGGTAGTCTCTTCTTCAGAGCAGTGCTCTACCTGGCATGAGCTTTCACTATACAAACTTTGTATAAGGCTGAAAAAAATCTGACTCTTATTAACATACTTGCAATCATCCCAAATTTGCCTTAGGGCAACCAGAAATACCAAGTTGTAACTTCTGTTAAGCAGTCTGTAGCAAGAGTGTCTGCAACTCTGCCGACACAGCTCATGCTATAGGGAGTGAGAAAACTTGTTAATGCACTTTAGAGATTCTTCCATATTTCACCGTCAATACAGCAGTGAATACAAAACACCTGGAGAATACCATTCATATATGAGCTCTTCATTGTTTTAAAGTATTTCTCAACCACTGAGAAAACTGGTTGGTAATAAAAGTGGTGGCACTATCAAGCGTTGATTTTTGCCACCAACCATCATCTAATCCTGACAGCATACATCTAGACAGGCAGCTGTCTACAGTCAAAGCTGTACAAAACTAGTTCTAAAAGATTCTTCAAGTACATCATCTGTCCTACCATCTTTTCAATGTCTTAATAAATTAGACCTTAAAACTTTGTTGAAGTATTTGAAGCTCAATCAGAACACCTGAGTGCCACACCCAATTGAAGCTGCAGATGTTTAGCCAGTACCTCTAAATGTCCAGAAGCTAGTTCTGAAAGATCACATTTAAGTCTTTAAAGAAAAAAGGTAAGCAAAAAAATCACTGTTCTACAACCTTTTAATCAGGCTGTTAGATTCCATTAGATCTGACTACAAGTATTTTATCATGAAAGTTTACAACTGCTGACAAATGGAAACATCTAATTTTTCTTTTTCCTGAATTCTTGTACAGTTGTACCTTAAAAAAGCCTAACTATACACCAACGAACCTCAAAACATAATTAATTACAAACTATGAAGTCTAGCCATCCTGCACTGCACTAGCTAAGAACTTATGAAAATTAAATCTTATCATAAATTTTCCATTTTCAATGCCAGATTGGGCACTAATGAAATTTTAAAATATTTTCTACCGATTTGATGATGATGTACATGCTTTCACTAAATACTGTAGCATGCAACTTTGCATGGCACACATTATGTGCTCATACTAAATAGATGACATAGTTTCCATAAGAATTATTAGCAATGGAAAATGACAACTTACACAGACACAGAGAATATAATCATGACATTGTTCATTAATGCCTGCCACCACTGTTAACTCTATTCCAGAAAGTCTCAAGAGGAAGCTAGATATAGTAGCAGAAGCTGATGAACTTCCAGCTGCAAGGGGGTGGGAGGGAAAGGAAGCAGACTGATTAGTTGAATAGATTTATTGTATGCACATACTCTATGTTAAAATCCTGTATCTACTATAACAAATTTTTTTTGAGTCATTTAAATGTTCACAATTCAAATACAGGAAAGTGCTATCAGGCTAACACGTGTTTGTTCAGCAGGAAATCCTTTCTTCAAAATGTAAAATGAGGTAGTGAAAAGCCAAAAACTTTACTAGAATTGTCATACTATTATTTCTCAAATGTGAAAAGGACCTTTTGATTTCTCCCATCACATTAGAAAATCATCTCCTAAATCCATATAAGCTCCAGAGAAAAATACAACAAAGTGACAGGTGAAATACAGTATTTGCCCTCTCAAAGATGGAATGTTACCATACTGCTTTCTTCAATTTAACTGAAAAATTTTATTCTCAAGCCACGAATATTTTCTGAATTTTCCTTATAATACATCACGAATACAGCCAAAGCATCTCATAGCAAATCTATAAGCAAAGTTTCTCATTCTAGTTGCATTTTAATTGACACTGGCAGACCTTATGTACAATCAATTTTGCAAAAAGCACTGAGAGTTGACCTGCACTTCAAGAAAACAATTAAACTGAAAGAGATTCCTTTAGGCTCCTCACAATTCAAATAAAGATCATAACCCTTAAAAATTGGGAGAAAGTAACTTTGACTACCATTCTTGTAAAACAAAGATAAAATGTAGTAGTATTGCTTATTTAATCACTACAATGTCAAAAAGAAAAAGAGGAAAAGCAAATTATTTGCCTTGTATTAATTTATAATACTGTATTAAAGAAGAAGATAAAATATAAAGATAAAATACAAGAGAGTTTGGGAGAGGAAACAATCTGACCCAAGCCCAAACATAAATACAAAACATACATCACCCAGTGCAGTAAGAGAGCAAAGTAAGTGTCATCATTTGCTTAACTAAAAAGCAGAAACACATGCCAATTAAAAAAAAAAAAAAAAAAAAAATTTGATTACAGGTTTTCAAAACACACTGACAGTGAATTAATTCAGTTGCCATGCAAAGAATATCAACTCTTATTGTCACTTACCCATAGATTGCAGCACTCCTACCACCGAGACAAAACTTCCCCATTCGTACAACTGGTATTGGTAACCACACTCAGGAACTCCAAAAATTATTACATTTTACATCACTATATGGACATCATAGAGATTTTTGCATTGCAATTGATTTGTGTTAGAAGTGTTTTGCCTTCCCGGCACAGTGTTTTGTCCACATTTCACTTCCACTTTGAAGTCACAGATCAGCTCCTACTAGCTCAGGAAGGAAAATAAATTGTTGTTGCTGTTATGTTCTAGCACTGTGGGGCTAAATGCCAGGCTGCCTGACAGCCAACAAACCGACCACAAATCTTTCTCCTTTTTTTTCCCCCCTCCTCGATAAAAGAATTAATATCAACAACTAATTAAGGTGCATGGAAAGGAATGCACTAACACTGTCCGGGATCATGCTTGAGACAGTAGCTATGTTTTAAAATTCCTTTCACTGTCACTAGTAATGGAAATAACTTAATTTCAAGATAGCTCTTTCAGTTAATTAGGACTTGCAATTTGTATACTAGTGTTATTAAACTTACTAAATTAGACTAGCATAATTACAAACTAAGTAACGACATTCAAAACTAAAGACTCAGTGGAACAGTAAAAGAATTCTGAAATGTAGGTACCATCTGATGGACTCCATTGGCAAGTTCAAGTTTGGAAGGAAGATTTGGAAAGGAAGAAGATACCTAAAGGACAGTGCATTTCTACACTAGCATCACTAGTCTCAAGTAACTAAGGAAAAGTATCACTGGCTATAGTTATGAAGAAACTTGAGAAATACAACCTTTTTAACAAGGAAAAAAAAACCAAACTGTTTTGAAAGAAAAAAGGATGCGTTATTTTTGTCATCATCAAGTGTTCTCACCATTCCATTTACCTGCTGCATTGCTCACTTATTTTGTCTAAATTCAATCCAAGGCATCATCTACAGAGTTGGAAGCACCAAATATACCAAAGGTAAACCAAACTCTACAGAAAAATATTAGGCTTCTCCCCTCCTTACATACTTTGACTCTGTAAAACAGAGACTAGCAAAACATGGCATAACTGAAATTAGTAAATCAAAACTGTCTGATATACTCCATGTTGTAACATTACATATTGTACCAATACTTTAAAGACAGTAAAGAATTTTGTTTTAACTAAAACCTTTTAGTATGAATGAGAAAATGGTACCTTCTTCCATAAGTAATCTAGAAGAACAGCCACTTTCCCACTCCAATCAGCTAACTTCATTTCTGTTTAAAAAATAAACCAAGAACTCTTAGATGACTTAAAGTCCACAGCAAAATCTGAAGGCGTTTAAGTATTTCAGGATGGGATTTATGGCAGAGTTCTGAAATGGATACTCCTAGTTCCTGTTGCTTTTACTGGAATATTTTTATAGAGAGTCACTTTTTTCCCACCCTACCCTTTTCCTTTACTGAATTTCCACACAATAACTTAGATTTGACCATCACCGGACATCTGAACAACAATAAAAAAAGTTACAGCTGGATCCTGTATTATTCCCAGCTGCACAGGATCTTTGGCTGCCTTCAGAAGACAAGAGAGCCAATAGGAAAACAGTAGGAGAACTTTTAGCAGCTTACCTTTGAATAAATTGTTTTTCCATATGCTACTACAACAAGCTATTTTACTACTCAATGCAAACTGAAGTTATTCTTCTCATTTTTCACCCCTCTTCTACAAAAATAAAAAACAATTCCTTCTTCAAAAACCTTTACTACAAAATGCCAGAAAATAATCATCTCCATATGGTCTTTCAAGTCTAACATACCACAATGGATATATCTGCCAAGTCCACCCACCCACCGGCTCCATAAACTTTAGAGTATTATTTGTATTTAATTTGGATTACCAATTTCACCCAACCTTTCCCCTTCGTAACACATGTTACATTTTCAGGCTTACAACACAGGTATTAGATAAAAAAGAAAAACAATTTTTCAGCAAAATAAGAACAGTAACATAATACAGACTCTCTTTACTTCGGATATCAGTGAACTCACAGCAGAAAGACTTAAACCAGTCATCTTTTTATGTTTGCTCTTATAAAATATCACCTAATCTTTTAAAACATTCATGTGATAGTATGTCATTTACTGGTACAAGACCAAGACTAAACATTGCAGTCTTTGCAACTTACATTGCACAAAATGAGAGTGAAATTACATGTATTCTGATTTTTTTTAAAAAAAAACAAATCACTGGGGGGAAGTTTCCTCTCAGATATTTAAAAAAAGAAAGTTACTATATTTAATGCACAAAAATCCACTTCCTATAGCCAAATAAATAATCAACTCCATATGGTCCATTTATCTGTCCTTGCTAAAACATCTACAACAAAGTGAAATGCCACACGCTGCCTAAAGAAGTTCACCTCACATAATACATAGAAGATAGGCTTAAGGCACAGTCGAAAATTCCCTATTAATCACCAACACCTACAACGACCTGAAACCTTTTAGTCTCTCCATTCTGTGACTGCAAAAGTTTTCATGGACACAACAGCCATTTCTCTAAACTTTGCCTCTGACTAACCTCAGCTACTAGTTTCAACTTCCACTTAGGATAGTTTCTGTACAAATGGCAATTCAGGAATAGCAGCACAAATTATAAGAGATGGTGGGAAAAAAAGCACAGATATTCTCCTGTCCCCATATGAAAGTTGGATGCTGCTTTAAAACATTGAAAGTATGTGTTATGATAATTTTAATAACTAAAAGGGTGGTAGAGTAGGTCAAACCTGACTTGCAGAAGAGCGAGTTAAATAATAAAGTTCTATAAAATAAAAATCTTAGTTTTGAGACAATAAACGTATACTTCCATAATACAGACTACCCATTTAGGCATTTACATGGTGGATACCACATGAAAAATGAGTTTTCCCCATTTAGTATGTACTGGGGTTACAAAATGCAGGACTAAACCAAGGATTACTTCAGCCTGATAGAAGCTCTTGCAGGTATACTTCTGAAATATTAAGTGTTTGTCTTGGGTGGGTCCCAAGCAGAATTCTTTCAGTTAAAAGAAAAAAGAAATGTAAAAAATTGGAACAATAAGGAAAAAAAGGGAAACCACAAAACAGTATATAAACGCACATACACCTACCCCACGCAATAAAGTCCACAGATCAGTTACAATGGATCATCGGTCTGCACAATCTGTACACAGTAGCTCCTGTGTGGGCAATCAGTAACAGCTGAGCACTTTATACATACAAGGGGTCAGGTTCATTTGGTCTTCTCAAGAAGGACTCAAAATGATCCTATGCAGGGCCAAGCCCCTGTCCTGTATACATGATCAGAAAATGCATTTAACTTGGAAGGTTCGTCCCAAGGAACAGAGTTTCTCCATATCAAAGCCACCATCTCTTCTTATAGCCACTTGGTTTAACCTCAACTTCTTGGGAAAACTTTCCTCAACATCCCCTAGCTGGCCAGTTATGAGATACTGAAACAAAAACATGCAGCAACTTTACAATTTCAAAAATTGCATTTGCAAGTGGTCACAGTTGTACTCAGACATAGTACTCAGTCTGGTGGGAAAATTCCTCCTTGGTGTATTAGAATGACTAGGCAGGAAGTTCATTAGTCCAAACTTACATGAGCAAGAAAGAAAAAACACTTACTTGGAATTTGACTACTGAATATAAGAAATACTGCTTCAAGCAACCATAATTCCGTATTCTGTAATATCCAATGCAATTACAAATGCTCCTTCTGACAATTTCTTCCATTAAGGCAACAGGATCATTTTATGTCACAATCTGACCCTACAGACAACACTGCTTATGAGCTAAACAAGGATCTTATTAAAGAACATGGTATCTACAGTACATGAAAGCAAAAATGTAACAGCAAATAAAGCCTCTTAAATACTTGGAATTACACAAGTAAACAACCTGCACGTTATTTTGCAATATGAATCAGATAGTGGAAAAAAAAAAAAAACACATCTCCAAGCTAGAATTAAGTTACACTGACTATTAATGAAGCAGCTGTATAAAAACGTAGAGGTGACTCATGAAATGATTACATCTCTCAGTTCCTCTTAGAGTAAACATTAAGAGGCAGTTCTTTACTGCGCATGCCTTTTTTTTTTTTTTTTGCGTGCACATGTGTGTGAGAATGAGAGTGAGCACAAGAGAGATTGGACACATTTATTTTCCTACCCGTCAACTCCTTCTGCCAAAGCACGCCTAGCACAGAACTCAATTTCAATCTAATTTGACTGAGGAGTAGATATTCCTACAAGCTGTATGCGAGCCGGCAGCTAGGGAGAAAAGCCACTACAATTAATTCCCACAGTTATTATTCAACCTCTTCCATACCCTGCAAGTCAGCAGACTTGTGTTTCACCGTTTTCACACACTTTTATTGCTTTGTTAAGAAACTCAAGGTATTTCACCTAAAAATCAACCTCGGTTTCTCCTTTTGTATTAAGGACCCACACCTGCAAAGAACAGCAGCAGCTCCTCAAAATCCATCTGAGCCCTTGGACATGATAGTGAAAGCCAGACTTGAATTCAGATTCAACTTTCACAAATGAACTGATCCTCAATTATTGTTGAAGAATTTTCTTATGGAATTCAGAAGACTTATTAGATAATCGCCTTGCAGTAAAACCTTGGTGGCACAATTTCCATTGCATTGCTCAATAACAGTATCAGCCTCACAGTTCTTACATATACCTGGCATAAAGTAACCATTTCTTTTTATAATAAACGGAACATCTGAAAATGAGGTTAATTAGTAAAACCAAGCCAAAAAGCCTGATCTGTTGCAAAATTAGATCAAAGATCTTCAGTACTCCATATCCTAGATGAGATTCTGATTTAGATTTCACAAGCTTCTAGCATGTAACATTTCCTCTTAACACCATGAGACCCTATTGAACTTGTCAAATATTTTTTTCCAAGGAAATATTAGATAACGTTTGTGTTTGCCTTTTAACATGTCAACTTTTATTGGAAAACCTACCTGCTTATATCATACCTATGTATAAATAGGTATCAGATTGTAGAAGCAGCTATGCATCACTATTTTCCTTAAATAAAACTTTATATTACCAAGTAATGGGTTTAAAGAACCTCAGAAACTAATGAAATAAATGTGACACAGATGTTCACAAAAAAAAAAGGAACAAGAATGTTTTTACTTCATAGCAACCAAATAGGTCAAGCCATTTCCGTCTTCAGGCAAATCTCAGAGGACCACAAAACACATGGTTTTCTAGTGGATTTTGTGTGTCTATCCCACTAAGAGGAAACACTGCTATCCAAAAAATTTGCAGTACTAAGTTTTCCCATGAAATTGTTGGAATTAAAAGAAGGAAGTCATATGCAATTAAAAACAATTTACTAGATGTTAAAAGTTATACAAATGGTGTAATTAAATACACTTTTACTACTTAAATCACATACCTTTCCTATACAACTTACTGCTTTAAAAGAATGCACAGAGAAGTCAGAAATGCCAACATTACTGGTGTTCACATGATTTTTCCTTTGTTTCTGTAAATTTTAGATATCACATGGTCTTCACTTTCATGGGATTCCTGCCTGACAATTCTGTAAATTGTCAGGTTTTTCTAATAAACCAACTGCTAAGTACTTTTTATCCTCTTGAATGAAGCACATGGTCAATGTGTCCAAACTCTTCACTAAAATAAGTGCAATCCTTCTGTACGTGCTTAAGTATTCATGAACTACAATGAGACAAAAGTGAAGTGGACATTAACTTTCACTTTACTTTAAAAGGAAGGAAAAAATTTGTATGGATTCCTTCAATCATCACAAAACACTGTCCCACATGGTGGCTAGTCCCATGCATAAGTCTACAGAAAATGTCACATGTGATTTATAACCAGATTAAGTTTATTTGTGTGTTCAAACAGTAAAATTAATATTGCATAGGAGAATGTAACTTCCCTCCTAACCCTGAGATTGAAGAAGTGTTCCAATACTTATGCATTGCCCTTTTACAGCCATTTTTATTACATCTCTTCTACAGACTATTTTTAAAGAACTAATATATTATAACAACTCACTTGTTATTTACTTGTCAATAACCATGCGGGATGTCAGCGTGCATCCACAGACATCAAAAAAAGGAAGTGGGTGGAAACAACATTAAGAGCTCTGTTTTGAGACTCATTAAGCTTAAGATGACAATTACGCGTTCTTCAGATGTCAAACAAGCCAACAGATGGTACTAGATCCAGAACACACAGTATATGCTGTGAGTCATCAGTTTAAATATGATCGTTCCATTTTTATTTGCAAAATTGATTATCTAGAAACAAGATATAGAGAGGAAGACAACATTAAACCAAGTGCAGGGTCCTGTAAATCTTCACAAAAAAGTTGGAAGCAGAAAGACTATCTTCCAAATGAAAAAGTGATTAACAAAACAGGAGGGAAACAAGGAGCAAACAGTCAAAGAAGCCAAAAAAAAGAGCATGATTTCAAAAAGAGAAGTATAGTAAACAGTACTAGAAGCAGCTGGCAGGACAAAGAGGAGGAAGGGAATGTACCGAGTACAAGGGGTCAGGACAAGTGTGGAAATACCCTAGGATGAACCTGGAGGGGATATACTCTTTGGACAGTGACTGCAAACAGCTCATTCAATGACTTTCAACATGAAAAGGAGATGGGGTGGTAGTTCAAAAAGTAAATGAGGCCAAAGATGGGATGTAAAAAGAAAAAAGACTAAAGTATGTTTGCATTGGGAGGGAAAGGAAGGGAGCAAAAGATAGCAGCAGATAAGATGGAGCTACAGTATAAGCAAAACAGTTCAAAGCTTTTCAAACTTTTCTGTTGTACTACGAAATGAGAGACTTCTAGGACAAAAAGATGGCAAGCAGAAGAAACCGGAGGAAAGTCACGGCGTATTTAATTCATTTTTCCCTTGAAAAAGTGTTCAAAATCCTATAAAGAAGAAGGGGAGACAATAAATATGATGGGATTGACAAATTTGATGTGAACCGCAAAATATATCTTGGAAAACAGTGTGTTGCCTCAAGATCTGCAGTCCCTCAACTGGTAAAAATTCTGGTAACTCCAGTGATATTAAGAGATCGCAACATCCATTCAGTAACAGTAGACATCGGGAGCCCACTTTCAGGTGGCTATTACTATGATTCCCAGACATTGTTCTGCAAAGTACACTCTGTTCCTGTAAGTAAATCCTACAGCTTTCTTTCCTAGATGTAACAGCACACACAGATGTTATGTGATAGGCATACTGTTCCCCTAAATCCATGGCATCCTTACATTGCTGAGCACAAGTCATCAAATACCATTATATAACAATACATAAATTTTGGCAACCAACTATCCTCTGGAAATTGTATCAGCAAAAATTTCGTGTTTTCTTCCAAATCACAGCTAAAAATACTGAACATTAGGCTATGAAAAAACTTATTTATGTGTTACTGCAATTAACAAGCCCATTTTTGGATACCACCAGAAATAACTAATATTTACAACATAATTATTAATATTTACAATGGCATTTTTTTGAATGATAACAGATTAAATGGTTTTTGGGCTAAAAATTAAGATACTACTGATCTGACAGGTAATCTGTACAAATATGAGATTAGCATTAGTATTTGTTTAGCAAAAAGAGACATCACAAAGGTCTGCTGGCTGATAAAAGTCATATTTATGTTATTTAGGTTTTTGTGTTCTATCTCTGTAGCTGTTCTTTTCTCCTCCTAGAATCAATTGGTGTGGTTAGTCTAACACTCAGGTGCGTTTTTATAGTCTTGGCACTTCCCTAGAGTGCTATTTAAAACTACAAGCCCTCCTCTAAAGATCTTTTGGGACAACTTTTTAAAACTACCAGTACAAGTTCTCCACTTTGATGAGTAGGGAGTGAAACATATTTAACATTGTGTTAAAATACATTTCTTATGAGTTTATTATAAACAAAACATTCAGATTTAGTCTAAAATTCAGAGTATGTCTATAACCACAAGGCCACACAGGCTCCTCTTTAACATCTGTGAAAGATACTTCAACGTGAAAAGAACAGAAGAGATCAGGCTGCTCACGTCTAAAAGTGCAAGACAGACAGGTAGATAGACATATTTAATCAATTTTAAAACCTTTTTTTTTTTTTTTAAGAAAAAACGGGGGGTTTTGCTATATTTAACAGCTTTTACCTATAAATGGGTAACTGCTTTGCCCTGCAGAAGAACAGAAGTCATCTTGATAAATCTGGTTTGGCAGCAAATCCATTCTTCTGAGTCCTCTGCAAGACGATCTGGTCTCTCGGTCTAGTTCCTCATGAACGGCTGTCTACATAACAGAATCAACATGCTACCTGGCACCATCACTGGCAAATACAGCCAGCAACTAACAGAGCTTGGCAACTGAATGGCTCTCTCCCTCAAAAAAGCTTCAAAATTCAGAAATAAAGTACAGAGTTCAGGGGAACGGTAGGGAAACCTTAATGCCACAGTTAGCACTATAATTCTGCCTGTTTGTCAAGAAGCAGGATTTTAACCTTTTGGCATGTCTGTTTAGAGCCCTTTGTAGAGACAGCTTTAAACAAACATACATACAGAAGTTGATAAGTAGTCAATCTTATGGTCTTTTCCAAGAGGAATGGCATAGAGTTGACTCTGGAGTCTACAAAGCCGTTGCATGACTAGACTCAGATTCAGAAAAACAAAGAGAAGTACTACTCCGCACCTCCAGCACTGTTTATATATTTCAACATTATACAGAAGATTAGTCACTGTTTAGCAGTATACAACCATATCATCTGCTGCCAATAGCATTATTCAACATGAGGATCTCAGTTCACTGGTACCACCAGCACCATGTAACAGTAAGCATGTAAGAAAAAGCCTCAGTGAAATCACAAAAGATGTGGTTTGAAATCAAGCAAGAACAGGGAGGAGGAGAAATTTCCTGGATTAAGTGAACCACAGAGATATTTTAATCAGAACACAAAAGAAGGTTGAGACAAACACCAACTGACTCGGATCATATCGCATCAATAATCCATGAACAGAGCCTCCGCTGAAATCAATGGGAGGCTTGTGTCTAAGTGGATTGTATAATATAAACGCATGCCCCTATTTAGGGCTCCACATACAAAAGAGAAAGCGGTACTAAGAACAATTCCCTTAATTAACATTTCTCTTCCATCAAGTGCTTCTAAAATAACAAATCCTAACTTTACACAGCTCTGTTTTCATTCACAGTTTTTATCAGAGGTGGTAAAACAAGTGACCCCCATTTGACAAATAAGGGAACTGAAGCATAGGATGCAAATTACACTGAAGAGCAAGGCAGCAGGCAGAACTAAACTGGGAATAGCAGTTTACCTTCTGAATCACAGTTTAATGTCCTAGATATTTAGATGCTTATCTAGTTCAAGTCTCTAATTAGGGTGATTCTGTGCAGTCCTCAAAAAAATTTGCATGCTTCCTGAAGTACCTGTGCACAGAGATATGCTTATCTCTATGAGTTTCCCACTCAATAATGTCCCTTTTTTGAGGATTGCAAATGTCCTCCTGAGGTTCAAAACACTGGACTGCCCTGGTCAGACTCCCTTGGTACCCCACGAGTCTCACAAATCAGAGTCAATAATGGATTTTTAAATTGGATGTGAAATCCACACCTTCCATGTGCTTTCTATTGTTTAAAAAGAAAAATTTTAAAAAATGCTTTCAATTCAAAAAGCCTATTGATTCGCTGGAAATGACCTAACTAATCCTGGTGTTCCAATCTGACAGTGGTCCATAAGAAAAAGCCAGGCTGGATCTCTCTTCAAGAAAAAAGTGCAGTACTCGCAAGAAGACAGTGTAAAATGTCAAATACACTGAAGGCAAAATATTTCCAGTCTTGTTAGCCTGCAACTGGTTTACAATGAAGCCAAGTAAGGAGGAACATAAACTATACTGTAATTTGACCAAAAAAAAGCAACATGCTTATTAATGTCATATGAAGTTATAAATAAAATAATAGTTTCATTTGCATGCTAGGTGAAAATCTGACTTCACCTACAAACCAGCCTTTAGCTAAATATAGACTCTCTCCTCCCGAGGTCCTGAGTATTCTTCCTCCCATGAAAATCAAAGTTTGAAATGCTTAACAACTTATGAAAGATTGATTCAGCAATACATCCACTTTCTAGTTTACATCTTGCATGCGATTAAGTACTATAATACACAAAGTTAGTGCCAGTAATGAGCACGTTCAGTTCCCTTAAGTACAGATGCAAGTCCATAATACTGCGAAAATAACATATTTTGAGCTGAATGAGTTTTCTGCTCTTTACAATTAGTGTTCATCTGTTTTGAATAATAACTTTTCAGACTGGCTTGTTTTGTCTTTTGTTTCCTTTTTTTTCAGATTTTTTTTAAGTCCATCACTGACAAAATGAGCAGAAAATGCCTGCTGAGAAACGGCCACATTTCCAGACAACTGCTTTAAGAGTTATTTTTCTGAATCATCACAGCATTTTATTTTTTTTTCAAGTTGTCAAAACAAACACCACACCCACTTGATTTCCGAGTTCTGGGTAATTATACTTGGAATTAGCAAGCACGGTGCGGGGCACCCGCTGGGGAGCAGCCTGACGGCCACGGCGGGAAGGGCTGAGGGGAGCCGTCGGGTCACTCGGGTTTCATGTCGGCAGGGATTCCCTCTGGGGGTCTGCGGTAGCCAGAGAACGTCCGCAGGGCCGCCCACTCCTGGAGAGGGCTAAAGGGGGGAAGAGCGAGCGGGAGGTGACAGGGAGGCAAGGGCCAATCTAGCTTGAAGCCACGTCGTCGAGAAGGGGGATGAGGTGGGTTGCAGTCTCCGAAAAGGAGCCCGAGGCTCCATGTTTTCAGCTGATTCTTGCTTGGTCCTTGTTCTTGAGTCCGGTGCGGCGCTGGAGGGGTGCTGGCTGCTTCCCCTGGCACCGGAGTCATCAAGAGCCTTGTGTGTAAGCGGGACGGTTTCCCTACGCAGAGCAGGGTTTGTGCCTATTGTCTGTGCTGGTAACAGAAAGGATTTGGCTGCTCACTGCCCTAGGAGTCAGAGTATCTGTGGGATTTCTTAAGTCCTCAGTAAAGATCTTCAGTGAGATACCACGGGAGTCCGGGTATCGGCAGCCTCCAAAGTCTGTAAAGGTAAGCAGGAGTGTGTGCTGGCACAGACCACTCTTCCTTCCTTCCTTCCTTCTCAGGCACCACCCCTCTTTATTTTTTTAAAACCTTTGGTGTCAAAATTTTACTCAGAAAGGAAGCCGTGGGAGGAAAGGGTCAGCCAACAGGAAGATATTGGGGGTTTCGTTTTCCTCTTGCAGGCTGGCACGGGACAGAGCACCGTCTAGGAAGCTGTGTCGGGAGCGCTCACCTCTTGACACCGCTGCTAATAGGTGCTTATTACAGCCCATTTTGCTGAGAGCTGAGGTTTGGCTCTGGCAGCTGCGACGGTGATAAAGCATTTTACCTCATCTAGAAATCATGAACAATACAAACCTTTAAAATACTCGTGTGTATTTCATATTTTAGATTAAACATTGTCATAATTTTAGTAAGTTAGTGTGTAAAAAGGGTTTGGTTACATAAAACAGAAGCATTACCTTGGGAAGGGATTTATTTTGAAATGTGTGTCTATAAAGTGCAATTGCAGGATGGTTTTAAAATAAGTCAATGCAGATACTGGGCTTTGAATATTTTTGCACACTGAGCAAACTGTTAACTTACATTAGAGGGGAATCTGGCTCATAAGAAAAATTCTAATTTTATAATTTATCACAGATTGTTTGCTTTCATTTAATTTGTGTTTTACATCTTTATATAAAATATATTCCTTTGTTGTTTTTGTCAGTATGATTTGGTTCTTTCCTTCCTATGTTTGAGTATAGCTTAATATACTTTAGTTATAAGGAAAATTCTAGTGCAAAATAAAAGATAGCCCAATCACTAATTCTAATAACAGAGAAGAGTGAGCCACGGAGAACAGTCCTCCTCCCACCCATTCAGTGCAAAATTCCTGCTGAATTACTGGAAACAATACTGGGGTTTTTAATTCTTCACATTAATAGCAAAAATTAAAATTATTTTGTGGTGCAAGTGAGATATGAAAAAAGACTGTCCTAGTTATGTGATCAGTTGAGATATTTTATATAAACTTTATGATGAAATCAGACAATGTCAAACTTGTGAGATAAGCAAAATGTTCTTTATTATAACTTCATTATTAACTTGAGCAAACGGTTAAATTTTCAGTATTTTGCGTTATTGAATACATAGCTTACTCTGTCGTAACTTTGAAATATATGTCATTTAATAATGTCTCAAGGAAAATATCTTTCCAGTCCTATTTTAGCAGAATAACTTATTCAGGATACATAGTACAAAGGAATATTGAAATGATGTCTTCTTCAAGGCTGTCTCTGAAATAATGGCAGATATTCCTTAAAACTTGAAATTTTCATACATACTGTGTATATTATTGTTGTGGTTTAGGCCCAGAGGGCAACTGAGCACCATGCAGCCATTCACTCGCTCCTTTCCCCCACCCCCCCAGTGCTGGGAAGGAGAAAATTAATCAAAAGGCTCAGGAATGGTGATAAGGAGGGGAAGGAGTGGCTCACCCATTAAATGGTCACAGGCTAAAGACAGACTTGTTAAGGGAAGAAAAACAAGAACATCACTTTAATTCACACACTAACACCACCATTTATCAGAGAGAATGGGGCAGGGAGAAGCATGACCATATCTTAAAACACTTCCCTCCACCCCTCCCTTCTTCCCAGGCCCAGTTTTGTTCCCGTGCTGGGTCAGGGGATGGGGGTGCAGTCAGTCTGCCAGTGCCTCCTCCAGGGTGGGGGAAGCACTCCTCTGCATTCTTCCCCCTGCTCCGTGGGGTGTCCCTCTCACGGGAGACAGTCCTCCCCACAGGATGCATTCTTCTTGAGATGCTCTGGCACGGGTCACCCCCACATGCTGCAGTTGTCTCAGCACCAAACTACAAACACGAGGGCTGCTTCTTCCCAGGGATCCTCCACGGGTGGGTCTCTGCTCCTCCGGTGATCCCCAGGGGTGTCAGGGGAGCCTGACATCTCATCATGGGATAGAGGGTGGCTCTCTGCTCTGGCACACCTCCTGCCCTTCCTTCCACTGACCTATGTTCACATAGGTGTCCTCATAACTCCTCCTCAGAGTGCCCCACCACCCCTCAGGTTTCCCTTCTTAAATATGTTATCAGAGAGGTGTGGCCACCATTGCTAATTGGCTTGGCCTTGGCCAGAGGCAGGTCTGACTCCGAGCAGGGGAAGCTTTGGAGAGGCTTCTCACAGGGGGCCACCACTGTAGCCCCCTTTGCCACTACCAAAAACCCCACCACACAAACCCAGCATTATTATAAATAGACTTAGTGTTGCATGGGCCTGATCCTACAAGTGGTGTAGGCATAAAACTGGTAGTTCTGCATACAAGGTGCTTACTCAACAAAGCTGTTTAATCTTCAGGCGAGATGTGTGATAGAAACTCTTTAAGATCAAACCTTTTACGTTGTCTCATTTTACTGTGTATAAAGTCAGTCTCATGTCTGGGTACAAACCTAACTAGGTCAGGAATAGATTTTCTGAAAATGTACAAAATCAACTCAAGAATTACAGTCCTAGTTCTACATTGTAGCTATAGTAGTTCTAACATAGCAGAACTACTCTGTGGGTTTTGGTAATTTGACAGTAACAATGCCATTATTAAATACTAGGTAGTTCCTTACCAGCAAAGATGCCGAGTAGCAAGAGAGGTTACAATCTTAGCAAGTTTTAGGATACACTCAAATAACCTATTTCCTACTCATGTGAATAATTCTCTCACATCTACTTTGTCTTCTGGAACTTTGATCATCTGTTTTGAAATACATATGAATTTTATTTTTCTCTCCATGTTAATAAGGGTTTCAATCAACAGTTTTCTAAAGATTGCTTGATCTTTGTTTTTTTCTTTCTTGCAGTCCCTTCTGTAGTCGTAGCTCTATTTTTACCACAAGTATGTTTTGCCAGTTTTATATCCACAAGTCTAACCTTCTGTGTTGAAAGAACTTCATAGTCTGTCATTCATGTAAATAATAGTCTAATAGTTGCTCTGTTTAAATTATTTTTAGGGGAAAATTGGGCTTTCTCCAAAACTGCTGTTGGCAGGGTTGATTCCTTAATGATAAATGTGGTTGGTTGCTGAGTTTTCAGGTAATACACTTTGTCCTTTTTTTCTCGTTGGATAGTTTAGTACCTGTTCTGATTCAGTTTCTACTAAGTAGTCATTTATCATGTCATTTTTCATTTTAAGGGGTCAGGAGCACATCTGTTATGACATTCGTCCCTACACAGAGAGCCAGTGAAGACAACTGAATCCCTTACATCACATTTTTGTGGTCTAAGAGGCTCATTAAATATTAAGCCATTTCTGTGGATTTCAATTTGAACCAGATTCCAAGCAGCAGTGAATGAAAATTACTCTTTACCCCTTCCTCTTTTTTTTTTCTTTTTTTTAAATAATCAAAGAATTCAAGAGTAGGAAAGCCCTGTTGGTTATCACATTCTTTCCTCAGCAAGAGTGGATTCCCTTTTTCTGGATTGCTCTTTACTGGTTAATGGAAATTCTTAAAAAAGCTCATAATTCATCTTCCGTTTACTTGTAGAAAGAAACAAGCTTAATCTTACTTTGGTAAGATTCTTCTTTCAGTAATGGAAATGTTTCAGTGATGTAAAGATTTTATGATGATAGATTTTGTATACTTATTTCTAAAAAGCATGAACTATGATGATGTTTATTACATGGGTAGTAATTGGAAAGTAGATAGTAATGTTATATTCAAAGACAAGAATTCTGATTTTTCTCAATGCAGAAAGAATTAAAGTAGCTGCCAGGGGAGATGGAACAATGTACCTTACTACTGGAAAGAAGAAAGAATCTTTGAAAGCTTATTTAATGAGGTAGTCATCCTGCATGCAGGTATTCTCATTTCATGCATTCAGTCAAAACATTGCTAATTTGTAAGTCTAGCTTGTTGTGACTTCTATTAGATTTCGTAAGAAGGATTTTATAGTTACCCTTGAGAGGAACAGTTAATCTTAAAGACATAAACATCTGTACAGTCTTAAGAATAATAATGTACATTCTCAAAGAATATAGATATATCTTAAAGAACATAGATACATCTTAAAGAATACAGATGTTGTGCAACATTTTGTAAACTAGAATTCTTTGATTTTACTACTTGCTCACTTAAATGCTGACAATTCTAGAAAAATGGTGCAAGCATTAAATTTCCCAGGACAATATCTTGTTGATAGTCAGAATCACTGTCATTGATACTCAGCTATTGTATTAAAGAATACTTCTGTTTCAAATCAAGACGATCAAACAATTTTTATTTTTTAAGAAGCATTGCCTAACAGTTTCCAGACAGGAAGGTCTTAGTCCATCATCATGTCTTTTTTTTTCTCCTATGTTTTATTTATCAGTACTTGAATAATCTAGTATTCTTAAACCCCTAAGGCAAACTCTTTGACTTCCTCTGAGGGGTTTTAGCCATCTATTGTTCCTTAAAATGTTTAGGCTGTCACACATATCATATTTGTCTCAGCTGGAAAAACACATTCATAGAAAATCCTGTTTGCTGGTTTTCTTAACGGTCTCAGAAGTGCTTGCACCTTTCATTTAGTGCAAAAAAAAATTTACATGCAAGTATTTTCTATTGCTTTGCAGAACATCAAAGCTGAAGTTTAGCAAGTCAAACACCTTTTATGATGGTTCTTTTTTTTGAACAGATAGGGAGCTCCTTCCCTTAAAATAGTAAAAAATCCCCAAATTTAAAGATGCCTCTCTCCTAAGAATTTTGCATGGGTTTTTCTCCAGATGAACTTTTAAATTATATCTTGAATTTTATTTGCACCTTATTTAAAATTCCAATTCTTGACATATTTTGAGGTTGTTGGTGTTTTTTAAGACTTTTAAATGAGCTTAATCTACTCCTAGCATCTAATATTACTGGCTTTGGAAGTCAGTGTTTGTTTCCATTGTGTAACACTGATAGGCCCACTGGTGACTCATGGAGTAAAGGACACCAGAATGTCCCAGTGAGGAAAACCAAACACAGTAAAAATTGTGGAGATCCACCAACTCTGTAATGCTTATTATCTGAAATATACTTTGCATTAGAACTTGTTCTACCTGTATTAATTATGCATAGTACTAGACACAAACAGGATGCTTTCTAGCATGAAAACTCTGCCTAAAATAACAGAAAGAGATTCAAAGGACATGGGCTGAAACAGATCATGAGTGGAATTTTGCATGAAGCTTGAGAGGGTTTTACTATCAGGAAAATGGAAGAGCTTGATGTAAAGTAAATCTCAAAAGGGGAGTGCACTGATTAAGGCCAGACTCTGTTCACACCCTGAGCAGTAGCAGCAGTCTGCGAATTCACCTCTGCTAGCTAGCTCCAGCTTGGGATGGTTAAATGTATTATCACATACCACTCTGCAGTCTCACCAAGGCCTGGGAATTTGAAATTCCTGATTCATCCTACACTGGGCTGCAGACCGTACGTGAGTCGTGCTCTAGCTGCATGCATACGGCAGAAGTGGAGGGATTTATTGTAATAGTGCTGATAACAGGGAAGGCCCTGCAGTTCCTTCCTCCTCCCTGCCTGGAGAAGCCTTCTTAAACATCTCCACAGTGTCACAGGGCTGGCATCCCATGGTACGTATGGCAGCCAAGTGACAAGCTGGACTCGCTCATGACATAGCGTGTTAGAAGGGTTAGTACCAGGTGCTCTTGTTGCTTCACCAGTGAGCTTCTGAAATGCAATTGCATATCTCTACATGAGCTGGCTCAAATCTTGCTGCTGGCTAGTCAGCAGTGCACAAATCTGGATTTAATAAATATGGAACCATAAATTTAGACAGGAGCAGGAACTGGCAACTAATGACTGTGACTTTTAGTGCCTTCTCAGCTGTTCATGCAACTGTTTGTGAAGCCATGCTGTAAATCGGATCAATCAATCCAGATTTTAAAAGTTCTGTCTAAACTAATAATTTTTATCCAGAATTATTCCATCAATTAAGTTCATACTCTGCTCCCACAAACAGTTGCACTGGCACAATTGCAGCATTGGTAGACTGACACACAGATGGTGTGGAAAGCAAGCAGGCAGGCTGCTGGATAGTTATTGTATCAGTGGGGACAATATCCCTGCATAATTCTAACATTATTCCGAACCACAGACTCTCCCATCAATTTCACTTCCTGATCCCTCATGCTCAGCCCTCCTCAGACTGTGCTTGTAGTCAGACTTATGGGATTGTTAATGTCTGATCTGTGCAGTACTAGATCATCTAATGGCAATAAATTGATCAAGATCAAATATGACCACATAATTGCATTGCTGTCAAGATTTACCAGCTATGAGTTACATTGTTTAGACCAAGCTTTAGCCTGGCTTTATACAGGCAGCAGGAAGACAGATGATACCAACTCTAACGTAAAATCATCACGAGTTCACTCCTTGTTTTGTGAGGGTTTTGTTTTCTAAATAACTTTGTATTGCTGGGTTGGATTTATACAAAGAATTTTGTGCCATGTTGCCATCCAAAATACATCCATGATACATTTTATTGTATCATGAAATTGCAGTTTTATACCCGTGAGAGTATGCCTTCAGCTTTTCTTGTAGGCTGTTTTTTAATACATATCTCCCATTGAGTCTAGGTGGAAAAGGGGAGGTGATTCTTTGTTAAAAGGTGATGTATAATATAATATAATAAATTCTTACTGTCTCTAACCAAGAAATGTCTGTCTTTATTCCAACTGCTGCAGTTAAAAAGCACACGGAGTCTGAGGCATAAAAACATCACTTAAATCCTTTCCCTCTCATGGCTATACATACTATTCTATTCCTTTCATATCCTCATGGATGTAAGAATAATCCTGTACACTTCTATACCAAAGCAAAAATGTTTTGGTATTTTCTTACCATAATCAAAGCGTACTTTCAATTTAAAAAGCAGGTCTTCACCCTAATTGTCTTTCTCCTGCTGTATTTCTCTTCATAGTCTTAAAGAAGGAAAAATTGTCTCTCAGTACAAGAAGATGTGAAGCAAGGGAGAGTCAAAGTTAAAACTTGGCAGCCACTAAAACAAAGAATTTTTCCAAGGAAATGGAGGAGACAGGTCAAATTAATTCCTTATGTAACTCCATTTACCTCAGTGCAGTTACATGAAGGATGAATTTGGTACCTTATACCTCTGTGGTCAGAAAAGGATTTCTGTGATCTCAATCAGAACAGTATAAAATAATTATTTTTAAGAAACAAAATTGTAAATTATGTATGATGGAATTGCCCTTGTTATTTTTAGTCCATTAATACAATTATAAAAGAACAATAGGTCTACAGAACAACAACAGAAATGACTTTATAAAAAGATTAGTACATGATGATTTGCAGCTTACATCCTTAGTAACAGTTTTTTGTGGGAAAGAGGAATTAATGACAGACTGCTACAATGGGCAGTGACGTCAGGGACAGCTTCTCTTTCTTCTAAGTTCCAAAAGCTTTTCTCCAGTTTGCTGCATTGCAACTTCAACTTTTTTCCTCTGATCTCGTTCTTCTCCCCTGACTATGCTTAATTCAGTTCTCTCTTCACTCAGATTTCTCTGGGTTCCACCGTGTGTGCAGGGATATCTGTGGCTTCTCCATACTGCTGACTTTTCTAGATTTTTCTCCTCAGGCAGAAATATTCAACCTCTTGGGACAGATGAAGGAGAGATGTTTGGCCTCCACTGTAATTTCTTTTGAGATTTTATATTTCAGTATGCTTAAATTTGAGATGCTTTAAAATAACGCATTTTCACTGTGAGAACCCAGCCTTCATGTGTCAATCTGTAGTACTCAAATATAGCTGTACCCAGAGATTATTTCCATTTAAAAACCTTGTTATGAAACATCAACCCCTGCTTCCCCACCCCACTCCCAGATTCAGGAAATATTTTTAATATATGTTAAGATCTTTTAACACTGTAATATAAAAGCATCCATATAGTATATTAGTGCAATGAAATTGAAGTCAACAGACTGTCTTTTTTATCCTTACCAACTTGGAACTATCAGTTTTAATACAGAGGAAAGGATCTGTGTATACATGCATATAAAAGATGTGAAAATACAAAGGCATTTATTGAAAACAGACAAAACCAGGAAGATGATAAAATAGCAGAAGGAAGTGGCCTCAGATATAAAAACTTTTGCTTTGTATAGCACAATTTATCACTGAAAGCTAAGGTTGGCAAATTGCCATGCTTCAGATAAAACAGGCAATGTAATGTAAAAAAAAAAAATTGACTTAGTGTACAAAATACAGTAGGTACATTTGAAAAACTAATGTCCTACAAAGTAATTAAATTAAAATTTTTTTGTTTCCTTTTTTTAATGGGTATCTTTAAAAGCTTCATTTTATTTTTAAATAGCAAAAATCTTCAGTTGTACAGATGCAAGCTCTCCTCTAAGGATGTCTGCATCAGGTGTGCCATTCAGCAGGATGCAGAAAATTTCCAGATATCTAAAATTAAACAAAGATGGTGGAGACCTATTTCGAAAGCAAATTTTTTGCTTTCAAAACAGCAGAACTATTAAAGCATTTTTTATAGAAAAATAATTTACATATTTAAAATATTTACTGCACAATTCTAATTGATAATTTACTCAAGTAAATGTGTATTTCTCAACATTTTCACACTGGGTAAAGAAAATTATTTTTTAAACAGAGTATCTTCTCCATTTTCTTATGTGTTTGTGAGGAAAAATTGAAATCTTTAGGAAATAACAATACAAAGTAACAGTACAAAGACTTTTCACACAAAAGTTTTTGAAATCTACTGTTGACTGAGAACACTTCAAAAGTAGAATCTAGGATGTTTAGTTTAGTTATTGTACCAGCTAAGAACAAATGAATTCTTTTCTGCAAGGATGTTTTCTCCTCTCTGGCCTGTGTAAGGCCTGCATTCCGGTATTCCTGCTAGAAGAGAAACCATTTTAGTAGAAGTAGAAGATGGATAATGAGCAGAGCTGAATTCTCATGACTAAGAAAATCAAGCCCTTGTTCCTTATTCCCATCTGTAAGGCTTTTCTGGAACTCGAAATGTATGGAAGACTCCAAACCTGAAAAACAAGATAGCAGATAACTACAATTAAAACAAACAGCATTTTTTCAACATCTTCATCAGATTTGCAAAATAAATAGACTGTTATCTGAGTACTATTTATATTCTTAATAATGTCTCGTTCTCTCACAGTGAAAACCTTTTTTAACTTGTTGACAAGAATGGTTATCTCCTCCATAAGTTAAATGTTTCAGTGAAGTACTTTTAGGCATGTTATATATTTGAATCTTTGGTGTCCTGATTGCTTCTACGGAATTTCCAGATTTACTCTTTATGAAGAACAGTAGCCTGATAGTGGTTTTTCTAGCTGCTGCTTTTTCCTGAAGTGGTCTGGACTTTCTGCATGATTTGTACTAAGGTCCCCTTTTTGTATTTCATTCTAGTTTAGTATAGCTGAGATATGAGTTATGAGTTAAAAAGAGATAAAATCTTCATATTCTTCAGCTAAAATCATAAAAAGCTGTCTTGAAACTATTAGAAATTAGATAATTTATTAATTATGAAACTGCAAGTAATGACAGATAAATGCAGATAAAGGAGTCTTCTCAGAAATCTGGACTGCTAACCAAATGAAGTTATTCCAGAATGCTGACCATAGGCAACAGGAATAAGTAAAGCAGTATCTTTATCACACTGGAATTTTTGATTATCTATATTAATTCCAGAATAATTCGACAGAAAATTGTATGCTTTTTACTATGCTTAATGTAGCACTTAGGGATGTGTTTCCATTCTTTGCTACTGGACCTTTTACCATTTATGGAAAGCACATAAGCAGAAATTTATTCGTGAGGTAAACAAGCAAAGATATTCATGCATGTGTATGTTTATATGTAAATATTTATATATGGTTATATATGCAGTCAGAAAAACTACATATTTTATGTTAATGAAATGGTGTTTTATCTCTAGATGACAAGATTAGAGGTATGCTGGGAGTACAATGAGCAAAAGACTCTGAAGGCTGCTGCAAAGCTGCTGTGGATATACTGCATTGGTTTCAGTCCAATTTGGAACAGAGGCATGTCCACTCACATTCAGTAATCAGTTGAATAACGGGAATTCTTTTTTAATTTCCTTAAAAAGCTCATGAGCAAAAGTTTAGATGGAGACTCCACCTCTGAGTTTGGAATCTGCCCGATTAAAATAATTTATCCTCTCCTTCTGCTAACAGTCAGCAGTTATTTAACACTTCTGTAGTACTTCTTTAATAAAGCCAACAGTAATAACAGCAAATTTTTAAAATGTCATGTAAAATTCTCCCTGAATTATTGAAGGTACTATTAGTTGGGGTGCCTTATGCTATAAGCAGAAATTACAAGGGGACACTCTATCACTACTCTGCTGATGTGTGTGTCAGTCACAACACCCCTTAGAATAACTGGGAGAAACTGACTGCGGATTCTTCTGTACAATAACAAATTATTACAACATAACAATGTTTGTCAGAGTAATTTGAAAGCAGAATTTGTTGTGATTTAAACTGTGAAAAGAAAAATTGCTCTGAAAATATTTTTTCATACACATTTCTTCTAACAGCCTTAATTTCTTGTAAGGACTTTCTAATTAATGGAATTTGGTGTGACTTCATTAACTCACCATTTCAAGAAGATAGTCCAATATATTTTCTTGATCATTAGTAGTAGATAAAAATATGAAACTTCTATTTCTTTTATTGCAGCACCACCATCAAGCAGCTGAATTTAAACAAAGTAATGAAAAACCCAGCATATCACAGGTAAACAATGTGTAGTTGAGAAACAAAATAAAATTTAATACTCTAGGAAAACAAAAAAAATAAAGTTACACTTACTTTGCATAAAAAGCTGGAATAACCTTGTTAACAATTACTTTGTGCCATTCATGTGAGAATATCTAAAATTAGAAAACAAGAGTGACTAAAGCTATGTAAATATTCATAGCAAAAGCTGTTATAAATGTATTCATTCAAATGAAGTAGAATATTATACCACTTTACAAATGGAATTCCTGGGAGTTTTCTCTGTTTTAGAAGACCATCCAGTACGCTGTAACTTTGGACACTGTGTATTTTATTTTTATAGTTCTCAGTTACTAAATGCTGATTCTTTGATTCAGAATAAATACACTTCTATTTTAAGATTGTTTTTCTATGAGGAGTACAGTATTTGGAAAGTATGCAATAAATTTCAAAGCACTTCAGGAACATGGTATTGTCTCCATTTGAATTGGTGGGAAGATTCACATTGACTATACTGTCAGTAGGCCTGGACTTTTAACCTGTCCTAAATTTAAGGATAATCCCATAAAACACACAAGTCCAGACCTTGTAGTTTGGTTCACGTAGAGACCTCCTCATGCCTACAGAGCTCTGATTAAGTCAACAAGGCTAGACATCAGTACTGATCTTCTGTGATTGGATTACAGGATTGAAGCTGTGATTTGTTTTACTAAAACCACTCTAAGTTACTTAAACAGATAAATCCTACTATCAGATTTCTCTTCTTATTGATTACACTTTCTGAAATGCAAAAAAAAACCCCAAACCTTGCTTGCTTTCCTCACATTTTTAATGGGCTGCTTCACCTTCTAGTTCTGCATTATTATAAGGTATATGTAGGACTGGAAGGACAACAGAAATAACTCAGGGGAAAATAGTAAAAGTGTCATTTTCCTTTTCCATAAAACGGATGTAAAATACTTGTGCTTTTTTATTTCCTCTGAGCGCATTTCCAGTCCTTATTTAACCCCACCCCCTACATGGAATCTGAACTATTTGACAGAGTTCCTGTTAGAGAGAAAAATCAGATCGTATCTATGCTGCCTCTTGTCTCAAGTTGTAATTTACTTCTTCTCATTCCACATTTCTGGCAATATGACCTATCAAAATTAAGCCAAGAATATGTTCAGACCACTTTTTTTCCTTGGTCTTTTATTTCCCCCCCTGAGTTCATTCCTTACCTCTCAGGTTTTATATGTGAGGTTGAGAAGGGTCATCTTGTGTATGTCATCTGATACAAGGCAGAAGTGCAGCAGATCAGCTGATGGATTTAACAACCACATGTGAGTAACGAAGATTTACCAGAGGTACTTCACTGTTAAAAGCATTCTTTTATAGTAAAAATAGCAATATACAAAATAGAATCAAACCTTTGGACAATGTGGTTTCAATAGAGGCCTTCAGAAAAACACTTCCTATGTGAGGAAAGAGAAACTGCTAAATAATCCATTCAGGAATAGCTACAATGCCTTATGGACACTTTATGAAAATATATTAGCATTCAGTGTAAATTGAGCAAGTAGTGAAGAAGCTTGACAAACTGACCATAACAAAACATCCAGTGATGAAAATCTCCACAGACTTCTAGCTTGCTGGCATTGGCAAGTAAGTAGTTTAGCTAAATAGAAAGAAATCAGAAGATACTGTTATCAACTACGAATGAATGATTATAAACCAGAAAGAAACTGTGAGGAAGAGCTCTGAAAATGATGTTTGACAGTAACAACACTAGACAGCTTTTATTTTAACAACAGATTGTTGGGAACACACACTGTATATCAAAGTGAAGGACTTGAAACCTGCTATAGTCTGTACAGATGTTCTCACTCAGAAAGCAGCCAGAGGGAACAGAAGATAAAAGAAGGCTGTCCAACTCTGAAAATGGTTTGAATTTTCCTTCTGTCTTGACAAGCAAATCTAGTTTTTGTAGTCCCTGATTTTCAGCCTGATAGAAAATTCAACATCTACAAACCTGACCTAAAGTGACAGACACCTGAAGTTGTACAAGCAAGCCCTTAGAAAGGTGCTATACAGTATCCTAAAAATATTTTTGGTTTTCTAATCTTAAATGTTTTTATATCTAAGGAGGGGGAACAAAGACCGGAAATGGGAAATGTAACGATTCTAACTGTGGAGCAGGTCATACATGCTTGCTTTCTGTGTGCAGTACTTGGAATGCAAAGCGGTGATCTGAAAGGCAATTTAGGAATCTCTACTGTAGAAAAGATTTTTTTTTAATTATTATTATACAAGGCAAGACAGGATAACTGAGCTGAGAAGGGTCATTTGTGAATAACTTCCAGCTGGTGATTAAGAGCTCCAGCCGCTAGCCCCCCAAGAAAGGAGCATCAAAAACATCCTGCTTGTCATTTTTGTTCAATGAGCAAGAGGTGAGCATTTAACTTCTGTGTTGATTTTGGTCCTTTGCCCTTAGGGATACTTTTAACAGTGCATAATACTTGAAAGAATTCCAAAATGTGTTTGGGTGTTTTTTTTGCTTTTCTTTGAACTATGAGGTTAAAGATAAGTAAAGGAGTATTTTGACATGTCCAGAAAATATTTGTGATAACAAATAGATATAGCACTTCCTAATACTCAAGTCTTATGTGATTTTTAGAAACACACCATAGTTCTTGATTACAAGACCCCCATCCAATATTTTTTTAATGAAAGGTAAAGCACTCCATCCACTTTTAAAAAATCATCTCCTTAAGAAATGTGAATATCTTCAGCAGAATCTTTGTTATCTGTGTTTGGTTCAAGGGTGGTTTTGGTTTTTTTTTTATTTTAATTTTCTATCATATCTGCCAGAAAGGCAAGAGCTGAGAAATGTACTGAAGAGGTACATGTTGTGATTGGTCTAAATTGCTAAAAGGCCCTCTGGCAGTCTCAGATTTGCATAGAGGAAAATTTGTTCCTGTACCTATTAGCTGCTCTCATAAAACTCTATAGTACAAGATGGACAAAGACAAAGTCATATGTCCCCAACTTGAATCTGAATTCAAATCCCAATAGAAAGAGATTTGGATATGCACGTGGTAGCATGTCTATTCCTGAGTTTATTTGCAAAACTATTCGAAGTTCCTTGAAGATCCTCATGTACTGCAGGTATCATACCCTTTTATATAAATATATTAAAAATTATTGATAAATCATCTGAAAGTGATGACAACTTGAGTAATTAAGGCTAGGTCACACTAGTGTCACAGTGGGGTGGCTGGAACATCAATGGCATCCAAGCAGGTTAGAAACTATTACTTCAGTATGTACCATGTGAATTGCAGAAGCAATGAGGAATCTACAGTGAAGTGCAGAGAGCTCTTGATAGCACTTTCTTAACTGTGGATGCCTAACCTCATGCCAAAACTTCACAGACCTTATTAAATGATTACATTAATTCTCCTTCGCATTCACTTTTTTTTTTTTTGGTAACAGGGAAAAAAAAAAAAAAAAAAAAAAAGATGTTTTGAGGGGAAAGATACTCTCAGCATGCATCATTAAGAAAAACAGTACACACTAATTTTGTACCAAAGGTATCAGCCTTTTCTTCAGGGTTGCCAATACTATTTCTTTTCAGAATAAACACAGCACATAACAATAACATACTTTCTCAAAGTGTATCACTTGTGGCATCAAGGGATCCTGAGATCAAACAGAAATTGTAAGTGAATTATGTCTTTTGAGTCAAAAATCAAAAAGTCACGATAGCAGCTTTCAGAAGAGAGATCTAAAAAGTAAGGGGTTTCTGGGTTTTAATTTTTTTTTAATGCTCAACATTAAGCAGAAGATACAGGTTTATTCCACTCCTTTACTGTAAATACTTTGTTCAGCAAAAACAAGAGGTCTGACACATCTGTTAATACTGTAGTGATTCTAACTCTGAAGAGAGACCTCCATTAATGTTATCCTGACATATGCAAGAGTTCCTGTGGCCTTTCTACATATTTAGCATGGTTTCCTTTTCCCTTGTAAAATGAAACTCTGATGCAAGATTAGAGCTAGTTGGTTAGGAAATACATTCAATGCAATTCCAAGGTAACTGGTTTGTTAAGGCGTGGCACAAAAAAAGGCATGTAAAGAAAATGCCTATGAATGAATATTGGTGGCTAACATGATTAAGCTAGCCTAGAGCTCAAATACCAAGTTTCCAAAGGCAAGCATAAGGCATTTAGCCTTTTTATTCTCAGACAGGTTTTAAATTTCTTTCAGTAAACAGACATCTCTCAAACTATGTCTGAAAAAAAAACACTCACTATCTGAATATAGTCAGAAAGATCTCTAACTACATCTGTACAATTTATACAGTGAAAAACTGCAATGAGAAGCACCAAAACTAGCTCTTTTGTAGAGCACAGACAAAACATCATTTTAAAAAAGATTTTTATTTGTTTTTAAATAGCTTGATAAAACCCATCAATTGGTACTCAGAATTCAATTGTAAACAGTTACAATACATTACTGCCGTGTATTGATTTTGTACATTAACCTATTTGCAGTGACAAACCGTAAGACAAAGTCGGCATACTTATAACCTGAAATGCACTGTACTAAGAAAAAACGATGCCCTAACTGAAAATACTTAAAAGACTGATGTTTAACTCCCTCCTGTGGTATAAGTGAGCAGCATCACAATCAACAGCTTCTGGAAGCTTAGATAGCACTCCATATTATTCAAAAGTCTGTATTCACCTCATTAGGACAACAGGTTTCAAGTTTACGTGGAAACTCCTCTCAAGTTAAAAAGTGTTACAATAAATTTCTAAAAATACATACAAATTTGTAAACATCTTTCTCTGGAACAAACAAAAATGGTTTGTGGCAGCCTTCTCCATCTCCCACATTGCAATAAAAAAAATAATTAGGGCCAAAGACCAAGGCCATAAAGTAAAATTGTTCTGCAGGGATAACATCACAGTTCATGGGAAGTATTAAGTGTCAGCATTTAAAGTTAGTGTTAGTCACCAGCAGGTAGCAGGCCCCATTTTCAAGGAAGTTCATGGAACACTCAACTTCAAGTAATACGTCAGGCACTAAGCATTAGATTTACCTACTTTTAAGAATAGCTTAAATTACATTTAGGTATTTTTATTTTTGATACTAGATAAAACTGACTACAAAACAGAAAAATATCAGTGTTCTTTAATTTTACAAATTTGGATTTTAACAGTTTTTGCCATCAGGTTTATACAATCTTCCACAAAGAAGGAAGAAAAGAGTTGCAAAACAGGCTAGAAATATATTGAGATCACAGAAATAAACTGGACCTCTTCAAGGCAAATATTCTTTCTGGAAGTCCCTCAGGCCATTTTCTAAAATGTTTTAGCTTTTAAATTTATTTCATCATTAACAACAAACGAACCATCTACTTGGTCTGACTCGTATCACCAATTCCAAAAAGACTAAGATAATTGAGATTTTGGAATGCAATACAGGATTAATTTCAAAGTGCACACCGACAGGATTTACTTAATGCAGAGTGGTAAAGGATAGCATTATTCTAGCACTTCTATATTATTCTTTTCACACCATCAGCAGATTGATATCTATGTCCTTGTATTTAAGTGAGCTGATCATAAATACTAGTATTTTCATAGGCAACAAGTTGTTTATTTGAAAGTTCTACCAAATGCAACTCTTCCTTGAGGATTACAGGCTTTGTAGTCCGAGATATTGAAAGTGGATTCATAACAAATATTTTTTTAAAATCCTAAAAAGTTTTGTGTTTTTTTTTCCCCCCCAGTTATTGACTGTATCACAGAAACAAGTATCAGAACATGTTTTATTCTATGCACTCCTGGAAAAAAAAAAGTTTAAAAACCTTAAGAGTACATTCATGTGATTTTTTCAGAAAGTTACACTATTAACCTAAAAACCTGAAGAGTACTGAAGCTAGTGTGTTTCTTAAGTTCTTACCTCGGTGTATCTGATACAAATTCTAGCTGCAATTCTCAGCTGACAGAGGTACTAAAAATTTTAATTAAATATTAGATTTTAAGCAAAACAGCTGTTTTGAAGAGAAAAAGCAGAAATATGTCACATTGAATACCTATTGCTCTGTCAGATATACCACTTGTCACACACCCTAGTGACAGACTATGGATGCTCACATCTCTACATGGTTTCTGTCAGGTTTTTATGCATAATTAATTACAGGGGAGTATTTCTGAAACAGAGTATCAACATACGGTTATGCTGAGAAGTGATAGGGAGAGAAGGGAAATACAGGTAAGACCAGGCCACAAAACCAAAAGGAACAGGTAGACAGTAAGATGATAAGTTAGGAGAGTACATACAGACCTTCTTCCAAAAATTACAAGTGTGTATACCTGTAAGGAGGGGCAAGGGAGGAGAAAAGCAGAAAGCAAGCAAACTTTGGCAAAGTTTAAGAAAGTGCAGTCTTTACAGTCCTAAAAAACACCACCACCAAAAAAAACCCCAAAACAACAAAACACCAAACCCCAAACAAAAAAAACAAACAACCCAACACTGAAAAAGCAAAAAGCTAAATAAGGTCTATGGATAGAAATTATGTGTGCATTGTCATACACCATGAGACAGTTTAAAGATTGCACTAGCTATTATCACACTGAGAAGTACAACATCATCTCTACTGCATTTTGCATTGTAATGTCAGAAAGTAAATAAGCATTTGCATAAGCATTCCAACATCATAGTGATAAAACACTATCTACATGCAGAGCTCTGTGTGCATACATTTAAGGGTTTTTTTTTCAAAGCAGTACACCATACAGTAAATTTCCACTCAGATGTACATTTATGGGAAACTACTAGGCAATTCTCTAAATACTGAATATTTTCTTACTTAATTTGTTTTCTAATGGCAGAAATAGAACTCTGTGCTATGTAGTGCAGGAAGAATCTGGACACTCATCAATGAAACTTCAGAAGGCATGAGTTGTTTAGTAGAACCCTGACATTTTGCTTAGAAATACCTCTTTCCAACACCAAGAGAAGAGCAAGATGAGAGGAACTGGAAATAAGAAGGCAACTTCTGGTTCAGTATAAAGGTCCTTTACCCCTACTAAAAATGTTATTCTTCTGTACTATAATAATCATCCAAGCCAGTCTCAGCCTTAATGGCATATTTACTCAGAAAACCTTTCCACAGCTAATTTAATTGAAGCCACAAAACTCTGTGAAAACTGCTTCTTAGCTGAGACACCTTCCATCTTTTGAGATATCAAAACGTTTGTAGGAAGAGAACAGTGGTCTAAACCATATAGTGTTTGATTTACATATATTTTCAAAGGATTGCCATCCTTCTGGTTCACTACTCTCCCGCCAGGCAGTAAAGGCCATTTGGGCATCATCACTGCCAGTCAAGAAGTTCTATTAGTGCAAGAACAGTGTTTTCAATTTATGGCCTCCCCAAGCTTAAAGTGCAGTATATTACATGACATTTTAACATACCAAACTATCCTTTATTTGAATTTCAGAAGGAATGTTCAAGTTAGAAAATTACCTTTTAGGTTTTAAGCAATAAAATCCAAGGCAAAGTACATAAACTATCTTAAAATGGATTAAATCCACTCACTTAAGACATATTCTTTATATCTTATGTTCAATATACATATACACAAAAAAAATCCATCATTTTGCTTTGCTGGATTGTATCTGTATTTAAAGTGATCCTGTAATAAGTGATTAAAGGCTACTCAAAGAAAATTTTGCTTAAAATAGGACTGTGATACATAATGTGATTCAAAGTTCCAAGATCCCTTTCTGCATAGACTTGTAGATAGAGACAACCCCTTAGTACCCCAGTGTACCCACATTTAAATTCTAATTTACAGGTGGTTTCTCTCATGTTTCATTTCCCCTCCCTTTTTTTTCCCCCCTCCCCTTTAAAATAGCTCTGTTAAAAACTGGATTAATACTTTTATGCCTTTACCTACTCCTCTTGCCTATTAACCTGACAATATCACCTACAAGTTGTTGTATATGACTATGGTTCCCAAATTACATAATTTGGGAACAGCAGAGTAGAAAATCTTCCAGGCCAAACCTTTCAGCTGAACAGACAAGGTCTCAAGTACCAGCTACAGGTACAACTGTGCCAACTGAGTCTTCATATAGGAAATAAATGCAGCTGTAGATGCAGGACTGTGTTTATGTGCAACTTAAAAAAAACCTCACTATACAGAAGAGCACATTTCTTTACCTATATAGTTACAGAGATTAAGATGCAGTTGCACAATGTTTTCTTCAGCAGTCAAGCCATCTTAAACAGGCTCCAACACCTCCTCACCTTCATTCCTCTATCCTCAGCTCTGCCAAGTGCCTGTTTTGGGTCAAGCTGTATGCAGACAACAGCTTAACACCATAACTCAAATAAGCCACAGATTTTTGGAGAAGTATATTTGTTTCTGATGTTTTGAGGTTTCAGATCCACATTGCTTCAGCGATCTGTTGTTAATCTCGTGTTAATACCACTGCAAGGGTGATAAATTGCAGCAGTGGAGGTGGGAGTGAATAGCATGAATGGCTTGACTAAGAGGAAACTGTTGCTGTCAAAATAATTACTTACAGTATATAATAACCTATTATTTTGCAGGATTTGGTAATTTTGTGACAGGTAATCATGTGGTCAAAAGTCTAAAAGTTATATAATTAATAAAAGTACACACCAGGGAAAAAGATATTTTTCTAAATTAAAGTAAATGGCTTTTTCTCTCTTCTAACATCCAGAAGAAATAGCCAACCAATAGGGATAATAAAACCACAACATATCATTTAACATAACAAGTAATATATCTTACTTTCTGGACTCAAATAACAGTAAAAAAATCCAACATATTTCCTCATAAAACTGATAACCAGCATCTCACCTTCATGATCAAGGTCTTTTCTACAGAAGTGTGCCAACACCCAACCAACCACCACATTAGAAACTCCACTGGCTTTCCAGGTGAATTCAGTTCAAACTAAATGCAACCTTACTCTCTTTCCAAAATGAAGCTAGCTAGCAAAAAGGATACTTGGGTGTGTGAATCACTGGCATGACTTTACTCTGCATTAAGTCCTCACTTCTAACTCAGGGTGAGCTGATGATGCATCCTAACTCACTTATCAATACTTCCCTCTTCAGGTAAGCCCCTGGAGCACATTAAGCCCACCTATACCAAGTCCCTTGTAGAGAATTTTGGACACTGTGTTCAAATTTTGACCTACTGCACAATTAATTTCTTCATCTAAATGCCCATGGGAGCCTATCCCTGCAAATTCTTATTCACAAGCAGCTCTACTGATTCCAACATTACTGCTCCAGTTTTTGCCAAACCTTGTTGTCAGAAGTCTGTCCCAAAGCCGAAGTCAACAGGCCAAGAAATAATTACTATGCTTCAGTGATAACGATCACTTTTTCAAGGAAAGAAAACATTCTTTTACAGAACTGTTTATAGCATCTATTGTAGCACAATAAAGCTCATGAGATATTGTTTAAATTAGAGCAGTACTGTGAAAAGGAACACTGCTGAGAATAATGCTGTATTGAAGATCACCCTCCCAACACCTTTCCAGTTCAAAGTGTTTTAAGGACTGATACATTAGTTACTGTTGGATTCAGAGCAGGAATTCAGTTCTACAAGAAACAGTTTCATTGGAAGTAGTTGTAAATAATAGCCAGAACACTCTGCTAATACAAACCCTAAAGAAAACAAAGGATCTGTGCTAAACAATCACATTGGGTTCTAGTCTAGTGTTAACAGCAGACCTCCAGAAGTCCCAAAGATTTTTGAGATTAAGAAGTTCTTTCCACGCAGATGCAGGTATTCCTTCCCAAAAAAGTCCCTATTCTTCCAGCAGCCAGTTTTACTGGCAATTACAGAAGTATAATTTTTACTTTAGCTGTCTACTTCTCACTAAAACCTGAACTGTAACCTTGTCTCTGCTATTTAGTTAAGTTTCTATTAATGTTAAAAATAATTATTAAAATCTTAGTACTTTTTTACCTTCACTACTGCATATGAGACACCTGCTAAGTGCAAAAGCTAGCACAGAAGTTACTAGCTGTATGATGTGAAAATTATTAATCACATAATCTATATTTGAAAGCATTTGATTGTATCCAAGTGCTGGCTCTGAAGATACAAGGTTTAAGTAACAAATCAAAAAACAGGGTTTCTGATTGTTTAAGAGTTCCATAGCATACTCGTTCAGTGAGGCAACTGGAATAGAACAGAGATCAGGAAGCCCACCAAGCTCCATCTCTTTACAAAATGCAAGCTGCGATTCATTCTCTTTGCAACGGCTCATTTCTAACTCCAGAAACTGTAGGGTTTTATTACACTGCAAATTTCCCAGCCAGAAGTGTGCAAAACATACAAAGTTGTCTCCTGGACTGCGTGAGCTAAAGTCTCCAGCAAAACTGCAAGCTTTCTCCAGCCAGCCCATTACTGAAATTCTATTAATGCAGTGAGAAACCCTGTCAAGACTGTCTTTCCCAGAAGAAAATTGCAAATGAAATGAATCCTTCCAAGGAGCAGCTGCACTTGAGTTCCTCCCTGCTGATTCACTGAAACTCAGAGTCATTTCCTTGCCAGCAGAAGGCAGAGGTATAGTATTAATGAGAGAACAATTCCTGGTGTTAAAATAAAATAATTCTTGTAAACTTCTATGATTTTGAGAAATGTTCAACATGGAATGCACATGCGTCAGGTGAGCTGTTGCCTTGTGACGATATGGGCCACCATCACATACTTGTTTCTGGTTTAAATCTTTCTTCATAGTCCTAGAGAAGACTAGCATAACTTTGCTGTTTCACGACAGGCTGAATTTGAAGACGACTGTGATTGACTCTAGTTGCAGCATATAGTGCAAGCAGCACAGGAAGTCCCAAGTCAGTGGATCTCAATATGGACCTAAAGAGAAAAAAAAGCAGAAATGTATTACACTAATATCCCAGTTTCTTGATGTCTGGTATATAAAAAAAAAAATAAATCTTTAACATAAAGAACAACCCAACTGCAGAAAGTAAGAGTAGTCCAAATACACAAGTCTCCCTATAGGTTGCTTGAGCACATCCAAGGAGGTAGGAAGTATACCCACATATAAACCTTCTCCTGTAGTTTCAGTTTAATCTGCTACAAACTCTCTTTTGGTAACAGGCATCAATGTGAGTCAGCAAATGAGAAGCTAGAGATTTGCTGGGTAACAGTACTGTTTTCTTCAACCAGTAGAAATGCAGACCGTAACTGATTAGAGGCTTAACATTAAAAGCAAATATTAAAATAATATTCTGAAATCAGATACACAGTGCTGGAAACCAGCAGTGTGCCATGCACGGCTTCCCAAACGGAACTGGTCAGACTGGCTGCACTGGCACAGTTAAAGGGTATTGGCTGTATTGTAATCAAATGACAAGCTGATGTTGTTACAAGAGAACTATTATGTACCAGCACAGATAACAAGCAAAAGGCAAAGCATTTTTAGCCACCATGGCTACTAAGCTACGTGTACAACTCCTGGCAGCATGGCTCAATTTCAAGCTTCAGAACTGTAGGATGAGTCCCAAAAATAAAAATATGAGACACCACATTTTGACCTCTTCCCATTTCAACTTACCTTTAACAAGTCACAAACTGCAACCAGACTTGTCTTTCAGCACCTGGACACTAGCCAGCTGCCAAAGCTTTCATTACAGTTATGTTTATGAGGAGAAAGAAAGCGTCCAATCTGTGGCCAGAAAAGATGTTTGTTGTGATAGTCCATACCCTGCTTCTGTTGCCAGTTAAGTTAAAAGTTCATCACAAACCCAATGAAACTTCAACCTGACCAAGAGTGAGAGCCTCACGTCTTTAGGTCAAAGCTGTTTTAAGGAGTTCCATGTTTTCAAGAAACAGGCTTAAGACAGAAGATGTGGAAATTAAATTTGAACTGTCATTTTCATGCAGTGACAGTATTTAAAACTATCTCCACTGTTTTCCCTGCTACAATCGTTCTTGACTTAAAAACAAAAAAACCAAAAAAAACAAAAAAACACCTTATGAAATAAATTATTTTCTTAGCTCCTTAAAGGGTGTCAGGGATGTACTACCAAGGTGGACATATTCACAACGTATTGCCTGTCTTTAAGTTAACTATGGCTCAGTAACACGGAGGAACTTGAGGTGAGGCGGCGGCACGTGTGCTGCTGACGCCCGGTGCGAGCAGCGTACCGGGGCCCTTACCCCTGGAGGCAGGCAAAGGCGAGTCTCCAGAGCCGCATCCCAGCGACACGAGGGAGCGCCGCGGCCTCCCCCCGCCCCAGCCCAGCCCAGGGTACGCGTCCGGCGGCGCTGCACCGCTACTCGGAGGGAGGCGGCAGGGGCTGCCGAGCCGCCACCCCCGGGAACGGGCGGCCGCCGCTCCCCC
>NW_020799118.1:7631167-7640096 GCF_003259725.1 Athene cunicularia | reverse complement strand
CCCCCCCCCCCCGCCCCGGAACTATTCTATGCAATTTCCATTCAGTCAACTTTAATAACTCTAAAACGAAACAGAAAAATCAATGTCTTCATCTGAACTCCTTGTAATACACTATTTTATTGCCACAAAATTATACTGGTGCACAAAGAAAGAATTCCGGAACAAAAATGGACACTTTTCCAAGTTTATCTCCAATCCCTTTGTCCGTAATCCATTCGTTACATAACAGAGTGGAAAACAAACACTGTGCAGCTGGAAACTGTAAATAGTTCAATTAAGGAAACGGCAGGCACTATCTTGCGCTCTTAGGAATGGGACTATTTTACAGATACAGTGTTTCCAGAGCTTGTGGTGTTAGGGTGAGGAAGCCCCTCTGGCCTGACCTGTGTTGCCCTGGGGTCAGAAGTGGAGCAATTTATAAATGGCAGAACCAGGGAGCAGAGCAGTCCTTCTCACAATTCTTAACTCCATCCAGCCTCTGATCAGACTTGAAGGAACCCATTTGGATCTCAGGCCTCTAGATAGCTCCTTCTTAGCGTGAAAATCCCTGATTTACTTCATTCAGATGCAGTTCTCCAACTTCAGACAGCCACAGGTCATTGCTGTCTGCTAAGTAGATCTGAGTGAATTTCAGGCTGTGGAGTTAAATGGCTCAGAGTTGAGATTATCCTATTGACTCTTAAAAAGCAAAGCACCACTCGCACAGATTAAAGAGGTCTCAAAGAAAATGTCTCTTAAAGCCTACTTTCTCACAAACTTGTTCATCTTCCACAGGGTATCCTAGCAGATTCAAAGCTCTTCAGATCCCTCTTTAGTCACAGACTTCTGTCAGTTCTTTAATCAAAGATGAACGATCCCCTCTGAGGCCAGGATTGATCTCTATAATTTCATATCTTCCGTGTGCCTGGTTGTCTTGACCCTGCCTGTACTAATCCAAAGAGGAAAAATTTCAAAGGACTAACTTCATGAGTTCATTCAGAAAGTGTCTTTCAGGTTATTATTACAGCAAGTTATGGAAAAAAAAAAAAAAAGCAGCCAGAAGTTATGTATATTATCCATAAAGTTCATGCAACAGCTTCCGATTTCGCAGTGTCTTAACTTCTGTCAGTTTTCCAAAGACAGGTATAGTGCTTCTGCAAGCAGGGAAGTAATGTACACAGTGGTTTTACCACTGGCTGGTGTCCCCAGCCTTCTTTCTGTGTCAACTCAGCATGTCTGGTTTGTGAAGACAGTGGCATCTCTTTTTTCCTCCTCACCTGAAGTTTGTAATAATCCTGTTAGTACTGGAGGCACAAGAACTGAGATGTGTCCAGGCCTACACTGGAATTTCAAGGTAATTCTAACTCCCTGTTGTCTCCATTCCCTTCTCTGTGATGTGTAGTGAGACCATCTTCTCAACAGCTAAGCACAAACGTGATTTAGCTGCCACGGGACATTTAGCAGCTTTCCATGATTAAATTGGAATGCAGTGTGATACACAAAGGTTAACTCAGGGAGCTGGTTTACTTTTATATTCATTGGTAGGTATCTGCCAAATTCCCATTAGTTCCGGCTCAAGTCGCACATTGAAATAGATGTGACACAGTATCAGTTTAAAAATCTCGATTAACTGCAAATTACTTTTCACACTAAAATAGACAATATAATTAATAAATTAGTTCATAATAACAAGCTAGCATCGCTATTGATTTGGATCTAATTATTTAAATACTGAGATTGATAAAACACTCTTTAGCTTTCCAACAAAGAAAGGAGCGGATAATGCAACTGAATACCAATTGAAGAGATTCACCAGATTTCGTCACATGAAGATTTGGAAATTAGCTAATTATTTTGACAGTGAAACTAAACCTCAAAACCATCCCACACTTCCTCCTTTGATTTCATCTCTGTCATGGTGGTAAAATAATTTTCAATTTAGCTAGAACACTGATTACTTTAATATGCAGAAGTTCAAAACTATTGACATGCAGTTTGTGGCTAATGGCTGCAGAGATCATTTTCTGTCACTTTAATGCCATCATCCCATTTTTGCTTCCTAACCCTGACTCCTCTTTCTCTGTTGCATCAGACAACCACATCCTTATCTTTTCAAGTCTTTTCATGTTTTATTTCATTTTACGTAAAATTTCTTCTCAGGTATTCAAATATTCCTCTGTTCAAAGAAAAAATGTTGTTAGTCCACATTACTTGTTACAGTGTCAAAATGTCTTCTTAAGCTTTCTCAATATATATCTATTATATTTAGTAGTTCCTTGTAGGTTTATGCCAAGATTCCTCTATTCTCCTTCAGGGCTCCTAAGTTACCATATTTCCAAAAGAATGAAAAATTAGGCCCTTGATGTACCTACCACATAGACCAATTATCTAATCACCTTCCCTGTTTAACTGTATGTGTCTGCCCTCTGCTTGGGATAGATCTCTTCTGGGAAGGGTCCTCTCTTCGCTCTGGAGTGTGATGGACAACAGTCCTTCGGCTTGTGATCAGGTCTCCAGGGCTCTCTGGGAGAACTAGTAACAACATAGACAAACTATGAACACTTAGTATTTAAATGAGAGAGAGTTTAGGCTTATTTGTGCTTGCAGTTATTTCTTTCTGGTGCCTTTTAATATCCATTGCTATATATTGAAAAAATGCAAAAAATGATTGATAAAATTATTGATAAAATGATTGCAAGAGACTGAGCTCATAACAGAAACTTGAAAAGGGGGAAAAGTCAAATATTTTGAACAATAAAACATTTTGTTCTCTTCAGTTCCTATGATCTTCTGTACTTTTTTGGACTGAAAGTTCAGCTTAAAAAAAGCCAGATGGTTCCTAACAAACCCCTTCTTGTGAGTGGGTTTTTTAGGACTGTAAGGAAACTTGTCATCAGCTATGGTAGCCTGTCTGCTGACGCCATGCCTTCCTTCCCCAGCAGCGATCTGCCTTGGCTGTCTGGAATCCCAGGCACCCCTCAGAGAGTTTATTGTCCCTGGTGACAAAAGTGTTCAGTTTACTCTTTCGGTGTGTGATGATGTCGAGCTTAGAGACACCCCTCTCCAAAATCTTTCAGAAAATTAAGTGTACAACACACTGTGGATTCTAACAACACAGTTTTGGCAAGTTACAGTTAGATACATGGAAGGCTGCCGACAATATGAACAACTCTTGCAGGAGCTGCTGTGTTATAACATAGCTTGCGCTGAGGAGCATCGGTGCTCTAACACAGGCAGTATTAAAAAGGCACAAGACCTCCTTGGAACAGGTATTTTTCATCAGTTTAATAAAGGCAGGATCTAACATTAAATCAAAATACCTAGCTGCCAAAAGTAAGCAGAAATACCAGTCACCCAACTGCATGTCTTGGTAAAACCAGAAAAGGTGACTGACTTACGTAACCACAAACCTAGACTGTTTGTCAATCAGGACAACTTTGTAATTTTTAGATTTAGGAAATGGAGAATAAGCCAAACACCTTATTTTGGGAAGTCTTCCTCTTCAAGAAATTGTTACTTAGCAGCTTATCAGTATACAGTCATTGTGGGAAAAAATGCTAAGTTTTTAATACAATTTCTATATTCTAGTTATGCTAAAATAAGCTATTTTGTACTTATTTATTATATTTATTCCTCTTAAAAGTTCTTCAGAATTTCTACAAATGATTCCAGTGAGGAATAGATTCCACAATATATCACTTTTTGACAGTTGTCTAATTTCTGTAATAAATGTACATTTCTGTTCTGGATGCTGACTGTGCTACATGAGGAACCACTGATTTTCATTTCTGGCTTTGATCTACTGTGGTTTTTGAAGCTGTCTGGTTATTGTCTTGCTTTCCACTCCAAGAGAAGTTGTTAGTCGGGATGTGAGTCACAGCTGTGGAGTATGACTGAGGGAAATAGGCTTCTTACCACTCCATTTGTCCTCAGGGAAACTGACCACAGAAGACTTGGCCCTTTTAGGCCCTAGCTCTAGTGAAGTCCATAAGCATGTCTGCAAGCCTGGAGCAAAATAAACACTAAATCTTTCTAAGCAAATCAGGTGGCCAGGTTAAAGTTTGTAGCCTTCAGTCTTTATTCATGTGAAAAATGGGCAGTAGAAGGCAGTAAAACTAGTAATACTGAATGGACTTAGTAATGGTTAAACCTTGATCCTTTTTCTTAATATTTTAAGGCTTATTTCTTGATAATGAAATGCTTGATAATGAAATGCTTGATATCAAGAGAGGCAGAACTTGAGGGGAACTTGCAGCTTACACATCTGTGTACTTCAGCAATGCCTCATCTTGGCATGATGTGATGCTTACCGTTATAAAAAGGCTCATTCCTGTATTTCTGCTGAGAGAGTTACACCAATAAAATACTGAAGTGACACAGAGAAGTCTCAGGTCCTTGTTTATAAAGATATAATGATGTCTCTGTTCCAGAAGGCTTCCAGCCATATACAGGGATTACTGTATATAGTCCCACTGCTTTCAACAACAGTTCTCACTGTAGTAAGCACTGTCTGTTACTGCTTGCTAAACCTGAGGGTAGACATGAGTGAATGAAAAGCCTTATGTGGTTTTTATAACTGAAATTATTGACAGAAGAGATACTTATCAGAAGCTACCTAAAGAAAATACAGGACTTGTTTCTGTTGTATACGTGTACCAGCTAAATCATCTATGCTAATATCATATGACTGTGATGTATTTATTTTACAGAGCTTTATTATTAATGTAGAGATTTATATACTAGCATTTTATTTTTATGCTCCTTTAATCTGTTCTCTCTGATGCAGCAAATGCTGACATTTAAAAGTTGTGGTTCCTTTTTTATTGCTGGCTTTGGTTCCTCTGGAGCAGACTGAGTACTATATTTGTACAGCGTACATATCACACGCTAGTACAGTTTTTCTTTCAACACTCAGGAAACTAATCATGCCAAAAATGTCTGCCTGGAATATCTAGAAATTGTAGACTATTACTTGTGGAGTATATTATTTTCTAACATGAACTTTATGTCACAGTATCTCCACAACTACAGTGAAGATACTCTGAATTTCCTCTCCAGCAATAGTGTCGCTTCTCTAATTAAAACTGTGTGCCCTATTAGCTTGATGAAGACACATAACTAAAGAATTCAAAGATCATTAAGCAAAAAACTTCAGACTCTCAGGCAACTGTTACGTGTGAATCTTGAAGTGCTAGCTATTATCCAAACAGCTTGAATAACTAGTACTATGCTGATTTAAAAGTGGGAAGGCAGAGGGGCTCGGTGAGTGGCAGGCCACAAAGGCAGATAACACCACAGGTAGAACTAGAGTCCAGGAAGGAATTTCGGATGCCGAGTGCTGTGCATTGATTTCTTTCTACCAGTTACTATATCCCTAATACTACATCATTAATCACCTGACTCAAATTGGGATAAAAGCAAGCCTTCAGTACAATTTTTAAAGGCAATTCTTTTAGCTATTTTAAGATTTAAAAAGCATCTAGAAACCCCATTTTTCTCCAGTAAGAGAAATCTTTCTTCAGTTGTTTTGGTGGGTTTTTTTTTTCCTTCTGATTTTAATAGAAATATCTAAAGAGAGAAGTGTGATATGCTGAAAACCTTATTTGGCCCTCTGATGCTTTGTGTTACACCTTGGCTTCATGCAAAATTGGCTCCTGCACTTCAGTTCAACCCCTAGCTTCAAATGGCTGTAAATTAGTATTACACCTTTTTGCCCCTAAAACGGTTTTTATGGTATTGGTAAGGACTTTTGCTTTTGACCTCGATACTGTAGTCTGCTGTTTCCTGAAGGCAACTGAACAGAAGTGGTGTCAGCAGGAAGTGCCATCTAGAAGTACAGAATACACCTATGAATCACTCGTAGATGTTCTGTTTGCTTCACTGACGTGTTTCCCTGGATGTACAACGTTTGCATTGGGACTGCTCTACTTCTCTGTGCATTTGTTTGTGGCTTTATTAATGAACTAACATGTTAAAGAACACAGTAATAGTTTGGGATGAAAGATACTATAAAAGTGTAAATTATTATTGTCTCTGTAATGCTGATAGTCTGTGTCATGGTGAGTAGAACTTTCCAGTATTGCATCAGCGTGATTACCCTGCCACTCCCCATCCACAAAGGAGAATAATCCTCCTTCAGTGCCAGCACATACACAATACACACATTCAGACAGTCTGAAACAATTTTAAATAATGATTTCCTCTCAATGTCTAAGAAAAAGACTTTCAACAACAATTGTAATGGATGAGAAAAGGTGATAGATTGTGGAACAATATTAGGACTGATCTAAGCCTCAGCTTTGTGATTCACGATCTTATCAGAATTATGGAAAGATTTATAATTGGTTATTGTTACTGCCATTTGTTATTTTCCTTTTACATACTCCTCTGTGTAGTGCATATGTAAGTATTCTATGTACAACTCAGCACTGCAGTTGTATCTATCAAACTGACAATTTTTCTATTAAGTAGTTTGTTATTAACTTCTCACTCCTTTGCCCTGTCTTTCATGGTGTTCTCTAAGGATTTTTTTTCACAAACTAATGTTTCAAAATGTTCAGTGTCAGTCTCTCCTCTCATTCTCAGGGAAAAAACCTCAAACAGTGTTAAGCATATGTGGCACCATAGAAGTTATTTGTTTCTCTTTAAAAACAAACACAGTACATACTAGTTAAACAAAAAAGATGCAAGAATAAAGTGAAATGTATCTGAAACATAGTAAAATTTAATAATAGAATAATTAACACATGTATTCTAAGGAACATACACACAAGTAGCAATTTGTTTTCTAGGGCAAATAAGGAAAGTTACTTTAAGAGAGATATGAACTAGTATTTCAAATGCAAAATTTTGAACAATTCCAGAAGACATCTTTTTATCATATTTGAGGATATAAAGATATACAAATGTGTGGGGAAAAAAATTGTATACATCTGCTACCATCATCATCTATCTAAACTGTAATGTTGTTTTAATGACTAACAGTAAATTTTTATCTAGGTATTTTCTAACATTGGCAATCATATACTCAATTGGGTATAAAACTGGCATACCCTGTGTTTTAAGTATTTTTTTGACAATGCAAAACAATTTATCCCAAAAGAATGGAGGAGCACTGGAAAGAACATATAAAAAACCATATTGCTTGTCTCATGACAGGATCATAAAAGCAATTTGTGCTAATATAAGCATTTTCTCTATTATAGCCATCATCCTTGTCCTTGTATGCTATTTTGTAATAATATTGTAAATTTTGGTGTACGTCTTTTTCATGTAGAAAACTCTAATCACCCATCTGTTTTACACTGGGCAAAAAAGAACCAGTGGCGGAATCGGTACGTGGTGGGAAAGTCAGAGGCAGTTTAATACGTCTTGAATTTTCCAATGTTCTGGGTCTCCCCAGGACCACGACAGTCTCCATGTCTGCTCAATTTCTGTGCTGTATCTCAAAGGCCTCAAAAACTGTTGTAGCAGCCAAGAACAGCAGGAGCGCTGCGATACTGCCCACACCTCTCTTCCTCAGCTCCCGGCTGCAGGGTAGAGAGTACTTCCCAGGTCATTGGCAGCAGCAGAGTCTTGGCTTTAAGGATATTTAGCTTAAAATGACAAGTCATTTCAGCTTCCATCTGTATGAGGGAACATGGACATACAAGTGTTGCAAAAATAGCCTGTCAGTTCACAGTGGTAGTTATGATGTTTTCCTTCCTCACTGATGTGAAATATCTCAGAATTATCTTTGCTCAGCGAAAGAAAAATGGAAGACAGTAAATATCATGGAATGCTCAGTCCACTGATGAGTTTGCACTGTGTGGTATTAAAATAATTTAGAAATGTTCTGAAACTAATAGGAGATCAGATCACTAGAAGATCACCCATGATGGTACACACTGTATCAGTTTCAGTGAATTCACCAGCACTTTGCTGAAGCAGCACGTGCATGGGCCCTTTCCCCATACTTTGAGTGGATGGCAACACAAACAAAAGGAATAGTGGTCATGTGCATTGATCCAACCAGAAACTTCTCTGCCAAGTAGTTATGGTGAGAACTAATTGTAGAAATTAGAAGACTCCTGGGATCACTGGACCTGCTCTGCTTGACTTTTACTTCATTATGTCCTGAAAATAACTGGTCTGCTTGGGGGAAAAAAGAAACCCAAGGTGTCGTGTAGCCTGACAGTCCCTGGGCTATCCCACCTTGTGATTAGGCACCGATCTGGTTTAAGACTTGGCAGCAGAGCTAATTGATGACACAGCTCATCAGGAGGAGGAGGAGGGAGGGCGGCGTGAGGATCCATCGGCGAAGGGAACCGTCATGGCTCCGCACTGTGCTGGCACAGGGAGCGAGGGACTGTCCCATGGCGGGTGGCTGTCTGGGGAAAATGGGCACCTCCCTCTGGTGGTACATCAAGGTCACGGGTTGTCTCTGGTAACTGGAGTTGCATCCGCTCAGGCAGTCTGTAGGACAAACATAATTTCATGTTAACATGCTTCATGAGATGCGAAGAATTAGATTGGTGCATGATGTTCTGATAGCAGAGGGGTGCTAGGGCTGTGTCGGACTGTCTCGGGAGTGAAGGGCAGGATCCACAGTGGTGTCAGGGACAGTTTTTTGCTTGAGAGGGGTTTGCCATGAGGTGACAGCGTGGCTGCCAGGTCCATAGGCCGCCAGTGAGGTGGTGGACAAGACTGGTGTGGGACGATGCCCCAACTCGTGTCCGTGACCAGCTGCTGGCTGGAGACAGCCGCGCAGCCTCCCCGCTGCTCCCTGCCTGCTTGTCTCCGCGGTGCCAGCGCATGGCAGCACATTTCAGCGGGGCGCTGAATGACTGAAGCAAAAACCCAAAGAAAAGAGGAACCCCCTGGCCTGGCCCTGAGGCGGGGGCAGCCGGCGCGAGCACAAGCATGGCGGCCGCGTGGGCTCGGCGGGAAGCGGGGCCGACCGCGGCCGAGG
>NW_020799118.1:7615637-7631117 GCF_003259725.1 Athene cunicularia | reverse complement strand
GCGCGCTTCGGGGGGTGCTGGCAGGGGTGGGCAGGCTCGCCCGGCTCAGCCCGGAGCTGTCGCTTCTTTCTGGCGTTTCGTGCATCACCAGGAGCACTGAAAAAATCAGGGTGTATTAAAAAAAATAAAAAGTACAGTGCTTCTAATAATATGAAAGATTTAGTATTGATTTGAAATATTTTTTTGAAATGAACTTATTACTGTTTATAGCTTGATTTTTGACATCTGATTCTCGCAGTAAAACGAAATGAAATGTGTGCTCAACTCTAAGCAGATCACAAATGCTTGTGAGCAGAGACTGTTTTCCTGCATGTATACATCTAGTCTTTTAAGGTTCCTGTTTAAAAGAAACTGATAAAGCCCTCGAAGTACAAATAATTAACAATATACTTGTTTGTAAAGAACTGTTACATCTACAGCACTCTAACGCGGTGTTACTTCTAAGTGAAACAACTTGAGGATGCTTTTTAGCGTCAACTCTTTAAGTATTGGGTTTCAATGTAAGGAATGCTGGAATTGTGGTGGTGAAAGAGTTTGTGTGTCTGCTACTTTTTAATGTTCTCCACGATACTGTTCCCATCAACTCGGAGGCAGTCTTTTACTGTATGTCAGAGCTCAGGGGAACATCACAGGCCGACTGGAAAACAAGACGTTTTATGCAGTTTGAGAGGTTTTTTTCCCTTAGGAGAAACAAAAATCCCAGTGTAAGATGAGCATAATTGCTATCACAGCAAACTTCTGTAGATGACAGGAGTGAAGTGTAGCTAAATGGTCTTGCCGCTGTCTGTAATTTCACATGGTGGCTTAATCTTCAAGTTACTTGTGTGAAGTTGTTTTTGGTTGCTTTGGTTTTTAAGATGTATAATACTTAAAAAGGCAGCTAACTATGTGTGAGAGATGAATTTACTCAGTGGGACAACTTTGTTTTGTCCTGCTGTGTAAGATTTTGAGCAATATGAGCATGAAAGTGGTATCTTGATACAGGAAGACTTTTCATAGTAATGTGATTCTTTGAAGCTAGATAGAATAACTATGGGCTGTTCTTTTGGCTATATTGATTTTAAAGCCAACCAGTTTGCTTTCTATTTTTTTTTTTAATTAATCTGAACTGTATAGTTGTGACAATGCTGTAAATAAATGTGATGCATTATGTTTGGCTGGGGAAAAAAGTTCAGTCTGCTTCATCCATTAGATTTGGGAGCTCACCACAGACTGTATAATGTTAAGTAATTCATTCAACAAAACAGTTCTTTTTGTCATTTACTTTATAAACCATCCCACTGCCGAATGTGGTTATTTGTCTCTGTGTTGGAAATGAAAGTGGTGTGACTCTTACCTGAATTTCGTACTTACGTGTGAACCAATTAGTCGTTTAATTTGTTTTCCTTTCTCCTTAGTTAGAAACAAATCTGTCTTAAGATTTCATTCAGGTACTATTACTCATTTTTGGTAGCTTTGTATCATTCTCCTTTCAGTGTTTTTAATAAATACTTAACTATTTGTGTTTTGTCTGGGCTGCTGCTGCTTCTTCAAAAGTTTAAGTGTTACGGGTATTCTAGGAAATGTGTAATGTTTGCCTTGGATAAGGCTAAAGTTTTAGTGTTTCTGTAAAACAATGCAAGTTAAATATTTGCTTATGTAATATAAAAGTTAGGTATTGTTTCATATATCCTCTGCAAAGCTCTGCTAGGAACAAAATAAACAAAGCTGTAGAAGTACCTGTGTGACTTAATTTTTTTAATTTGTAAATGGGTAGGCTGTTTCTCATATGTAACTCATGTTTGTTCTTGGAGCTTGGCCTGGTATCTGTTTAGACAACTAATCTGACTAGAAAAAAATGGCATGTATGCTAGTTGTGCTATCATATTTTGCTCTTGATTTTTTCCTTCACTGAGGATTGTTTGGGGAAAAATAAATGGCAACTGTTGCTTTCACTTCTTGATGATATAGAGCAGTAGGAATGTGCAGGACAGATGAAGAGCACTCCACTTGAGTAACTGCAGGAATTGCTGTTGATTGACACTTGAGAAAAAGCATTGGTGTAAGTTATTTTTAGCAGCTTTTGTTTTCACTCTGAAAAGGCAGCTGTTAAATGGTATGAAATCTCCAGTGATACGGTGTATTGTTAGGGGAAGTTCTGCATTTTGGAGAAATGATGACTAGATACCACAGAAATGGTCACACTTCATGCTCTTTGGTAGACATTTTTAAATTGTAGAAATGCTGCAAGAACAAGAGAGGTGAATTAAGAGTCCCTGTTTGGAGTTCTGCTTAATTTGAGGCCTTAGCTGCTAAAGCCATGTTGTATTTGATTTGATAGCTTGTTTGGGGGTGTGTGTGTGTGAGGTAATTGGCTTCTTACTGGGTGTAAAGCGGTGTTTGTGGAAGATGCTGGACAACTCAGGTCCCTGCAGTGCAATCTGTAGGGAGTGCCGTGACTTGAAATGCGCTAACTTGTGTTACCGAACTTTTAAAAGTGTAGTAGTATTGTAGGTACTGAACAGCATATTTGGGACAGGGTGTGGCGTAGTGAGTAAAAACAGCTTATCTGGCAGAGCCGTATGTAACTAAACCTACTATGGCAAAAATACTGAACTTCTGATCTGAGGGTGTACTAAAGAAACCTCAGCTACTGGTCAGTGTTTGAGTGAAGACCTGGGCTGTTGTGCATCACATCTGCTAGGGAGGGTAGCTCATGTGGATCAGAGAAAAAGAAAGAAATTACATAATCAAAGCTTTTTATGAAGGCTGCCATCTCTTTGCAGATATTGGTGTTTCTGGAATTAAACCAGCAAACACTTCAGCTGGCCTCCATTACCATGGCTGCAAATAAGAACTAAAAGTTCTCACAATTAGTTTTTAGTTGGGGGAGAGCAGGAGGCTCTGAGCCTTCCATACAGCTCTGGTGCCTTTAGAGTGGAAGAAATGCTGGTGCAGGTCCTCCAATGGCATTTTCAGTGCATGTCATGTAACATGGCTTCAAGCAGCTCTAAACTCTGTAAAACTTGTCATCTCTTTCCTGGCATTATATATGCTAACATGTTTTGTTTTCAGCAGTTAATACCTATGTGTTTATATAAATACATTGATTCCTGGATGACACCAGGAAGCAATAAGGGATTTGGTGCTCTTTTTTTTTTTTAAATCTTTCACTTATTGTTAAGTGGTTAAAATGTCAGATTTCTGTAGGCCATATTTTTAATTACAGTCAAATGTTACTAGTTTCATTATGTAATAGTGGGTGGACAGAGTTATGATTAAGTAGTTGCTAGAAATCTTGTTATGACTAATCTTGGTTTGGTGTTATTTTAGCTTCTTAGTATCAGCCTTTATGTACAAGGATTTCTATTTTGCCAAACAGAATTCTCTTTAGGGGAGTTGCTTTAATACAGAAGTTGGAAGTCTAAAAAAGTTGATAAAGTACTTAGAGAATGTACTTTATAAATAAAGGTAGGCATTAGTGTTTATTTTTAAGACTGGTGACTGATCTGATTCATAGGGCAGTGAACCAACAGGCAAGAAAGGCAGGAAACCTAGATGGAGCAACTCTGAAACAGAGTTGTTGAACGTGTTTTTTCTTGTTTAAATGACTGGCTGGTTGGTGTTGCAGAAACACACTACAGGCACTTCTAAGCTTGGAATGAAATCTCTCACCACCTCCTTCCTTCACTGCTTTGATTAGCCAGAGCAGACTCACCAGTTTCAGTGCAAGGTGAGCAAAGGAGCCTGGGTGCAGAGAAAAGTTCTTGATTCACTGCTGAAAACGTTGAGTTCTGCATTAATTTGTTAAAAGCTTAAATTGTCTGTAATGAACTTACTGGAAAATGAAGCGTCAGACCAAACAGGCTCTAGAAGCATGAGAACACGTAGCCTCTGCACCTCAAGAAATTTCCCAAAGAAACTGGCTTTTGCTTCTCTTGGTATTTTGGAGGCTTTCACATTTGTTCTTAAGCTGGACCAGCATAGCTCCTTTATAGTGTTGTGGTGCAAGTCAGCAATTTGATCGAACTGGTCTGACTGATAAGCAGCTAAAACAGCAAGTTGTGTGAAGAGCTTTCCTTACGTCCTTGTTCTGGCTTGTTACAGAGTCAGTGAGTGCTAGTGTAAGATGTAAGATGGGATCTCCTCTTCTGACAGCTATTAAATTAGCTAGCTGCCTTGTCATACTGCTGCCCAGTTCTTTCCCACATAAGTTTTTTAAGGGTAAATACCTCTCCTACTTCTGAGCACAAGTGTATCTCAAGCTTCTGACTACAGGAAAATGTTCAGAGGTTGTACTTATCAAGAACAGAATTAAATGGCCCCTTTGTTGTTGTTACAGCTGGGTAAAAGGGAGTGCATAGTGAAAGGAAAAAAAGTCTTGGACTGTACAAGGAGCTGGAACCTTGTTTCCTTAGAAGCAGGTGTGAAAAGTAGTGTGGAAAACTGCATGGTATGACCAGAGAGCGTTGCAGCAGATGGGATGTTATGCCAGGTGTTGGCTCAGAAACATAAAATTATAATTAAAAAACAGGCATGTAGGACAAAATCCTAGATAATTTTGCACACCGAAGCAACTCTTTCCATAGCTCAGGTGTTTAAGGTAATATTGTCACATGCTGGTATTAAATAACTTCTTGAGCCAATGCAGTGTGGAACTGCTTGAAGTTTAATGGAGAGACATGTTACAGATTGAGCTACAACGGAGGTGGTGATTTATGGTTGTGACAGAGCTCAGATTTACTTAACCTGCCTTAAATTGTGAGTCACCAGGTAAAGCTGGTTGGTTAATACTGAGTGTTAAATTATTTTAAGTAATGTTTTGAAGATGGTGTTTGGTAATTGAGGGGACAGTCCCTGTGCTGCCAAACCAGAAGAAATGCAAAGATTTAAGTGGAAGATACATAGTAAAATCCAGATATGAATGCCTCGGTAAACTAGTGCTAGTAAACTACTAATGCTAGTAAACCCTTGAGTAAAGTCTGTTTCTGTGAGGTTTTTTTCTTCTGCAGAAGCTAAAGGATAGTAGGATATTTGTAGCAATACCATTTGGTTCTTGGGTTTGGTTTGTGTTTTGTTAAATATTAACTGTAGTTCTAGACTTAATGAGTTCCTTCAGCTTGTGGAAAGATTTAGTTCAGGAGGTTCATGAGTCAAAAGGATTATATGTGTAAGTACAGTAAGGTTTCAAAGTTACTGCTGATTTGCTTTAAGCAAATCGTTGTAGTGATAAAACATCTGCAAGACAGTGCAGTTTTCCTTGCATGGGAGTTTGTCTGTTTGAGAAGACTGATCAGGAAGACTGAAATTTTGGGCGTTACTGCTTTTGAGGAACTGGTTGTACACTCCTGGAATCTCACACTTCTCAAGTGAGAAGTCACCGTGAGAACCAATCTGCAGGGTCAGAACACTCTTTGCAGAGTCTATTTTAAAAAAGAAATATGGTCCAGTTTCAAGTTTTACAACCCTTTAATTGAAACTGTAACTAAAATTCAATGGTGATGGTAATCTAAGGTTTGACTCTAGATAAGATGTGGCAGGGAGGGTGGAGAGAGGAGGAGCTGGCTGCCAGTTTTTAAAGAAACCTGGAGCAGAACCTTGTCTTGCCCCCATGTGAGGCTGTTCAGAATTAGATGTGTGGGGAAAGGTTTGGTGTTCCAAGTTCTCCAATACTGGAATGTAATTTATCTATAAATCAGTTTATGAAATGTTTGAATAGTTAATGAATGCATGTGGGGAGTCATTTTGCAATAGCAATAAATATTGTGAGGATTATAATTTGAGTATTTTCCTCAAATAATCAAAAGTAATGATGTGTTGAGAAATTGTACTTCTCAAGGTTTTTCAAACTTACATGGAAGTATACTATTTTCTGGAAAAGGTAACAGTTTTGGAATTGTGTAAAGGGTTCTGGAAGTACTCTTCAGGACTTTTTTAATTTCAGAGACCTGGAGTAAGGTGGTCTTGAGTATTCAGTCAAGTGACTAGCAGATGTTAGTAGTCTTATTAATACTTGTGGGGTTTTTGTCTAAAGATTTACAACATGTTAATTTACACTTCAGAATGGATGCTTGTATTAGGTGTGTGTTCATTGCCAGTAATTTTAAGGCTACAGTCTATTAGATGTTTTTCTGCACAGTAGTGACTACTGACACTCAGTTGTTCCTTAGATGACTGGATATAATCAGTCTTTTTCCCTAAAAGGAATACTATTTATCATTATTCAAGATGTATGTTTTTTTTACATGTGCACTTTCTCTTTTTACAGTGCTGTAGGTAAAACATGCCTACTCATCAGTTACACAACCAATGCATTTCCTGGAGAATATATACCCACTGTGTAAGTACTTATAAAATCCTAAAAACTCTTATGTCAACTTCTCTGTGCTTACTGCCATTCTAGATTCCTTATTTGAATTGTCTGCAAGCACCCTCACTTTCATCTTAAATGTGTAACTGAGTATCTAGGTGTGTGTCAGGAGAAGCACTTGGCTTTTACTGCTTAGCACACTTGTGCCTGTTCATGCTCCATCTGTTTAGCCTCTCTGACCTCTAGGCCTAGCTTATTATATTTACTAACATTTTATCAGATGTTGTTCTTTTAAAATAATGTGTTATTTCTATCTTTGATATCATTCATAATAAGCAGTCCCAAGGCTGCTTGTAAAACATCATATCATGGTCAGAAATAGCTGGTATATATGACTAGAGGGGTGGTTTTTTTTTGTTCCTTCCACTTTTTGTGCTTCTGCCAATCCTGTGCTAAGCCAGCCACGACTCTAGCTCCTCAGGCGTGATTGTGGGGATTAATTTATTTTGGTGCTTCCCATTTTCCTACATGTAAGGTTTTGTCAGTATCAGTATTAGTGTAGTTCTCTTTTTGATGGCCCATTGGGGGGAGGTGTTTATACAGAGCAGCTTCTTTGCTCTTTTTGGATGTGTCTGTGTCTCTTTTTGGACCTGGCTATCTAGCTCTCTAAGTATTGATGAGTTTTTCAGATAACAAAATATATTCTAGTGAGATGTACAGGTAACTTTACTCTTTCAAGACCTTGTCTTAATTACTCCTGTTTCCTTTTTTCGGTCTTAAACTCTCATTTTTGCATTACAGTGTGCTTGTGTTCCCAGTCAACCTAGTTTAGCCTTAACAAGTCATTAAACCCTTTGCATCTATAGTAGTGATGAGGTAAAAATCACACCTTTACTGGCCCCTTGTTATTAACTTTGATATTTTATTGGAGAGGTTTTTGATTAGCAGGATTAATAAATTTTGCTTACCTGCTGTTGTCATTAAGGATTCTTTGGTTGTTGCTCATGTATCTGCTGTTCTGAATCTTACAAAATGAAACATTAACTTGCTGGATGTCCCACTAATACTGGAAAGGGCTTGCTAAGTGCATCACCTGCTTTTCTGTTCTTACTGAGATTAACACTTCCTTTGGAAGAGCAATGAAAAAGATTACTTGTGTTCAGACTGGACCAAGTCTGTTGTGCATATTTTTTCTTTCCGCTACCCCATACCAGGCTCAGTATTCAAAGAACAACTTTAGGGTTTCTGGGGAGCGGAAGGATACAGTAAAAATGTTTCCATTTGTGTAGTGTTCCCAATCAGGACTCTGTAGGAAAAAGACCTTGGGTACCCCATTTCACTGCAAGCTAATGCAGTTAACTGTTTATTTTTCAGTTTTGACAACTACTCTGCTAATGTAATGGTCGATGGAAAACCAGTCAATCTGGGTTTGTGGGATACAGCTGGTCAAGAGGACTATGACAGACTACGTCCGCTCTCCTATCCGCAAACAGTAAGAACTACAGTGTGAAACTAGAAAAAAAAAATCTGTACAGCTTTGTCTAACATAAAGGTTTTTTCTTTTTGAACATAAGGCCAATGTTGTCACATCTGGAGTTGTATTTATTAGTAACAGTGACTTGTTGCAAGCTACCTTCCTTCATTTTACATGCTGTAGCTGTAATGTTATCCTTGATGTGTGTACAGTTGCACAAATGTTAAAGTTTGCATGCTTGTGTATTTGCATGCACTGATATATGTTGGCTTTTGTGTAGCTGCAGCCTCAGAAACAACTGTAATGCTTGATTTAAAACAAGAAACAAACAAACCCACCCCAAAACAAACAAAAAACCCCCCTCTCTGTGAACAGTTCCATCAGCTAGTCCATTGATTTTAAGTTTAGCATGCTTGCCAAAAGCAGGGTTTGTTTTTGTTTTCAGGCGTGCTGTTTGGCTGCAACCTGACACTGTCACTGCTAAGCACTTGATATTGTTTAGTCTCTGAAGATGTTCTAAATGTGAAAGAGGCAGCACTGAATGAAGATACTATTAGTATTGACAGAGTCTGCGTCAGAACTTTCAAATGTACTTAAGCCTGTGGTTATTTTATTACTTATTGTAGTTTGTGCTATAACATCAATACAGATGTGCTTCTGTCCTCCATGCTTGCAATTGGTTAAGTCCTGTCAGCATGCTGCATCTTTCCTTGTATAAGGAAAATGCTGAAGTAATCTGCTCTCTTCTTTCCAGTGTGACTTAAGCTACAGTTAATCTTTGTAGAGGCTGGTTTTCTAATCTCTTCAGAGCAGTTACTTTTATCTGGTGAAGCTGTGCTATAGGTAAAGAAAGGTGGTAATTTACAGGGGGTTTTGGCATTGATTGTTGTTAGCTGTCAAATATATAGTCAATGCTAATTATGTAAAATGCAAAATTATTCCAATTATTCTACAGCATAACTGCTCTCTTGAATAATGTGAATCTTGCTTAATAAACTATGGTGCTTTTTTAGTACACTGACTTAATTCACAGTTTTCCTTAATTCACTGCTCACTAACTCTTACAATTAGGCTTTTCCATCAGTTACGATACCCAAGATGGATATGAACTTGCCAGTTGTAGGCAACTCTAGTAGAAATGCCAGAAATACCTCCCTTTCCTAGGAAGAGAGACAGTGGAAAGCTTTTTTTTTTCCCTACTACTTTCATATTTATAGGATACTTAGAATTTAAGCTTTGCTTAACATTGTGAAAGTATTTTATTCACTTTATGTGAAAGTATCTCAGGGTAGAATAAGGTATGCTGAAAGATTTCTTAACAGTGTGAGAAGGCAGAGTTGTAAGGCAGAAGATTGCTCTTCCCTGTGGCAAAGGGACAGAATGCATGTGCATGTCTTCAGCCTGCACTGTGGCTTTCTGATAGACTGCAAAAGAATTCCATGTCAGTCTGAGCATATTCTTGGGGAAAAATCTCTTCTGTATAAGCATGTATGATGTTAAGCAAAAGTTTGAAGTACTTTCAGTTATTTGGATTGTGTTTTACAGCAGAAAATGAAACAGGGTGGTAAGCCTTGGACTTACGAAGCAGTCCAGATTTTTAGACTTGGGCAGTATGTAAGCTTCATCATCACTTAGGGAGAAAACCCCACGAGAACTAACAAAAAGCACAGAGGAAGAGAACAGTGGAGCTAATGAAGCCAGACTTTTGTTTTTTTAATCTGTATTCAGCCTCCCCCTTCCTTTGCTATGCTATTTAAAACTTGCCCCTCATGTGTTCTGGTGGCCCTCTCTTTCCCTATATGGGCACCTGAACTAGGTTCTGGGCAGGTGAAAGCAGGTATTGCTGGTTACTTGGCCAATATGTGTACCTCAATTAGCCACCCAGCAGTTCGACAGCTGTTAACTTCACAGGAAGAACTTTTCCATAGTGGAGGCATTAATTTTATATGTTTTTCCCTTACTCATATTTTTGTATTTTTCAGATTTCTCTATATATACAGAAATGTAATACCTTCTGAATGTATTTGAAATCCACTGGTATTTCAAAATACTTGGGGAAGGACAAAGTTGGGACAGAAAAGATGGTTAACTTTCTTTCCTCAGGAGACCAAATCAAAATGAAAAGCTGGGAGGATGCTTTTCATGAGGGGTTTGCTTTTGCAAGTTTCCTCTGACAATGCAGACAGACATTGAGAGGTTTAGGGGGAAGTTTGGTGCTCTTTTCTGGATGCAGGGAGTTGGCTGTGCTGAATTACAGGGCAGTGTCTCTATCAAGAAGAAAAAGCACATTGTGAATATTTGTGAGCACACACTGCTGACTGAGAGAACATTTTCACTTAAATTCATTTTAGAAGTAACTTTATCTCCTACTGTTACTAGGTTGGAGGAACCAATGGTAAGAATCTATCTTCCAGTCTGACAGATCAACCTATTGCCGTATGTAAAACTTTAAATAAACTTCAGTTCCAAGTTCTGTCATCTTGTCTTGCTTATGGTAGTGATAAATTGGCCCCTATTTTTTAAACAGCTACTTTTCTTGGAACTATTAAGTTACTAGATCTGAGAATTGTTAGCAAATCTCATTTATATCAGTTGCTAAGACAAAACCTTTTGCAAATAAATAGCTTTTCTTCCTACTTACTAAGATTGGTAGTGTGCAAGACACCTGAAATCTTCAAATAATTCCTCATGGTTACACTGAATTTTTTGATCTCTGGAGCTAGAAAAGGAGAGGGTCTGCATAATGTGCAGAACTTCTGCAGGTTTGTGGTGACTGAATTGGAAAACAGAAGTAGTGGCCATAGTATCACATGATCTGATGTTGTTTCTTTCTTCTTCTGGGACACTGCTACGGAAACTTGTTGGGGTGATGCATGAACAACTGGGTTGCAAGTGCTTAGCAGTGCAGATGTCAGATGCTGACCTAACAAAATGCCTTGAAATGCAGCACAATCAACTAACATTCTGAAATGCCTGATTCTTTACCACATTTGATACTGGAATAAGTACGGATGCAAGAGGTAGGTTGGGGGAAGATGGGCTTGTGTGAGAGATGCTTATGGAGTTTTGGGTCATACAACAAGATTAGTCATCTTCAGCTTCGATGGAGAAAATTATTCTGAATGCTTGTAGACTACAGTGTGTCGTGTATGAAGCTCACTGGTTTTTGACTGTACAGCAGTTAGTGTAAACATGTGCTCTAAAATGTTTTTACCTGTGTTTACTTACAATCTTCCTTCTGCCTTCAACTGAAAAGTGAGATGTGTAAGATCCCTGAAAACACCCACTTTTCTCTCTGCTTCCTTATTATTTAGAAAGAGAAGGAACTTTGTGGTTTTTAATACCCTTCTCAATTCTAATTTGGTTATAGAGATTCTGAAGTCTTTGCATACTGATATTCAGTAGAACTGACACTTCTACAGGATTTTTCTGATTTGGGCATGAAAGTAATAATTGTAAAAACTATCATTTTATGATTTTTAAAAATTCCATACTGAGTACTTTGCCATTTAAGACTAATATACTGCTCTACATTTATTAGTGCTGTATTCGTATTTTAAAAACTGAGGCCAATGGTAACACTTTGAAACACCCTATACTGATGAGTTGCACATCTTTTGGGGCTTAGATCACTTAAAAAGTTTGCAAAGAGTATCCAGCCTCAGGTTAGAGGCCAGTCTAACAACTTGTCACTGCTTCCTGGGTTTGTCAAGGATCTGCAGTGTTCGGTTTTGGTGGGTTTTTTTGAACATCGGTGAGGGAGATGACATTTTGGGAAAAAAGCTTGCAGTGCAATGGTATTAGCGTTTTAGTTGCTGGCTACTGCAATAGCTGATTTTAAACTTGATTACAGTCTATCTGTTGGTTCCCCCCACCCTTTGTGTCTGCTTGTAGCTGCCTGGGAAGGGATTTCCCTCTGGGAGAGCTACCCCTAATGGTCCTGTGCAGTTGTATCCTTGACCTTGCCTTTTGCAAGTGCAGTAGAGGTGCTGTGACATTGGCCTTTTCAGGGTGAGGAGAGTTCGTGAAGGTTGCTCTGCTGGCCTAACTTCAATTCACCTGTTTTGCAGGATGTCTTCTTAATCTGCTTTTCCCTTGTGAGTCCTGCTTCCTTTGAAAATGTCCGTGCTAAGGTAAGTACAAGCTGGTATCACTTTGTTTCTAAGCGTTCAGCTTAGTGTTCACTTTACAGCAAGTGTCTGGAAAATATTAGGTGATTATTTTTTTCTTTTAAATTTTGGTTTTGGCAGGTGATGTGAAATGTAGTTTGAAAAGGCAGGAGCGTGTTTGTGTAACTTTTAAGTCATGCAAGTTCAGGGCACATCAAATACTTTCAAGTATGAGTCATTCCTTGATACATTGATACAATAACAGTACTTTTCAGCCAACAACATGCCAAGATCCCAAACAGGAATTTCCCTTTTAATGCAACTTAAAAGCAAAAATTAAAGCACAAATTTGTGTAAACATCAGGTTGATATTTGCTTCTAGCACCAGGCAGCAGTGAGCATATGCTGTGTTGCCCTTGCAGCCTCTTGTGCCCTTGACAGCTGAGCTGTACAGTACTGTGGAGACCTTGCAAGTAAGAGGTGGTCTCGTGGGTGAGGGAAATGCAGATCAGCAGTTTTCTGGTGTGTGGAGAAAGTACAGCCCTTAACAGGGTACACTTTTTAAGTATACAGAAATACCTCTTGCAGAATTTTTAATGAAGCCAGCTGTAAGCTCTTTTCTAATACTGCCTTCATGGGGCCTTGTGTTCTCCCCTTTACTCCTTGACTCTTGAAAGTGTCACCAGCCTTTTAATCGGACGCTTGAGAGCCTTTGTGGAAACGTCCCCACTACACAACCTGTGCTGTTGTTTTGCAGTGGTATCCTGAGGTGCGGCACCACTGCCCCAACACCCCCATCATCTTAGTGGGCACCAAACTCGATCTCCGGGATGATAAGGACACTATTGAAAAACTGAAGGAGAAGAAGCTGACTCCCATCACCTACCCACAGGGCCTTGCCATGGCAAAAGAGATTGGTATGACGGCAGCGGGGTTACTGTTGGCTCGATCTGAATTTTGTTTGTGGAGGATGTACCTTAATTAAAGGAAATGCCTGGCCTCTGTGGTGGAGGTGGCTACAAGCAGTGCTTCTCCCATTGTGGAAAACTTTGTAATTGCCTTTTTGCTCTCCACAGGTGCAGTGAAATACCTAGAATGCTCAGCACTTACGCAGCGAGGCCTCAAGACAGTGTTTGATGAAGCTATCCGAGCAGTTCTGTGCCCCCCTCCTGTAAAGAAGAGGAAGAGAAAATGTCTGCTGCTGTAAACGTTACCCTCCCCCACCCCAGTCCAAACCCTGTGCTTTGCTCAGAACAATGGAGCATTCACATTCAATGCCAAGTTTTTCTGTTATAAATTAGTTCTCTTCCATAAAGTCTTGAACCAATCAACAATTTCATGGTTTCATTTGTTTAAAGTATGAAAGTTAACTTGCATTCTTCTAAAAGCGAACTCCTGAAAAGACAAACCTATGTAAAGCCTTATTTTTAAAATCCTATTCTTGCTCATTTAAGTGTTGCCAAACTATCTGCTGAACTAAGTTGCATTGTTGTGCTATGAACACTAAGCACTAAACTGTTTTTTAAAGATTCTTCTTGAAGATGACTCTAATTTCTGGTAGGAAATGCAAAAACACTTTCTAGTTTTTCACAGTAAGTAACAGTACCGTATAATTAGCAAAACACTGCACTCTGATGTGTTTTATTATTAAATGTTTTCTCAACCCAGTCATTGCATAGCGTTGTGTATCGAACCTAAATCTTTGACAATGACTGACACCCTCAAGTCACAGTGTAAAATGCTTTATCATTGGTAAGGGCTTGGTTGCAATCTAGTTCTTGCTGCTGTGATTTAAAAAAAATAAATAAATAACTATTCTTACTGAAGTGTATCTAGTCCTTTTGACAGCATTGTATTGTGATGGAGAAATGAAGAGTGGGTTGGATCAGATGCTGGTGCCAGACAGTATTTTGACACTGTACAGATGACTTGCACTACACTGCCAGGGTAGTAGAAACTGAATTGACTTTTAGTGCAGGTTAAACTCAGCCACCATTTTCCCTGAGGTGCAGTAGTGAAGAGGTTGGTGTTCACAGGTAAATTCTGTTGGATTTCAGGTAGGGCATTCATTTAGGTACAATTCTGAACAGTCATTCCCACAACTGTTGTGTAGTAAATGCTTTTTCTTGTAGAATCTTTTTACTGAGCAATATAACTTGTATTTTAAACCCTTTCTGATTATAAAATTTGCTTTTTTTTTTTTTGGTAGAGTAGAATGTTCAAGCATATCCTCCTTATTTTCCTGTTTTTTCTGACCCAGTAAGTTATGCTTTCTGAGGAGCTTTTAGTCCATTAACTAGGTGTAAAAATCATGTGAAGCAGCTTTACACATTTTAGTAATTTTTATATTTTAAACCTCTATAAACTATGAACCTTCTCAACTGTCACTGCCAATATCCCCACCACTGTAACATGACTAATGCAGACAAGTGTTCTTTATGTCACTCCATGTACATGTGCAGCCTAGATTGAGTAATGGTAACTTGGGTCTGTGAGGTTCTGTAAATTAGTGCTAATGTTCTGTACATTCTAAACTGGCAGGAAATACAATGTTGAACTACACCCTTTCAACCACTAAAGCAAAATTTAAAAATAAAAGTTGCAAAATTGTGAAGTTTTTACATTGATCTTTTGCTAATGCAATTAGCAGTATGTTTTGCATGTATGACTTAATAAATCCTTGAATCACATGTGTGGTAATGTTTGAGTTTCTGAGCAAGTGTTCTCCTTGTCCTGAATAATCTTCTCTCCTTGGGTGCCCACAGCAGTGTGGCCTTTAGCTCTCCCCAGAGGCTCTTTCAGTGATGCCCTGATGTTAAGAACTAAAATTAAATACGGTACTTTGCAATGTTACTTCAGAGGCTGACATGAGCATTTGCCTTGTTACTAGCTCAAATGATGTTTTAAAGCTACACAACCAGGGAAAACCACACCTGTTTTGCTAGTTAAAATTTAATTTAATTTAATAGTTTGTGAAACCGTGGCTCTGGTAAGTTTGTGCTTCAATGCCTCCTTTTCAAGGTAGAGGCAGGCTGCAGGGCTGGGAGCAGGCTGCCCCTCCCTGGGGAGGAGCAGGGCTGAGCCTTCGCTGGCGTGGGGACTCCCCTTGCACAGCAGCTGTAACCTTGGAAGGGCGGTCACACCCAGCGCGCCTCAACATAGGACAACACTTTTTTTAGAGCTCATTTTATTTTTGTCTCCATAGTAAATAAATACCACAGCAGGAACATCCACATGGTTATTCTCAATCACATCATGGTACTTATTTCAATCAATACTTTTTAATAAGAAATGCTGCTGTGCTTTCAAAACCAAACGTTAAAATGGCTGCAGACTAGAAATAAAGAATCCACTTTTTTAAAGTCAGTACAACTGGTTACACATTTTTTGGGAAAATTAGATCAGGGCTCCTGCTGGAGCTAGAGCTAGTGACAGAGATGATGCCAGAGCATGAACAGATTGTTTTGTTCTCATTAAGTGGTTACAATATTACTTCACTTTAAAATCAAGAAAAGTAGTCATATGGATCAACAAATAGAAAAGACAGGTAGATTCAAGAATATTGCACATGTATGTCCAAGCAGCTCTTAACCACAACACTCCCCCCC
>NW_020799118.1:7602705-7615587 GCF_003259725.1 Athene cunicularia | reverse complement strand
CCCCCCCCAGTCTGTAAGAAAAATAGTGAAATAGTGCAATCGATCAGCAGGGCCAAGGAACAACCACGTGGGCACCCGCCTGCTCCCCCCACCCCCCCGGACACCCACTTACCCCGCTGTGGCTGCTGAGCTGGTGCAGCCCCACGCCCTGCCCGCCTGCTCTCCGTGCTCCTGTCACACAACACCCACCGGGCTGGTCACAGAGGCGGGGGGGTGACAGGATGCTGAAGCAGAACTGGATTTGTTTTTAAGGTCTGCCAGGGCTCTGCTCTACTGTGTCCTCACGCCCACCCTGGTCAAGGCTTCAGCTGGCACCTCAGCTCCTGTGTGCCAGCATGTGCAGGCTCAGCTAGAACTTGTCTTACTGTTCTGTTTTGTAAAACTCAACCTTCAGCATAAATGCAGACCCTGTGCTTAAACCAGCGTAACATTACTTGAGGTCACTGCCAAAGCAAGGGCCTGAAGACCCTTGTTTAGTTTATGCAACACCAGAGAAGTACTGAAATACACTTAGGTATGAACGTGGAACATGTCCTGAATACTTGAAACCTGCAAAAAAAAAACCAACCCCACAGCTCATCTGCAAGCTGTGGTTATACTACGTTGGTGTGACATTCTCGTGTTCGACAAGAAATACACGATCCACGGTCCTGAGACAAACTGTCCAGCGCTTTGAGCACAACATCTGGCATGTGGTCTGTGATCATCTTGGGACTTATTAAAATGCTGCTGAAGACTGTTTCAGTTGACCACCTTGCTGTATATTTAACATCTGAAGAGCACAACCTAAAAAAAACAGAAACGCACCACACGTACAACAGCCCAGACTGCCAGAACCGGAGCTCAAGGCCAAGCCCAGAACAGGCCCCCCCAGACCCTGCTCAGGGAGGCATCAGAGCGCGGTTCTGACCTGCCCCAGCCTGCAGTGTCCCTGGAGGCAGCGCTACGCCCTGCACCAGTGACAGCAGCTGTCAAACAACCCTGCTCAAAGAACCAGGGGAGGAGCCTGAGGGGTTAAGTACTGCACATTCACACGGTTAATGTCACATTTAGGGAATAAGACACAGTGGCAGCAGTAGGAGACTAGACACTAGATTTAAGGCTGCGTGTATGTATTTAGGATTTTATTTTACAGAACAGTGCATGATGGGGGCTCTTGTGTGCTAGTCCAATTAAGAAAAAACATGATTAACTGCTGTGCTGTGGAATAAATGAAAGAAAAGAAATGAACTCAAAAGTAAGGTAGAAGAGCAACCCTTGAGAAACCATGCCAGGCCACAAGTGTTAAAACATCTAACTTGTAAAACCAGTATCAATATTGTTAAACATTAAAGATGTGAAGCTTAAATAAAATATTAATCTACTGAACAGGAGGAAAAAAAAGTGGACTTCTCCATCCCTTTTCTTCCCTCTTCTGTACAGTACAGATTTCCCACCCCCCCCCGTAAGTCAGTCTTATGCAAGTTACAGATGCTCTTATTTCCATTTGGGAATGAAATGAGAGGATATCAAGTACTGCCTAGCTCATGGGCTGTTTCAGGTTGTTTTGTCTAAAAAACTAGTATCAATGAAACACAAACAAAAAACCCATAAACACAACACTGCCCCAACAAAACCCCAATCCTCGCCCTTCCAGCAGTTTCAGCTTTTCTGCTGTCTTTGTCTCACCTTCCTGCACACAGGAAGCCAAGGACAGGGAACTAGAGGCTGCATGGGCACTCTGCTTACTGGGGCAACTGCACCTCTCTAGTATGGCTCGGCTGGTGTTATGGGCAATAATTTGCCTCTTTCTCATTGCCAATATTCATGTGACTACTCAGTAATGAGGTATTTTGTTATCACTTCACTCCTACCAGGACATAAGACAGTTGCAGGCAGGAACTGCAGCCTGCCAAAGCTGAACCTCACAGTCATCTCATTTAAAACCATCCCCTGAGCACATGCAATGTCTGGGCAGAATAAGGCACGCAGGCATGAAGAGAAACAGTTTCCAGGGCCTGAAGTGGAACAGAAAGAAGCAGGGCGGCAGAGAGTAAAAACTGAAAGGCTGCTTAATGTGTCATAACCACAGATGGGTATTGGAGATGCAGATGAGATGCAAAGCTGGACATGTGTACTTACAAAGTGAGAAACAGCTTTAAGATTTTAGGAAAACAGGACAGGGGTGTTCATTATTCTACTTACCTCCTAGAGCTGGATTCTTCTACAACATGGATAATCTTTCCAGGAAGATACAGATGAGGATACTGAGGTGGTGAATTTAAGTGTGACTCATCCTCAAGGGCGTTGTATGAAGGTGACCGATGAACCATTAAACTCTCCTCAGCCAGCAGTGGCTGGGTAAGGGCATCTTGGTTTCTACCATCCAGCTCAGTTGGGAAGTTATCTGGATCTCCTCCAAATACTTCGTACCAACACCCCCGCAGCAAAATCTGGTACTGAAATCAGAAAGAAACACAGCTGAACTGAGGTTTGGCACCTCTTCAAGTGACTTGTTCTAGTTGTGTGCTTGCACACACACCATCTGAAACTACAATGAAAAGATTAAAAATGACTGTATGCATATGCTCCCCAAACTTCTTGTTTGAAAAAAGCCCTTACTGCACTCTCCCCACAGTAATATCTACTTCACTGATATCTAACCCAAGTCACTAGTAACACTACAGAAAACATGATGATCTTCACCAGACAAATGTGTGGAATCTGCTCTGCAGATTTTTCTTGCACCCGTAGCTTCTAACCGTCTGTTATCTTATTCTGTATTTACAACATCACCCAGGCCCTCCACATGACTCCTCATCCTGGGACTACACAGAAATCTTGTGGGTAAAGCAGATTTAACTTTAGCTGTTCGGAAATGGCAGTTCTGAATCTTTAAGCCACTCCCCTATACCTCCAGTATCATCTCGCCCAACATCACACAGTTTCAGCACTTTTAAAACTGTGTTTTCACTAACAGTAAAAAGAAGAGGTAAGCAATTACTACTGTTACAGAAAAATGTTTGCTTTCCAAATGGATTCTGAAGATAAAATGTAAGTAAAAGAACTTACTTACTGATACTAAATGGTTATTAAAGGAAGTAATCTTACTGATTTTTAATAATTTTAGATGATTTTCCCCCCATCTTTATTTTTTAATAGTTTCCTTTATCAGCATTATCTAGCAAAGAGATCGTTTCAGGTCTTGGATGTTACACACAGGTATCTTCCAGGTCTTTCTGAATCTTAATTTCCAACAAGACAGCTTTACAGGATAAGAGACTAACACAAATGTTGCCAAATTAAAAACAAACTTTTGTTCCAAAACACAACCGTAACTCTCATCATTAAGATTAAAAACACACACACCAATTGTCATTTCATTAAAGCTGGGGCTTAACCCAGGTAACAATTCCACTGACTTTTAACCAGGAACTGCATTTAGTTACCTTGGGTCTGTTGCAGTTTGCCACAATTCTCACTATTCTCCTCTTTAAATCCTCCATGTTGGGCATACTTAACCTGTATAAACACATGTAGAAGAAAGTAAAGCAAAACCTCCTATCCTCTGCAATCTGACACATCCCTGAAAGAACAATTTAAAAATATTTCCATCTCACCTTGCAACAAGGTCCTTTCCAACAATGACTGAAACAATGAAATGCTTAGTGTAATCTGCCAGTGATTTGCTTAAAAAAAAAAAAGATGCACTTTAGATATACTAAAGAGATAGTCACACTTGAGTTTTATGATGATCTTTATCATTCAATAAAAATACAAATATGTGGCAACAGCAGCAGCATTTGCAGTCAGTTCTTCAATCAGCTTTCAGACCTACTTGCTGCAGATGACAGAGTAACTTCAATGCTGATAACAGCATGTGTGGATGTCAAACAGGCCAAGCTAGACTAGGCAGGTGAGCATTTTCTTTCTGAAACATTTATTTTAAACTCTAATTATACTATCTGAATTTACTAGATAGATGTCATTCTGTTATTTCCCCAAGAACTCGACTGTAATTCAAGATTGAGCACATCTAATCCTGGTGGAGAATGTATAAACAAGCTCCTAACACAGTCCAGCCCAGAGTTATCATCTAACATATTTGTCAACTACTTTGAAGATTTTTACATCTTTGGCACAGAACCAAATAGCAGAAGTAAGTCTCCTACCTTAAGAGTCCTCCTGGAGGAGAAAAGGCATAACATCTTAATGTTGGGAAAGAGTTCCTGAGCATGATCGCCAATATAGAAGCTGTTCCACCACCCAAACTGTGACCAACTATCACAAGTTTATATTCCTACAGACATAAAGAGAAGTCTGAAACATAGACGGACACAGAAAAAGCTTTGAGTAATTTTTCTGGCAAACCAAATTATTTGGAAGGTAACTTACTGGAGCAATTGTGAAAGCCTGGTTTAAAATTCCATCATTTATTAGCTTTCGATAGATGTAATTTGCAGCTTGAGTTATTCCCTACAAGACAGGATTTAGTTAGAAGAGTATATCCAATCTGAAGTGGGATACATGTATACTTTAAATACAACACCATCACAGAAAAACTTTCTTTTTGCAGAGCTGGTCTTTTCTTTTAACATGCTCCTGACAGAGGTCTAGTTATAACCAAGTGGTCTTGTCCATAATGGTTAAAAAGTTTTTGGAACGTTTAATAAGGACATAAAGTCTGACAAGAGGATTACAAATTCTAGCTTGCAGTTCCAGAGGCAGCATTTGATGCAACAACCAAGTCACTGAAATAATTTGTGCAATCCATCTCACAAGAATACTCTTCCATTCAACTAAAGGATCCCATGTGTTCATAGTTTCCTTACTGCTGAGATGATTTAAAACCAGCTACAGACTGCACACACCTTATGCACAAAGCCGTTCTCTAGAACATCCTCCAGCGTCAAGTCTTCACAATCTGCTGACAGATCAGTGAGAATGTCCTGTAAACAAGAGCTTTTGTCAGAGCCCTCTGCAGGGCTTCACGGCTCTTGGGTCCGGCTCTGCTACTCCACACTGCCACAGGGACATCACCAAGCTGAACTCCAAGTTTGTAAGCAACAGAACACAAGCCACCATAAGCCACCACCCAGGCAAATATACACAGCAATCACAATTCTGATTTCAGCAACTATTTCCAAGCTGCACAGACAGACATTACAAATGCACCTCCACTTACAGTGAAAAGGAATTACCTCTGCCTGCCCTCCATCTCTCTCGCAGTGGCACAGGGAATATTACCCCTCCAAGGACAGGAGGGCTGACAGCTTAAGCCTGGAAGACTCATACCTGAGAGTGAGTTGTTTTCCCGTGTGCCCGTGTAACAAAGTTTCCTCTAGACACTACAGTTCACCCATTTCTACAAAGCTAATCATATAGATCAGATGGATGATACCTCAAAAGACAAGGTTCCTCTCACTGCAACCACAATAGCTTCTTTTTTGTGATCCAAAGCAACAAAAAATGGAATCTCATAGATCTGGAGGGGAAAAAATGTAATCAGTAAAGACACCAACTTTTTATAAGAGTAAACATTTGTCCTCACCTTCTGAAAGCTCTCTTACTGAGCTCTCTTTATTGTATTATGGAAAGAAGCTGAATTATTTTCTTATCAAGTTATTATAAGTGTCTTTATTGCAATACTGAGACAGATTTATGTCAATGGTTTTGTGGCTGTTCCTTTAGATTAGGAAAAAAAAAAAATCAGAACTGAATGCTTCAGGGCCTGCTTTCACTTGGCTTTGCATCTTGCATGTTATAAATGCTGAGGGCAAAAGTAGAAACTCCACCCCTTGCTTTCACTGAATTAATCACTAAGTTTTTTTGCTGAATGCCTGTCCAGATTGTTTACCTTGTTATGAAAACTGATATGAATGAAGTCTCTGTACTGCAGTCCTGTTATTTTTAGGATGGATCCAAAGTGAAAGTTATGACGATCACTGCCAGTTATATCAGAATCTGTTGGTCTATTTCCGCAACTAACAAACACAGAAGAGAAAAACTTTCATGTTCAAATTTTTTAGGTTTCCTTTCAAGGAATCAAACTCAGTTACATTTGCAGAAGATTTCTGCCAGGAATCAAATGTTCTTTTGAAAATTTTTTTAATATATTTTTTTTCCCAGTAATACCAGTAGTCTGATACAAGATGTCACCTCCGCCCACAAACCTGGTTTTGCCGAGCAGCATGCCATACATTTTCAGCTCAAGGACTGGCAAATTACACTGTTGCTACAGGACTATCAGCAGGGTAAACAATGCAATAAGAGAAAAATTCTTAAGACTACAGGCCAATGACAGAAAATACAAACAAGCAAAGGGGAAATTAAAAAAAATTCTGTACAGCAGGCTTCTCTCATGTTTTATCCACTGTATTATGTGATTTGGGTTTTTTTCCAAGTAATTTTTATTTCAGTAGGTTAAATAATTTCATGTTACTAATTAAGAAAATAATGATTACAGTCACAATGTCCGTGGTCACTTAAATATACAGTAATCCTACGCAGCATTATGCATACTTCAATACTGACTGTAAACATTTTTTTAGTAAAGGGAGAAAAGGGAATAAAAAACCATGGAGATTGGAAGGACAGGTAACTTTTGCTAATCCTTTTAAGACAAGGAAAACTGTTGGTACATACTTATTTCTACACATACATGTGCCCAGAAGGTAGCTCTAAAAAGCCTCAATTTAAAATGTTTGGTTTATTTCCAATTCTTCCTTTGTCATTTTGCTAAATGAATTTTATCTCTCCCAGTCACAAGCTTATCTTAAGAAATAAAAGCTAATGTGTTTCTGAGGGTGGAAAGATGTTAGAATTTTGTTTCTACTTTGATGTTTCAATTTGTGAAAGATAACTCCACCAGTCAAGCTCATGTACTCCCAAGAGTGATATAAAGTAATGCAACAAAAATTTTGCTACTGAAACTATTTTATGTCTGCTAATGCTAGTTAAATAAAAGGAAGTTATGTGTTTTTAAGCTCTTGATCGAACCTACCAGTCACCACTGAGCTTACAGAGGGCAGTAAATGGGTTGGTGTATATGTAGTAGGGCCAGCCATAAGCAGCTGCAGCGAACAGCATGTAGTGAGCAGCATTCTCCAGTTCAATATCCAAATCGTCTGTCTGAAAGGACACGGGGAAAGAAAAGGAAGGAGAGCAAGAAAGGGGTGTTAGGCAGCCCCAAAATAAAACCTGAACGCATACTAGTGAAATGAAATGTGCACTACCCAAAAGGAAAACCTCAAGGTCTGAGAAGAATCAGAAATAGCCACTGATATTCCAGGAATAAGCCTGTTTATTTACATAGCTACGCAGCTCAAGGATCTTGAAAAGCTCTCATTAAATTAGTTTCTTCCAAACTTATACATCAATAAGCTCAATACTGAACACGGCATTCACTCCAAATATGTTAATTAAGGATGTCAAAGGAATGGCTAAGGAGCCTGTAGCAGACCTCTCTGGTAAGCATGACCCCATCACACTGGCTGGATTCAAAAGGAATTTGATAGAAATTGATTGAATTAGAATTAACATACTTGGAAGAAACACAGACCAGAGAAGGTGAAATAATTTACAAAGGCATTTTACCATAAAGAACTAGCAAAAACTAGCAAACTGTAACCTGTTTTTGCTTCTTATCTTGTCTGGGTATTTGCAGTAGACATAAACAGACCACAATACTAAAAGACTAGCTTTTCAGTTATGTGCACATTCTCTCCCAGCTCTTCAACAACAATCAAATGTCCTAAATGGCTCCTTTTTGTACTTATTTCCCCATTCATTTAAGTTCTATTTATACAAAAGCAGACAAATGTTTTGACTGCAAACTCATCAAGATGTCTTCACTGCATGTATTAATAAACTGTTGTGAATTTTTACAGTGGTGTTTAATCTTGTTAAACAAACAAAACCAAAACACCCTTGTGCAAAGAACTGCATTTCAACTTGATCTGGTACCACCTCTTAGAGTAATTGTGCCAGAGGCTGCAATGACCCTATCTTACCACAAGGGATGATGGAGAATGACACAGGACTTCTTCAGGCTCTTTTGGGCAACTTTCCATTTTATCTTGCTCTTGATGGAGCAGAGTCAAACCAGCTGCTATGTCACTTGGCACCAGATCAGTGTCCTGTACAAAGAAATGAAAGGGCGCTTAAAACTATCCCACACCTCAACACGGCAAGACTCTCATAAGAAAATGCACATGGAATTCTATTTTTTCAGTTTATATAAATGCATTTCACTCGGAGACAATGTGCATCGGAGAAATAGGTCACAGCAGCATCTAACCTCCCACCCCTTTTGTACACATCGAATGTTTTCTTCAGCAAGACCAATGACAATTCTACCCCTGAAGTTCATCACTTAACAAGATCCCTGACAGAGTCCTTGCTCAGCCATACAGCAAATAGCGGTCCAGACATTATTGATCACTGTTCTATACCACCATGTGAAAAGTCCTCTATGCTGAGAACAACTAAGAAAGATTTTACACAGAAGGCTCAAGGGTTTTTATTCAACTATCTGGGGCAGTTCTCTCTGTGTGATTCACATCCTCGAGCCTATAAACCACTGAGTAGGCTGTAATCAGCATGCCCAAGTACTGCTTCATAAACAAGAACTGTTAGTCTTGAAATCATGAACAGACTTCAAAGTCAACATTGAACCGACTGCCCAAGCAGTAGGTGACATAAACTAGAGCTCAAACACCACTCCCATTTGGCAGTTGCTCTCTGTTGCCAAAAAGCAACTTCCTGCATGTGCACGCTCTAGTCTGGCACGTGCTCAGAGGTGGCTCAGAATGGGAAGACTGCCGTAACATACTGTGGGGCTCATTTTTTTAATAGTCAGAAAGTAATCTGATTCTTTGTTATGGGTATAAGTCCTTACTCATCATCAGTAGGAAAAATGCCTCGATCTTGATAAATTTAGGGAAAGAAAATCCCTTGTTGTCCTGACTAGATACTCACCTAAGGAGAAAGAATGCTGTTTTCTCACAGCCTTTGTTAAAGGGAGAGAAAAATCAGTGTGTAAACCTTGTACAAGAACCACCTTTAATTTTGAAAGTGGCATATTCAAAACCTGATTTCAAGGCACAGGGTAGCAGGGACCTCTGGCTGAACAAAGGTACATGTGTGTTGCAATGTCTGCATTCAAAGCTAGTCAAAAGAGAAAAAAAAGCTTTCCATCTTACTGAGAAGTAGTTGCGGAAAAGCTCTGCGATACTCGTAAAAGCCACTCGATGATCATCATCTTGCACAATACAACAACACAGTAACCTGATTCTTTTTTCCCAGACTCTGGTGGCCGTGTTCTTCACATTATACAGCAACTGCCCTGACTGGCTGCTTTCCAGGTTCCGATTTACACTATCAGTGAGGTAAAAGGTCTTTTTTCCCCCAAGTGGATCAAAGACAATTACAACTCCAATGATGGTAAAGATGATGATAACCCAGCTGCAAAACAGAAGTGGGATAAAAAGTCCATGAAACCAGATGCTTCTGACAAGTATGCAAGAAAGCACAACTATAGATCTTGACAGAAAACAGTTAGGTATGAAATACTGTATGAACACCATCTGTTACAATCTTAAGGGTGCATATTTTGTTATGGGGCTTTCAATGCCCTAGGCACAAGAACAAGGCCATCGGCTCATTTCACACAGGGCACCAAACTCAAACTCACAGCCCTGTGCTTTGGAAATAGTAACCCAGAGGTATGAAGGCTCCATTTTTCACTACCAGTGATCTAGTTACTACCCTCTTCACACTTACCCAGCTTTCTACATTCCCACCTATCCCTCTCACCCTTCCTGATCTTCACCTCCTTTCCTTCACTCTAGCACGTGCTCTCTCAAGGCAAGTAGCTCAAGCTTGTTTAGGGAAGGATATCAACTTGTTCTACCTGTGTAGATATAAAAATTCTTCATCTTCCACAATGAAAACCCTTCTATGAGAAACCACAATCATTTATAAGAAATATCAAAGTCTCCAACTGCTGGAAAAGCCTTCAATAAATACATACAGAAAACACATCAGCAGTATTTTCCATCTCACGTACACTATCAAGCTATGATTTGGAGGGGAGGCACCTCTACCTTGCAATAACTGTCCCCATGATGACATTTATCACAGTCTTCTCACAGTGCACACTGCTGTCTGACACCCATACAGCTCCTAAAACAGCCCAGATGAGTTCAGGCAAATAGAGAAGTAGGCGAGTATAAAGTAGCTTGGGAAGTGATTTTCTTGGGCCTGGATTAGATATTGTTCCTGAAATGACAAGGAATTTAAAAGAAGAACTGTTCATAAATGCATCTTAATTACATAAAGTCCTACCTGGATATATGAATTTTCTGAGCTTTACAGGAAGTAAGGAACTTAATTGAAACTATATTTTCATACTAATGGAAAGCTATCACTGAAGCTGAGAAAAGAAAACCAACAAGAGCTGTGGTTCTTAGAATCTACTCTATTAATACCCAAAATCACTCTCTAGTCTGAGACAGTTCTGCAGGGAACTTGAAGCAGTAGTGCTGCACCCAGCAGAAGCCAAGGCAGCATCCTGGAGCACTGGCTCACCTACAGTTCCTCATGACTTCTGGTCATTTATTTAGCTTTTAGTCGGCTGAATATTTCATTTTTAGATGCTACTTTGCTGTACTACAATGAACTTCTATTTACTGAGTCACTAAATAATAAATTCGCTCACATTTTTATTTAGGAAAACAAAAGTAGCACTATTACCCGGACAAATACTTCTTAAGACTATTTTCTGTATTGTTAGTGTATTAAGAACCTCTCCCTTTCAACACTCTTAGGCAAGAGAAAGGGAGTAATTTTTGGCCAGCTCAACTCCTTAAACCAGTTTGGTGATCACAAGGTAACGAGGTGGTGGGGTGTGTGTGCTCATGTGTAGTCAGGGTAATTTGTAAAGGCTTAAAACACTGCAGAACAAAAAAACCTTTGGAAACTATTTTCCAATTACAAAGCTGTGGTTCATATCCAGTGACAAAGCTGTTTAGAAAGCCCTTGATCCAGTGGCCACTTATTCCCACTCCTGGGTTGTAGCCACTGCAGCAGCACAGAAGCTTACACAGATGCAGTCAGATGGAACTGTGGTCCCTGAAGACAACTTCTTTCCCAGCACCACAACCCAGAGTGTGAGTTCTCCAGTCAGGATCACCACAGGCATCACTAACCCCACATCAGTACAGTGCAAGGGGTGGTGCAAGAACCAGTGCTCCCAAATCCACATGCTATAACCCCAGTCCAAGACATCTCACCCTTAATTTTCTTGGAAATTGGGCCTCAGAATTCTTCAATTTTTCAGTTATTATGGCCTTGTAGATGTACTTTTATATCAAACAGCTCTTTTCTCCTTGGTATTTACATCTCTCACCTCTCTGGTCTGTCATAGTTTCTCTTCATGTACTCTCTATGCATCTTTCCATTTAAATAATTTAAATATTCTATTATTTACAATGTGATGTGGGAACCAATATATTAGAAATTGTGGGGTCTCATCTATTACTCCAGAGACCTCAATATATTTCAAATTAATCTTCCTAACATCACTTTGAGAATGAGGTGCCTCACCAGGAAAAAAGCTTTCCTAGCATTTTTTAACCCAAAATGAACCATTTCTACAAATGACTAAAAGTTGCATTGGGGTCCTTACTTCCATTTAGCCATTCACTTCAAGTGATAAGTCCTGCTCTATTTAAAAGTACTTACTGCATTAGTTTTGACATTTATATGGATCACTTTCCTGCGTGTGTTTTTTCCTAAGCAATCTACTGCAGCTAATGAACTTTCACAAGACATGACTAAATATGCCTATGCAAGGCAAAGCTAACATGGTACTTCAGATGAGAAATTGATTTTGAATAAATTCCCCTAAATTCCTGTCAGAGAGGTTGAGCTGTTCCATTAGAGGTCATGTATTAATGGTGAATGCAGAGGGAGTTTTTAAGATGTTTTGATGGCAATGAACATGTCACTATTAGCTGCACTAAGCTCTTGTATCCATTTATTATTTTAGATTCCTAACAGACGTAATACTATTAGAGCAAATATATTAATGCTGACAGTTTCTCAAGTTTGACTACCATAAGAGCACTTGAATTTGATCTTTTTAATATCAACTCCAGATTAAAAAAAAAATTCTATAATACAATCCTACTAGGCAAATATAAAATATTATTATTAACCGTTTACCTTGCATACTGATGTATACAAGAGCAGATAATGCGCATATTATAGAAGCCAAGAGAATGAGAAGGACGAGCAAGTAGCTGTGCAGTAATCCTCCCCCAGGACAGTTAAACTGCCCCTTATGAACTGTGTAAAGAGCAAGAATTCCAATCCACCTACACGGAAGAAAGATAATAAAAGTTACAGTTGGAAGGGAAAAGCGCATACTGCAAATTGATCACCTGATATGTAGTTTTTATCTTAATGAAAGCATTCCGCAAACACTAATAGAAAGGGAGTTGTTATATAATGAATATGTCAGACTGAAACGACCGCACGAATACTCAGCAGTAATTACAACGAAGTCGTTTGCAGACCGAGCGACAGACTCCCTTTAGGGCACTGCTCATTTCCGCAGGTGCCAAATAACGGAGGCCAATCTAAACAAAAGAATCATCGTATTAATTCTTGAAGTAACGAAACGACATTAGCGCTAGTCAGCGATTAAATACAACTAAGCGATTATGGTTCCGTGCGTACAGAAGGCAGCGCAGTGATTATATGACGCTACGTGATTATCTAACTCAAGGAAACCTTCACAAAACCGCCGCTTTCCCCCCCGCTGATGCAACGCTTCTGATGAAGGGGCCAACGCCGCAGCTGGCGGCCGAGGGAGCCGCTCAAGCCGCAGGAGGCCGC
>NW_020799118.1:7588468-7602655 GCF_003259725.1 Athene cunicularia | reverse complement strand
TACAGAAGGCAGCGTGAGCTGCCGGCTTGGGTTGGAGCGGCCCTGCTCCCCGCACTCGCGGGACACACCCGGGAGGGACCCTGCAACTGAATCAAAGGACACCGCTAACCCCGAGGCAGTCAGTAACCTACCCCGGCCCTGCAGTGCTCTCTCCTACCGACAAGCACCGCTCTCACATCGCTCTGAGGCTGCAGCTAGGACAGTGTTTAGTTACAGGGTCAGACGTTGTTTTAATCAGCTCTGAACAGCAGTGGGATACTCAGTGTAGTGTCCAGGATAGGAGAGCACAGCATCTTAGCATATGCACTCTGCAGATAAAAAAACACTATTCACAGTTGGGGTTAGGAATGATAACCACTGCTAACTAGGGGGGCAACCATAGTAAACTACATTAGAGAAGACACATCAAAAATATATACAAGTACCAAATCCTCCTCCAAACCCTGGAGATAGTTCTGCTTTTTCTGTAAAAAGTCAAAGTCACCATTTCTTCATCCAGTGATAATGCCCCTTGTAGCCTTAAAAAGTTAATTTCAGCAGAGCAAACAATGACATTAAGTAACTTGTCCTTACTACAACTTTTCATCCAGTCCCAGGCTAACAGAAAACTTTAATTCAGGAATAAAAAAAAACATTTTCACCATTTCATAAAGTGTTTATTGAGGATGGTAACACAGGATAAATCATGCAACAGCTCAGTAAAAAAAGGGAATCATTTAAAGGATAAAGAATGGTAACTGGTGCTGCTGATTTTGAAAAGTTTATAAAAAAAAATATTAATTGTCCAAAAGTGACATCAAAAACCACTTGAAGCTGAACATGGAAGTTGCTTATAAAGCATTAATTTAAAAGAAAATGTAGATACTGTTTAAAATAATCACCTACAGATTACTGTTATCAACAACTTACAAGTCTCCCATTTCTAAAGCTGCAGTGGTGTAGCAGGGCTGTACATCCCAGATATTTAACCTTCTTTTCCTGGACAAAGAATACAGTCACAAACATTTGCCACTAAGCAACACAACTGCACCTCGTACCCTTCACGACCTGCGCTGCCAAGTGCTTTCATCACTGGGATTACCTTCCCAAACATCATGGCAAAACAGGAAAGGGACCCACCCTTGTGGCCTCAACAGATTTCCTTACTGTTCTCTTGCCATCAGCCTGTTTTAGAAGGAGAACAGCTACAAAATGTGACTGTTCCCCTTCTAGCACCAACATATATTTTAAAGAAGAAAACTCCATGTCAGCAGATGGCACAAAGACTGGGCACCAGTACATCACATTGAACATCGGTGGTTTCAGATTTAGAGTTGACATATATTCACCTTTTGGAAAAAAATAAATATAGTGGAATGAAAATTGAATCAAAGGGAAAGAACAGATGACTACCATCCATCAAGGATGCACATATCTGTGCACTGGAAAAAAAAAAAAAAAAGAAAAAAAAAAATCAGTCATTTCAAAGAAATTCTTGAAAATTAAAAAAAAAGTTTGCACTTGTTCCTGGTCATAAACAATCTCACAAAAATTTCACTTTTGGAACTATTCCAATTGAAACTATACACTGAATTTATTAATACAGTATAAGTTTCTTTATGTAAAAAATCTTTATACATAGTAATAAAAAAGATAAAGGCAAGATGCATCAAACAGAAATCTGCTGGTTGTTTTTCCTCCGTTCTTACAGAGCCGCTGATGACTACCTGCACTATAAAGAGCTGTGTTTCTGACTTTCTGTCTCAAGCATCTTCACCTTTGCTTGTGATAAGGATTGTTCTGTCCAAGCATCCAAAAGGACAGATGCTGGTGATGGTTTTTTTGGCACTTACGCTGGCAAACTGAGCTTCTTTCCCTTGAGTACTGTAAGGAAAAGTAGAAAAGAAAACAATTAGTAAAACAAAGATGTGGTCTAGGAGAAGCACATACTGTTTAAATTTCAAAGGGACCAAAACCTGTCACACAGGGTCACTCAGTTACAGAACAGGTGCACCACAGACAGTCCTCCAAGCTTGCCTCTCTCTCTTTAATACATGCTACTAAAACGGTGATAAATTAACAACTATTCCAATCCTGCCCTCTTGTGGCACCCTGGAATTCTCACTTTTCATCCTCACAGGACATACCTAGCCTATGACTGTGATTTCTTAAGAGTTAGGACTAAAAACACCACAGTCCCATATAGCTCTGTAGAGATATGATGGAAGCTGGAATGTGAATAAGGATAGAATTACTAAAACACCCAGCAGAAATGACTGCTTCTACACTTAGCATGAACAGAAACATCCAAAATCCTTTGGACTCTGAGTATTTAAAACACTGAGAAAGGTGTCTGTAAGCATGGAATCTGCACAGAGCAGTGTACATTGTCAAGAGAAGCATATGGATCACGCTCATCAATGGAAGACAACAGCAACATGTATTTAGCCATACTCATTTTAACCATGTCAATTAAGTTCATCAGACAATTTATACTCTATCCATACTCAAAACCAATCCTCAGAAATACTGCATGCTTACAGAAAGTGTACTTCATAAATCTATCAAGGAGGTTCCAGTGATAATTTGCACACAGAATTAACAACCTAGTAATGTCGATACAGCAGATTCCTGTGAACGTGTTAACTGCTACATTCCACAAGCTGAAGCTGGAAGTTATTGCATGACTTACCTTTTGTAACATACAAATAGAAGAAGTCACAGTAAAGAACGGTCTGGACCACACCAGCAACAACAGCTATGAGGTCAAAAAATCCCTCAAAATAGTAGCGCCAAATCCAGTTGACTAAGTACAAGGCACGGTACAGACCCAAGAAGAAAAGGTAGTGGGTAGTGATGGTCTCTGCTTCCCCAGTTTTGCTGATCATAAAAAGTTGAGGGAGAATAGCAACTGATTCAAGATAGATGGAGAAGGTCCACAGTATCTGAAAGAATAAAAAAAAAAAACAACACACAGATATATTCAACTGCCTTACTGATAACAGAAGCACAGAAAATATTTGACTTTGCCTGACTTTTGACTCTTTAAAATGTTATGAATAGGTACAGTATTTTGGCAAACTATTCTTGCTACAGGAAAAAAACAAGCGAAAGCTTCATAATCAACCACAGGATGGTATAGGGAAACAACTCTCCTGGAAAACAACAGACTCCGAATCAGCTGTCTAGCGAGCTGGCAGGCATAGGTTTAGTCATGAGAAAACTTATGTGCATCCATGAGCTCAGGATTCAGTCCCATGAAACACAGCTTACAGAGCTGGTGCTGTAAAAAGCTGAAGGGAAGACAAAATCCTTTCTTCCCCATCTTCTTTCAACTTCATTAATCCATCAGTTTAAAGAATCAGTTAATACAGAACAAAATTTAACATAGTGTCTCAATTAAGATTCCTTTATTTTCTAATAAAATAATTTTACTGTACTAAATATAGAAAAGCAGCTCAGCCCACTTAAAATAAGCATCTAAAGTTATTCTCTGTTGTGGGAAAAACTACCTGTTTGAACTCTCTACAATTACATTTTTAATATAATTTTTCTCACAGAAAACCACATAGCTGCATTTCAAACACAATACAATTCTTTCCAATACTCCTGAATGTCTGTGTTTCTACAAAATTCAAGAAGTATTGCAATTCCTTTTGTTTTCACCAGTTTGTTGGCACCAACTATTCACAAACTGCATAAAAGGAAGGATACTTTTGAAATAATATAACCATCAGAGTGTACTGTCTTCTGCTTAATAAAATAATCAGTGTTGATAATAATGATAGTCTCATGAAGTGCCTTAAATTTTCACAGAAATCTATATTGTAAAGACGCTTTAAGGAAACAGGATTAGCCTGAACCTACTAAACATATGCATCTTTCAAGCATTCCTCAATCAGCCTAAAAATATCTTCATATTTTGGAGAAAAAAACTATAACTTCCTGCCCACAATCAACTCACCTCCAGAGGAGAGAAGTCATGATTGACAAGAAATGAGAGTCCACCAACAGGAACTATCAGAAACTCCACTCTGAATGTATCATGGTTTCCATCATAGGTGGCCTTAAATTTCATGTAGATCAGATACACAGTGGCATACGAGCAGGCAATGTAGATAAGCTAGAGCAAGGAAAGAAAAAACAAAAACCAAAACAACAGACACAAGTTGCAGGATTAGATCAAACTCACTAAACAAAGACATTCCCAGGCACTAAGAGGAGTAAGTGCTGTCTTTTTTGGTTGTTTGTATTGTTTGTTCACATGCTTTTGCAGTTCCAGGCTATGTGGTAGTATTTATCTTTGCTCAGCAGAGTTATAATTCAAAACCAATCACTCTGGGCTCTAGTGATTTTGTTGCTTTAAAAGCATCACCTTGCCTCTTGTTGAAGTGACTGTCCAAAGTTTCTTTAAAGATCTTTCCTAAGTAGACAGAACTAAGGAACTGACTGGAGAAGGAACACCCCTTCTGCTGCTGTGGGAGAAGCACTGGCCCAAAACATTTACATTAAAAGCATACACGTAGTAATGATGAAAGGGGTCTTCTAACATTCAAAAAACCTGGGAGTGGTGTGGCCTATGTGGCAATCAAAAATCTATTCGATAAGCCCCATTAGGACTCAGCCATTTAACATATCACAAATTAGCTGATTTCATTTAGACCTTTAAACATCTCTAAAATCTGAAGAGTGGCAAGTGAACTGTGTTCTCCACCAACCAACAGGCCATAAACCCTGCAAAACTAACAGACTGCTAGAAGCATTGAACCAGAGCGCAGTTTCAGTTGATGTCTAACATTACAATTTTTAATTGTTATGATATGGCAGATTTCATAGCTATTCCCCGTGGAATAGGCAAATAGCCTTATTTTACAGAAGAGAAAACAGAGAGAATACATGACTTTCTAAAGGTTAATCTGCCATCATCAGGACAGAGCCCACATTGTCCTGGAGACAACATAGTACAGTAGGACTAGACAAATAGTTTAGCTCCTGCCTTAGTTTCATCACAGAGATTAAATATTCCAAGCCATTTATCACATTAAATATAGGTTCCTTACAACTGCAAAGTAACAGATTAAAACCCCCACTGTTTGCAGATGCTACAAATCACTAAAAGTGCTGTTCACAGATACAAAATGTTACAAACACTGTATTAAGGAGCTCAGAATCTGAAGACTCGACTACACTCGCACCCTAGCTGACTGGAGATAAAGGACCACAGGATGGGATATCAGATATAGGGAACCCCTACTACAGGTGTAAACTAATCATAATTGCTAGGGTCATAGAAGACACTAAGGAAGTGTGAATTAACTCCTTATTTATGATTTCTTTATGAGAATTATGGTGTGTTCTGGGACACCCAAGAAGTTTTCATTTTTAAAGATAACAAAAGAATGGTAGAAAAATGACTGCAGAGTGCATCAGCAGAAATGCATCTGATATGCAGATAAAGGTACCATGAAAAAGAAACTATAAGATATAGAACACTACAGATCACAAAACTTAGACTGCAGGTCATTAAGAAAGGCAGGCAATGCCAATTTTTGTATTTCTGTATATATTCCTGGAATGCAGAAGAAACTAATTTTCCTAAGTATGTGATGATCACTGCCAAATACAGCTAGTTGGCACCTGTAGTTTAATAAATATTTCTCTAAAAATACTGAAGAAAGTCCTAATTACAGAAATTAATACATTTCTTTGCTGCAAATGACAGCACTTTCCTCAGATTAGAAAGTTCATTTAGTTATGCTCTGGGTAAGATTCTTTGTAGAGTAGTTCCTGTTCTCTACAACTGTGTAATGTTATATACCCCTAAATATACGTAGATAGAACAAGAAGCTGTGTTGGGACACTCGAGCAGCTTTGTCTTGGCACTACAATATTGGGCTCAAAGCCAATTACATCTAACAGTCTCTCTAAGCAGTAACCTTTAATAGAGGCTTCGGTTTTGCAATTTAATAGTGGATTTGAACAGAGGAACACTCTTTCATTACTGGAAAGACTCAGTTCAGTATGAAGCTGAGTATCACAAGTGTAATTTCCCATACTCATTCCTTTTCTGGGTAGGAGGACTGCAGAACAAAGACATGGTCATGACCCCGGAATCATAACCAATAAACGAAATGCAGAAAAACCTAGCTGCTCCTCTAGTGCACCCAACAGTAGCTTTCAATATTCTCAGAAATTACACAGGGAAAAAAACCTTGTTTTTCAAGAATATTTTACTCAATTCACAGTTCTGCACCTAGACTGTTATTATTAAAGCTTAAGCATAAACATTTGACTTGTTAGAAGGCAAGAGTGTGAGTTTAAGATCTAAAATTTTATTTTATGGTATTATTCCCCTGATTCTTCAGTATGTTTTGCATTATTGACTACCTAGAGGGTATCTTTGCCAAGAGGAAAGACTATCTCAGTTAAAGTTGAAGAGCATAAAAAAATCCAGGAGTAAAGGAACTGGATTAAAAATGTGTCTGCTCTGGTGCCACAAACACACTACACCCTTCCAAGTCTTTATTTTCTTGTACTCAGCACCAGCATTTGCAGGAATAAGTAAGAAATAACACAACCAAATCTGGGCTCACTAATATGCAGTGGACAAGCGAACAGGATATAATCTGATGGAAGCTACATTCATAAGAACATACTCCTGTCAACTTTTGATCAGCCTCTGACCAGACACTAGCTGCAATTCTGGCAATGCATTTTGAATATCAATCTACCTTGGAGAGGATAAAAAGAGATTTACTTAAGCTTTAATGTCTCAGTTGAGAAATACAATTTATTTGAACTGTTTTCCCAAAAGCTTTTATTTTTAATAACCAAAACATCACTTGTTCTAAATGTCACAGTCCCCATAGGGTTTTTAAAAATTGCATGTAGGGTGTAGGAAAAAGTGGTTTGAGTTCATCTCTCACATTCTTTATCCAAAGGTGGTCTAAAACTTATTCTGTAGTAACTATGCAGTGGGCCATTTGAAGAGGCTTTTATTAATGAAATTATGCTCTCTGCATACACCATTACTAGCTTTTCTAACTCTTCAGTATACTCTACCTTCATAGATGTGTTATACAATGAAATGAATGAAGTGAAGAGGTCCAGATAACGGGTAGTGAAGACCAGTGCAAACAGAAGCTGGCTTTTCCCAGAAATACCTAAAGCAATAAAGGAAATAATTAATTATTCAAAAAGTGGTGATGTACTTTAAAACACTTGATGCCAAGGAGGAGAAAAGATATAGCCTTTATTTCTAAGCAAGTTGGTTACAAAATTAGGACAAAATCCAGGCTTCCAAACTGTACAAACAGAATTGTAAGGCCATATATCTCAGTAGCGTGCATGTAAGTTACCTTATGTTGGAAGAGGTGCTAGCACTACACAAGACTTAGAAGTTACTCATAGCAGAGAGCTTGCAGGTGATATATTTGGAGATTACACTATCTGTTCTGCATTATTACTGGGCACTATGCAGCATGGCTGCATTAGCTTTCAATTCTCAGAGTGCTGTCACATGCCTCAGTCCATTCTTTAGATGCTCAATAGCTGGAAAGGTACAAGGGCAATAGATACTACAGATCCAGTGATAATCAGAAAGTATGCCAGCACCAATAACATGACTTTAAAGGGATAAATTGATTTTAAAACATAAGGCAATTAAATTCAGAAACTTAACTGATCACATGCTGGGGGAAATAATAAAATGAGTCAAAACCAGATGTTACTATGTACTGTAATAAAATTTTAAAAAGAGAGAAGTGAGCTAAAATGACAGACATCTACATTGCATCTTCAAAGTAACTTTCTATTTTAGGCCAAAGCCCCAACAACAAAACATTTGTTTATACATTAATTTCAGCCAGTAGAGCAGAGTTAGAAGCATAAAAACTTTGCACAGTCACTAAATGCTTCTGAAAACTGAGGTGAAGCATCACTCCATAATACTGATGTAGTGGTGGTGTCACAGCAGGGGGACAAAACAACCTAGCCTGTGCCTCTATCTTGTTATTCCAATTATTCTTGTTTGCAGTCATCCAGGGTGAAAATATTTGAATCTGTTCAGCTAAGCATGCAAATATTGTTCAAAAAACAGGAGGGGAAAAAAGAGTCTTTAGGAGAGGGTTATGATGCAAGGCTGAAAATCCTTGTCCCTTTATACAGTGATATTTCTGAGAAAGGCTTTTATTAACAGTGCCATAAAGCAATTAGAAGAAAGGCTATCTGCTGTGGTTATTGAACTCCTTTCCCACCCTGGCTTAAGAAACACTGAATAAGCTGCCCCAGATGAAGAGGTTTTATGTTTATACGTAAAGGACAGGAATGGCTGAAAAAGTAACAATTAAAAACGGTTTTTCTTTGCAGCTTTCATACGTGAAATGTCTATGAGGCGAGCCTAATGTACTATCTGCAGAACAACCCAACTGCCCATAAGTGACTGTAGCACAGGAAACAGCAAATGCCTCAAAACCTACAGTTCTGCAGGCTGAAAAACTATAAAACAAAAGCTTTATTAAAAAAAAAAACAACAAACCAACAACAAAACAAAAACAAAACCCCAAAACAAACCACTTTGTAAAGTTAAAAAAAAACCCAAACAAACAGTTTTGACATTTCTTGAACTAGAACCATGTTGCAAAGACAGCTGAAGCAGCACTCTCAGCTGCATCCCAGGTGCACTCGCTGACATTACAACTCTTGACAGAGCCCTGCTCTCATGCCAGTAAAACCTCTCAGCAAGGAACACTGTCCTAAGGTCAAAACCTACAGGACAAAGAAATCCACCTGGACAGATTACAGTACAGCAATCATGCTACAGCATATAGTTATGTTAAATTATTTAGCATGCTGTTTTCTTTTAATAAATAGCAAAAAGCAAAAACAGAAAAAAAGGCATGTAATAAACATTAATTATTAACAACAGCTATAAATTTGGATCTGGAGGTATTGTCACAAAAATACATGTAATATGCTTGACAAATTCCTCTAAGCCATTGTCAGCCTCACCTACCCCCCAAACCAAAAGTTGTGAGTTTTATTAAGGCTTTCAGTATTTTCACTGAATTTTGATTCTTTAGAACAGTCAGATGTTCCTGAAACACATTCTAAAGTCACAACTAATTTTCAAGTTATGTAGGCCAGACTAAGCAAGGTTCAAAGTTTAAAGCAAAGACCTTCAGAGAGACAGGCAAACTGGGAAAAAGATCTATACCAGAGTCATAGAATCGTCTAGGCTGGAAAAGACCTAATGCCACCACTAGCAAAAATGAGGGGTGTAAACAGGTAAACACTCTGTCACATGAATTTGACGCATTTCAAAACTTCAGGAAATACAACAATATACCTGCCACAGCGCTGTCCTTGGCTCATGGTTGGCAACTGCAATACACTGGGCCCACAATGCTGTTCTCATCCTTCTCCCTTTGCTTTTACTCCCGCAAACATTACTTAGTTCTTGAGCTAAATAAACACACGTTTTTATTTCGTCTTCCCAAGCTCTGGGGTCAAATTTTGAAGAGTCAAACATCTCATTTTTGTTTTGTAAAAACACACATGGAAAAACTTCCACTTCTGCACTCTGGCTTGGCTAAAAGCAATAGAATGAAACTTTAATTCAAAAGCTCACCTGATTTTCACAGCCAGGGAATACAGCAGAGCTGAAATTGTAGCACTGTCTCATCAACTTCAATTTGTTATTATGAATTAGGTAAAGAGCAATAGGCAGCACTAGAGGCATGCAGTCAACCTGGCTGTGGAGTGTGTATGCTACTTACTAACTCTGAACTGCGTATCACAACCATAATATCTACAAACAAAAGTTTTTCTAAGGAAAGCCAGTCCATACTTTGTCATGTAAACTTCACAGACTTTTTGAAGTACTTAACAACAAAAAAAGTTTTGTTCATTATGAAGTCCACATCAGCCACAGAACCACAACTGCTTTGGTTCTAATAAAGTGCTAACATTAAGAATCTTGTACTTTCAATTAAAAAACCCAACCCAACTCTAAACACACATTTGTCAGTTGAGAAAGGCAAAATTTTCCTTCAAAGAGAGCGAAGAAATTCCAAACCTACCTAAAGCAGCATTTTTTGAGACATAAATTGGCAGCAGACAGTGGCAAAGCACTGTCTGAAGTCTTCGACGTAGCATACAATCTGGTCCATACCAGACAAACGAAATTATGAGAGACAGTTACACTATGTAGCAAAAGTATTAAACATTTACCATCTACACCACTTTTTTACAGTGTTCAGCATATAATTTGACAAGTCTTGCAACTGCAGGTCACCTTTAACACTTGACAAATGACAGAGAAACACAAATCAATTTTCAGGCAGTAATTCACAGTGCAAACAATCTAATTTGACTTGGAATGGATTAGAAAATACAGTCTGAACATGACAACGTTTGAAAGCACAGGATTCTTCAAGTCTCATGAATTTCCTAATTATGACATGAAGTCAATAATGGAGTTACCTGCTATATTCTTCATGGCTCCTAGTAATTATTTTTGAGCTGTTATTTGGAGTGGCAAACATTTTTCCAAATTCTAAATTTGGAAACTCAAGTAACCAGTCATGCAAAAAATTGCTTCCCTGCCAGCTCTGAAATCATGACTTGATTTGCTTTCCCCTTGTTCTCTTTTTAACATATTGACTAAATTAGGATAGAAAAAAAAAAAGTTTGTCAAACACTGAAAACACAGACTGCTTCATAATGTAGATTATCCTAGCTTCACCTATTTTCCTCAATTAGAGGAGCCACTTTTTAGGAAAGAAAACAGGGACTGATGTGTCTTCAGAAAACAGTAGGTTGTGGCAGAGGTACACAGGCTGTCTCCCTCTTGTTTCCAGCTGCTTTTACAGGCCTCTGAGCTCCTCTTGGAACAAAGGCCTCAGACACACACAGATGCAACCAGAAGAGAGGAGTCGGCACCATGTGGTTTGCCAGCTCTTCATGGATCACAGCCTACAGTTTAGCAATCAGTTAGAAGCCTTATTTATTTTCCAAGCTTCTACTGCTTCAAAAGTGCACAGTTAAAGCAGCAGCTGGTTTGCCCGCATCTCCTTCGTCACCAATAACTATGGGGTATAAGTTTATTTAATTTATAAACTGCTCTAATATGCAATGTAAAGGAATCACAGAAAGCCCACTAACAAGAGGCATTTAGCAGCTGCTCAACATTAACTGGTAACTAGGGGTTATTGTTGTGTAGGACTTTAAATACATATTCACATAAAATATATTTGTATTATGTTTTTATTAGTAGAAACCACAACTGACAACAACAAACCACTACAAGGAACAGGACAGAGCCCCCAAAATAAAATTCCATGCTCCTTTGAGGTGGTCTTCTCATTCCAGACAAACTTTTTACAGCCTCAGACGCTAAAGTCATAGAAGTAACATGGATCTGGATTTACTCCAAGGGACTCAGGCAGAACTGGAAGACACCAAAAAAACAATTCCAGACAAATGCATCACTCATTTCATTTTTGTTTTTATCAGGAAAATGAATGAAGCAGACATTTTCTACTGAAAGATTCCACGCATGTCTGCTTGTGTTCAGGGATGCTGGCTAATGTGGTAAACAGAAGAATTGAGGGTCCTATGTAATATAGGCCCATTTACTTTTCTGTTTTGGAAAAAGTAGTACCAAAGATAATGATTGGTACGAGTGTCCTTTCTTATAAGTAAATCCCTAATAAAAGAGATCCTCTATCACAACTGACTTAAGGAAAATATCAGATCACTTTTTAAGCAGAAAAATGGGACTAGGTTTCATTGTACTATACTGTGTAAATAACCTCATGTCCAAAGGTCATTTAAGAATCTCTTGGCTAAAACCTTATTTGAATTTTAGCCTTGCACTAGAGTTTCTCATTTTCCTTCTTCAATCAGCAAGAGATATTTAGGTTTTTACATCATTAACTGTGTTGTTACTTGCAAACTTGACTGTATTTCTCCAGTAAGGCAGAGGACAGAACTCTACAGAAGAGCTGGAGAAGGCCAGACCCTCTCCTGTCAGATCCAGACAGAATTCCTGATCCACTAGAGCCTGAGCCAGGGAAGTTCGTTAGGAAAGAGCTCTTGCACTCCATGACCTCAGAAACAATAGTTCTGCACCACCACTGCATTTGGACTGCGGAGACATTTGCTTGAGCTCTTTTGTAAAATTAAAAGCAGTTTTTGTGTTTAAAACTAATGCTATTAATTTCCTATTTTTTTCTTTTGCACTATCAAGTGATTAGAAGTGACTTGACATGAAAACATACAGAAGCTGTACTTCCTCTTACCTGTAGTGCAAATCTCTTTCATTTCCTCAATTCTTTCAGGTTGCAGCTTAAACTAATTCTTCATGCTCTTAACTGAAGACTTTACAGATACATCTGTCCAACAGTGTTATAACTTGGCATTTGAACCGTATTTCATGTCAACACATGGCAAACCGATTTCAAGAATAATCACTCTTACTAACAAAGGAGAAGCTCACCAGAAAGAAGGCAAAGTCAAGCTCACAGTCAAACCCCGGGACACAGCAAAAACGTTATTTCCGGGGTCGGTGGCGTGATCCGTGCAACACACATAGCACTGAAATGCCCATTTTGAATTACAACAACTCCTAGTTTTCTGAAAGAGATCAGCTATGCTGCAGTTAGAAGAACTGCTTGCAATTCCCTCCAACCACCACACCGTACACTCGAAGCGAGGAAGCAAACCACATCACACAGAATTCGAGCAAGCACGTACAAAACACGGGAGGAAGCACAAGCGTTTCTCCCCCGGGCTGGCAGCGGAGCCGCGGGAGCGGGGCTTCGCCCGGCGCCCAGCCCGCAGGGCGGCCGGGACTCAGCTCCCTCCTCGCCACACCTCTCCCGCTGCCACGTCAGAGCAGGCCGGGATCTCGACCCAGAGCCTGTTCTCTTCAGCCGGGAGCCTCTCTCCTACAGCTTCCTCCTGCAGCTGGCCAGTTAACAAGAAAACACTCCAAAAGCCTTATAAACGGCACGAATGGCAGTTTAATTCTTCCCGCAGCGAGGGCGGAAAACAAAAGGGAAGCAGAGGGCGCGGTAGTCTGCCCAGAACGCAAACCAGTGCGCGGAGGGAAAAGGAGGGAGCGAGGGAAACTTCAGCATCTGCAAATTGCAAGTCAGCGACTCCCAACGCTGCACCAAAACCAGCTTTCACGCACCAGAGCGGCGCTTAAAGCTGCCAACAAACACGCAGACGGAAGGCTGTGCGCTGTCAGGAAAAGCGAAAAAATAAGCTCTAGCTCTTCTTTCCCGATAGTGGCGGGGCGCGGGGAAGGGAGGGAGGCTGCCCGCCCCGCGGGGGACGCATTCCTCCCTCCTCCCCTCCTCCCAACCTGCCTCCCCATTCATTCGCTCGCCACCGGGCAGTTACATAAGGAAGGGGCGACCCTCCCGGGGACAGCCGAGGTGGTGGTGCTCCGGGATTAAAGTACAAATAATGGCAACCACCAAACCTTTAATGAAATCGCAGCTCCCCCGAGTGCGCCCCCACCCCAGAGGGGGGGATGGCAGGCTCCCCTTCCTCCCGCCCGGCTGCCCATCCGCTTCCCCGCACCCTGCGTTTGGAAGGGACTGAGTGAGGAGGGAGGTCGGTCAGGAGGGAGGCTGAGCCCCCTCCCGCCAGCGCTGAGGGGAGCGATCGTCCCTTTTCACCTGCCTGGGCGAGTTCTGCCCTCCCGCCCTGGGGGCCCTCGGGTGGCGACTCAAGGGGGGGCACAATCCGACCCCCCTCCACCTCTCCTCGCTTCATCACAGCCGCCTCCAGGCAAGTGGTGCAGGCGGGACCCCCCATGCTGCCCCCCCCCCCGTGAGCTCTCTTCAAGAAGCGGTCCCTAAACGGCGGCAGAGGTGATCGCAGCACCGCCCACCCCCCTGCCGCGGCGAAAAGGCGGCGATCGCGCCCAGCCCCCAGCGAGGCTCCCCTCAGGCACCGCGGCCCAGAGCTGCCCGGCCGGTCCCGCCGCCCTCCCTTCCTTTCCCTTCTTCCCCTCCCCTCGCCCGCCCAGCGGCCTTCCGCACGCACCCGCGCAGGAGCGGCTCTTCCAGATCTTGAGCAGCAGGATGATGATGGCCGCCAGGTGGGACAAGTCCCCGGTGAGGCGGAAGATGTTCATGGCGGCGGCAGAGGCGGCAGCGCAGCCCGGAGCCGGGGAGCGAAGATGGCGTAAGC
>NW_020799118.1:7527857-7588418 GCF_003259725.1 Athene cunicularia | reverse complement strand
CCCAGGGGTCAGTCCTGGCTTCGGGTCCTGCGCTGGGCGCCCGGCGCCGAGGGCGGAGTAGGCCACGGTCCCTTTTTTTGCCTTAAACTCTTCAGGAGCCCTTTCAGATAGATTAACTGGCGGTTCTTTGTTAAGCGGCAGTAAGCAGAGAACAGAGCGGTGAGCCAGGAGCGGCTCCTGCGCGGGGGCCGCCGGCCAGCGGAGCAAGTACCCGGGGTGAACGGGGAGAGAAGCTGCCGTGAAATTCGGCCATCAGACAGCTGGCTAGTGCGGCGGTTGATATTTAATAGCTATTGTCACGTCTTGTGCAAACGAGCTTGATTCATGGTTACTAGCCCAAGAGAGAATGCGAATTTCCAAGAAAAGTCATTATTCCTTGCAACAGGAAGGCTTTGGGAGTTAGCGTGCTGCCTCTTTGCAGTCCTGATCCCTAAACCTGAAGGGTATCACCATCATAGTTGTGCAGTGTGTAGCTCAAAGAGGTATCTCCTCTGAAGCACGGCTAATAACTGACCAATGTTCTCTAAAAATACCAACAATCAAAACCAAAGCAAGCTGGAAAACCTCACAGGAGTAGGATTGTGAATGTCATTGTGAATGACTGTGGAAAACAGGTAACAGGTTACCCGAGCTAAACAGTGGTGCTTTGCTTTTTCATACCATTTCAGAAAGGGTAAGTTCTTAAAAATCTCCTGTTTTGCATTGTCTCATGCCCTGTTTGAGGCACTAGAGTAAGGACTTCGCTGTTACAGAACAATGTACAGAACCATGTACTGAGAATTTCCCCCAGTGGAAGGTTATGTATTGTTTGAAACTATGAAAAAGATCCTAACTGCAGTCATGTATTTTCTTGTTTAAAATGTAGCATAAACACTGACATCTTTAAAAGGGCTTACATACTCCCTGAAAGAAAAGAGAACTGATTAGTACCTCCTATTGAGTTTTACCTTTTTTTAGTAAGTACCCACACTGTGACAGAAACAAATGAACTCATTTTCAGAGATTAGGCATCAAAGTCTGTCCTCTCAGGTCAGGTGATATGTTACATTTGAAAAGTTTAATATATTTGAACTCTAAATTCAACTAATTATTTTAAACAGATATTGAATAACTTTCAGCATCAAATAATGTTTGATGTAATTACAAGCAATTTGCCTACCTAAGGACATGTTAGCAATGGAAATCCAGTACTTGGATAATTTGTACTGAAGACAACAGCATTTGACAGAACTCCTCAGGTCCATGGTGGAGACTGCAACAGTGGGGAGAAAGTGCAGCTATGTAAGTACAAGCTCTGTGGCTGCAATGCTGTGGCACTTTCATCACTATATACAAGTGTAACAGTAAGGTCTGAAAGTACAGTTTATGTCTCAGAGTACTGGCTGAACTAGCCAGATTAGCTGTTTGACACAGGCTTGATTGAAATAGGCACATTTTAATATGTTAGATGTAAACACTTCTAAAAGGATGAATACTGAAATAAAAGTAGCTAATAAAAACACTGACAGATGCATATCTGGAATCTTATTTTAATAGATACATTAAAGGCAGAGAGCTGACATCCCTTCTCATCAGTTCATGCAGGATATATTCAGAATTTGTTTGTGATCTAAGTTGTTTTCTGACATCTGATTAAATATTGAAACATGTCAGGCCCCAGTTAAAGATGACCTAGGGCAGCTTTAGCTGTACATCAAACCAACACAGGATTTTAACTACAGCAATGACTATTCTTTGATAAATCAATACAGGTATTTTCTATATATGAGTTTAAAATTATCGGGGAAAGGAGTATCAGGAAATATTATCCTGCTGTATTTGTAACAGATTAGTATTTCCCACTGTTTTCACATTTCTTCTCTAGGAATTTAGTCCTGGCCTCTCTTCTCCTTGTCCCCCAAAGAGAATATCAGAGATATTAAGTGAGATGCTGTTAAATATTTATAAGGCTAATTAATAGCAGCTAAAACATTAGAAGATAAATGTTACACTGTTGCCAGCAAAGCAAGAAATCCAGCAATCGCAATTCCTCCATTTAATACTCCAATGTATAGTCACTTGGATTGTAAACTCTGAAAATGCCTTGTGTTCCTGCATCATGAGGGCAAGAAAATCCTCTCATCAATCCGGATCAGAAAAGCAGAGTGATGCTGAACACGAAGGGGCAGGAAGAGACAGATGGAGATTGGCTGCTTGCTACTTATTGCAGAAAAAAGTGTAATACATTTCTAAACTATCTATTTCTGGGTACGACTGAAGAACCAGATGTCAATTTTGATAAAAATATCCTATGGTACAAAACTGCTACAGGTCCTGCTACCAGACAAGGTCAGGTGGGGTCTATAAGCTAGTCTCATGGTTTCTCTGTTTAGGGACTGAGTAGATAGATATGGAAAGACAGTCTGATAATGGATCAGGCACTTTACTAAAACATGACATTCTGGATACCTGGATGGTACACAGATTTATTTTGTTCTCTGAAAAGTTTGTCATTTAACTGCACTTTTAAAAAAACAGTGCACAAAATACTGTTTCTGAGGAGCAATTTCAGGTGTTCTGGAGTACTGATAAAAGAAATTTAACTTACATTGGAGTTTGTGTTTATTCTGTGACCTGTTTCCCTCCTGCCTTACTGGAAAGAGAAGTCAGATCCCTCACCTCAACAGCAGTGGAGCAAGCGGTCCATGAGGCTGTCCCACATTATATGACACAGGAGAGAATATTTTACTAATCAGGACTATAAGGGAGAAAAATAAGGTTCTTAGCCCATGTATCTACAGATCTTGCTTTAAAAAAAAACCAAAACCAACAAACCCATACACTTATCAAAAACATATTCACGGAGATAAAGAGACCACATTGCTTAATGTTGTGTACCAGCCTAGAATATCAGCCTTTTTTGAGGAGAGAGAGAAAAAAAAAAGAGGAAGAGACTATTTAAAATTTCTATTTCTTTCTACGGAAGATGGTCTGTCACAAGGGAATAAGGTACAGCAGTTTAGTGAGTCCTCGTTCCTCGACTGACATGCCCTAGTTGGCTGTGTGCACGCTGGGAAGCAGCATGTGATATCGATAACCACAACGCAGGAAATGCCAGCAAGTGCACTGTGGCCAAAGCTACGGGATTACCTGCTCAAGTGACACATTCCAGGCAACTATTCAATCCCTTGCTTAGTTGTGTCATTTCAGGTAGCTGGACCTCTCCCATAAGCACAGGTGCGTTTGGCTGGCACACCTGGGAGGCACGTCTAACATCTGCTTCAGTGTGGGCAACGGGACTCTAACAAGGTTCCAGTCGAATATGATGAGGCTACAATCTGTGTTATGGGAAAAGAAATCAGGTGGTTACGATCCTAAGATAGGTGCAGCAGCCAAGTGATAAGCTGAATCTGCCATAATGCAGTACGTATTTGAGCAGATTATACAGAGGCATCTTAAAATTAAAGAAGGATGCCATTTTTTTAAAAGTATTTTTGGAGCCTCACACTGATAGGAGTTGCTTAGCTTTGATGTGACAGATTGAGATCACTGGGAGTCAAACATTCCATGTACTCTGCAAAACCTGACAACAGCCATAATACCAGCTTTAACAGGGACAGTTTTCAGATGCCGTGGATGGGTAGTTGTTTTCTTATCTTCAGGGACTGAAAGATACCACAAATGTGGCATTTTCTCAGTACCAGGTAGTAGGGATCTTTTCTCTATTGGTGATCCAGAACTAGTAGCCCCTTTCTTTTTTCTAAATGCTGAATATAAAGCTGTCAGGCACTGAAATAATAAGCCAACAAAGTATTTCTTCCCATCTGTTAACCCCTTAAGAATCCTACATCCAGTCAAATCAATTTAAATACCTCCTCATACATACTGCTGGTCAGGGCCACCTGTCACACAGTTCACATCACTCCGAAGAGCTAGGCCTACACCAGAGTTCTGTCAAGACTGTCAACAGTCAGATGTCTATCCCGCGGTATGTACGGCAGTGCCTAGCAACCCTCGGGGTAGTCACAAGTGGAGAGGAGAGCTGTAATTCTCACAATATGCAGATAAGAAAATTATTGTCATGGTATATATTCAACAGCAGGTTTATGCACATTAATCTGATTTTTTTGTTGTTGTTCTCAAATATAAATGTTACAACTAAAAGGATATAGGAAAAATTAAGCTTGGTTTAAACAAATGTTATGCACATCTACAACAAACAGCAACATGTCTTTAAGGATCAAAGAAATCTTTCTCTGTAGTATATTCTTCCCTGAAATCCTGATGGTGTGAAAAGAGAGGGGCTCTGAGACATTTTTCCCATGAATGTGTTTCAGTGATCATGTGCATTTTGTATGTAATATACATCTGTATGACTGGCGGTATCCTATGGCATGGATGCCTGCATTAAGGGATTCTGTGGTTTGTTTCACAGGAGTTAAAAAAAAAAAAAGTACATGTTTCAGTTTCCTCTTAGTGATAGAAGTGTGCTAGACTGTGAATGAATAGCAAATTACATACATGGATTACATACCATGCATACTAGTGCTCTCCATCTCTCTCTCCTTTTCATCTATTCTTCCCACAGAAATTCAGTTTCAACAGTTTTGAGGGAGGTATCTCATGAATCACAGTTTTTGTAGAATGGGTTTTTCCATCAGTGACCTTTACAAGAGGTACATTGGCAAAAGTAAAATTGCTTTTCTACAATACTCACCATCCAAGATGCTCACACCATTTTATGAACCAAATAGGATTTGTAATCTCACCGTGAAGTACAACATGAAGTGGGTGCTCCACATTTACCCCTCCTACACTACTCTTGTAAGAAATAGGTATGTCTTTGACCAAATGTAAATGCAATGTCAAAGTTATTAACATAATTATTAATTTAATAAAATAAATAAATAATCAAGCAGTTCAGCTATTTAAAAGCACTTGTGCTTGAAAAAAATTACAGCACAGATGGCACAAAACAAAGAGCTCGCTCCTGTTCTAATTAAAATCTAAACTCTGACTCACATAATTGCAGACAGAATCACTCCCAGGTACATTGACAGAAGAAGATCATTTTCAGCTCATATAGATTTCTGAAGTGCTTGGGATAGCTAAGTTACATATCTCACTTAAACAGCTGAACTGGAAATGCTGACTGTCTTCTTGACTATGAAAATATTCTCCCGCATCTTCACTGAAGTGCACACAGAATTCAAGTCAGGCAATTTCTAGAAATCAAACAACCTTTTAGTACTTTCACATCTAAATGAGGCAGAACTTTTTAATGTGAAAAAAACAGATAAATCTTTATAATGTATTTGAATCATTAAAGCATTTTTCGGTTTCAGTGGCCATTCGCATGTATTTGCTGGGATTGATAAAACAATTTTTTTTCTATTTAAATGTCACAGTCTACTGTTTACATGCAGAAAAGGAAACGCAGTGGGAAAAGCTGGAATCTTATCATTAGTATTAGAGAAAAAGGTACAAGGCAGTAGCAACAGTAGTTCTTTGCTCATAAAATGCAGAACTAAAGCATGTAGTATTATCTGTAACATCATGTCACATTTGTTAGTTACAGGCAAAGGTAGTTCCTAGAGCAGCAGATTGCTAAAGGGGGGGAGGGAACAGGAGGGGGTGAAAAACAGTCATGCTCTCACTGCCTACTTTGCCAGTAACAAAGCCCTGAAAATCAGGCGGGCTCCTGCTGCTGCAGGAATTACTGAATATATGGGACCGTGGTGGGAGCTGTTACTCTCAACAGCAGCATCAGCTAACATTCATCCTTCCCCCAGCACCAGCAAAACCAGCAAGCCTCTTTCCTCCAGCGCTCCCTCCCAGCCTCATTCCTATTGCTTCACCACCTGTAGCAAAATTTCAATTCTGCTTTCCGTGCTGAGAAGCTAGATGGAAGCTAGCCATAAAGTTTGCCATAAAGAAATACAAATAAAAGTTTGAAAGGTATTTACTACAGTATGGCCCTAAATGAAAAAGCTAAACTTTTAAGTCTATGCATTGCCTTTTTTAGACTAGAAAAGGACTTTTGTGATGGCAAAATGGAAAACTGTACCTTGTATTCTTGCCATAAAATCACACTGAATGACATCAAAATGTATGTTCACATGCAGAGGATTTTTAATGTATGTTTTTTCCGTTGTTTAAAAATACCGGGGCATGGCATGAAAAACAATAGACATGTAAGCCATATGTTGATAAAACACATTAAAATATTTGTCATTTATAATTATAAAAAATTAGTTATTACAGGGCTTGTGAAAAGTACTGGATTGACAGTCCTAGTAGTATGTAGACCCAGTGAAGAGTTTTCCCTTAATATTCCCAGGTGTACGGTTCAACCCTACCTGAAGTGAAGGGACTACCTCATGATGAACATAAGCAGGTTTCCATGGTGCATTCTGTTGCATTACATACTCATAGTATTGCCAATGCCCTCTGTGTCAACAGGACTGTGTTGAATACATACAGCCATGTGGAACATTCCACACAGGTGCTTAAATTATAAGAACACGTCATCCTTCTTATCTGAGCAGGATTTAAACCAGGAGCCCAGAGATGAAGTTATTTTATTGCAACAGCAGTAACTTTTAGTATGTTTCCTACTACGTCACACAGAAGGATAGTCTCTGTCCAGAGGAATGTACACTCAAAGTATGAGAAGAAAACACAAGAGATGGATACAATACTGTGACCAAATTAGCCAACGTAAAAAGCATTGGGTACAATACATCACTCTCCAAATAAAAGGCTCCTCCCTAACATGTAAATGTATCTTTCAGTGATTTTCTCATGAGACAGACAAGCTATTTCCAGTTTTGAAATTTGCCTGAAGTATTTGGAGGGCTCCTATCTTACTTGTTGATGGTAAAGGCAGAGTAAGGGCATACTTCACATCACGGTGGCAGATGTTGCTTTTCAGAAATTAACCACTTTGCACTCAGACATCTCAAAGCCTCTTGATTCTACTATTCATGCTGAGCTGCAACTCTTTATCTCTAGCATCTCCTTTGTAAGCTCCAGGACACTGAAAATCAAAAAAGCAAAGAGAAATATTAAGTCTTTTGACACACTTTGATTTGCAGTCTTAAAGACTAAGTAGAACACTTAAGCATTTGGTTTGCTTAATTGGAATTTATACCTTAAGCCCACCAGTGCTCTTGATAAATTTTAGCCTGTAAAATAGTAAAATCCAATGAAAGTTAATGGCAATATTCTTTTAACTGGAGGTTATCAAAGTGGTTGTGGAATAAAATCTTATCAATAGACTGGAATAGGCAAAATACAGATTAATACCAACGTGTTCTGAATAACAATGCAGTAATGGATTGGTGTTACATGGAATTTTAAATATGATTTTCTTAATGTTAAGGTTGGCTTTACAGTAAAGATAAGATAAAGTGCTTTACCCTTGATTAGATTCTAAGATAGTCTAACAGAGGTACAAAACACCTTTGTAATACAGAAAAATTATTCGGAAATTGTTTTCTGTATTCCAAGCAGGAAGAGGGTCTCATAGTCCTTCACCCTGTGTTGTTCACTGTTACAGGTGAACTCTGTTCCTTTTATAAAGGTACCTCTTGTTGAAAATATAACTTACCTTAAGCTTAACAATCATGGATTCAGAAAGGCAGACACAGTGTAAACACAGCACACAACCAGATGCTGAAGCCACTCAGGCAAGGAGCACCTGAAAAGCAGAAAGCAGTGTCACAACACAGTCCAGGTCTAGTATAGACTTACGCACCCCAAAGAGGTTTCAATCCTAATTACATTCAGCTGCTCAAAAGATGACAGTGGCCAGAACGGTCACTTCCAGTTTAACACACACAGCTCTGAAGAGAAGCATTTCATAGGGGCGGTACTCATTAGAGATAAGAATAATGAATGAGAAGCTCAAGAACTCGGGTGATATTTATCCAGAAAACTCCCTTTGGCATATCTATAGAGAGAACAGGTCGCATGCACAAGGGAGCTGGGCTGAGAGCACCGCTTGTGCTTCTGGGAAGGTCTGCTCTAATTCCAGCAGGGGCATCATAGCAATTTAGTTCTCCTTACTCCTATTTTAGTACCTCACCATCCCTCCTTCTTCTTCAACAGCTTATGTCTCGCTGATGTCACTAGAGGCAACAATATTTGCTGTCTGATAGGGATAAATTCTCAGCATTGGCTTGACTATGTGCGAACTCTTACTCATTGCAGAATGTCCATTAACATACTCGTCAGGATAACTTGCCCAGAATAAACTGCAATATGGAGAAATGTTAAACCACTGAAGCATACGTACTAAGAAGCTTTAATTCCAAATAGGATGGAAACAGCAGGAAAAACTATTCAAGGGGTCCTACAGTCTGGATAAAGATGCTAATTTACCTCAGTGCTACCTCCTTTCACTTGCAGCTCTGCAAACGAGGTTCTGCTGCAGATAAAGGGTGTGATCTGAAGGTCCAGAGATGGAGAGCCCTGCCTTAAATTTAGGTAAAGAATATGGAAAGAAGGAGAGGCAAAAACTCTGTTCCAGACTACATTTTACACAAGCTAGTGTTTAGCATAGTGTAATACTACTAGCAGCGCATAGCTGCTAATGCCATCTGACAGTCTTCCTCCATCATCTCTTGCTGTGGCTAAATCCAACAACATCCTTGCTGTTTGTCTCAGTTGGCCATGTGATTCAAGGCATGAGTTAAAAAGTTGATTAGAAAATTCACTGTAACCCACCCTCAAAATAGAGGTCTGATACTGGTGGATGCTGTGAGACTGCACCCCACTGGTGTGTGTCCCCTTCCCTTCTAAGCAGGAGGAGGGAGCGACTCTACTCACCGCTTGCAGCTGGTGTTTGCACTGCCTGGGTAGTGCTTGCACCGCTCTGTGTCTCTGGGGTGCTTGTCCTGGCTCCGTCCAGTGCCAGCTGAAGGCTCTGGAGCTGTGATGCACTCAGATGGTCACGCTGCGATCTGGTAACCATGGCGGCATTTTCAGGGCCCAGGTTTGCTATTTGTTCTGGGGACAATGCCTAGGAGGAATAAAAGACAGAAAAATTGGTTTAGGCTGTCAATTATATAAGGCAGGTAAGGAATCAGAAGTCAGCACTGTCTTGCATTTGGAATGAGGGGAAGTAGCCTTCAACACTGTGTTGCTATAAAAGAGCTCAATAGAGCTTAAAAAAAATCCCCTGCATTTACTTCACTGACCACTCATCTATCTTTCACCCTTCTCTTTGCTGCTGGGATCTGACAGCTTGAGAAACTTCCTATGCCAACACTGTATTGGACACTTCTTCAATATATTGCTGGAGTTTAATTTTCCAGCCATTTCTTTTCTGATTTGTTCAAAGACTGATGACATTGTGCATCCTCTTGTGTTTTCATTTTCTTCCTCTTACATCTGCTCCCAAGCAACCTCACTTGAGCCTATGTTTGAGCTTTGATTACAGTTAGCAGCAGAGCAACGAGATGAAAAAAACCCCATGCTTTAATCTCATTATTCAATTTTCTCTTTTAGACTGAAAATCTTCCAAGTTTGGTCATATTAAAACTTGTGTTAAAAATGAAACATGGCAATCATAATCTTATGGTAATTATCTTGTATCACACAGCAATTAACTAGTTTGTAAAGCCTACATATATTGGGCATGCTGGATTGCTTTGATTCTAGTTAGCATTCTGCAGTCACAAGAATTTTAGCCCTCCTACACAACAAGCCTTCTCTGCTGCAACAATTCTGCATCCAGGTTCTGCTTTAGAAAGACTAAATTCCACTTCCAAGTAGGTCAGAGAATGGACTAAACCTTTCTCAATTTTTCATTGTCTATTAAATGGTGTGCTCTTTTAAACTGAGTAAACTCACTGAAATGCCTACAGGTCCAGAAATTTTGAACCGAGCCTCTTCTTAACTCAATTAAAGTCCATAATACAATTTAATTTTTCATAAATCATAATGTAATACATTACATTACATACAGCTGTAAAATGAATTTATACAAAACCTGTACAAAAACAATATCTGCTTTGCATCTTTCAAATACAGAAAACTCTTCTGAAAAGGTGCCCTGTTATTGGTTAAGCACATTTTGTAGTATCATTACTATTCTTACTAACAAAAATGCATGCTAGTTGAAAGAAATTCCACAAGGTGCTATACATCTTCAGTTTTGCCTGTTTTTCAAAGAAATAGTTTCACTAAGGACATTTCAGGCTTCTCTAAACTGTGGTACTGTGCAGAACAGTTAGTGTTCAAGTTTTTCTATTTTATGGAAGCTGACACAGTTAACTATCTGTTTAGTTCATCTGTCCATAAGTACATTCCTTGCCCAAGCATCTGAAAGAGACCAGCCTAAGCAGAATATTAATCTTTTCACTAAGTCAAATAAAGTCTGGGGAAATGATCTCAAGATCCATGTTCTAATTTCTGGTCCACGTTCAGAACTGCTGTAATTAGATGTAATTCCTTTCCGATCTGTATCTGCCCGTACAATCTGTTTTTCAGAGCTAACTCAGGAGAATGCTGCCAGATTTTAGGATAATAAAAAAAACTTACACAGTCAGCAGAGAAATTTGTAGCTATGATAGCATCCTTGCAAATGTTAATAAATAGAAAAGAAAACACAGATCTGAATACAGTGTTGGAAGAAATAGAGTCCATTCCCTGCTTTCTTTCCCTAGATCTTGCTTTTTCCTTGGGATACATTCAGAGGAATAAATAAATTTTGTCTAGCACATTTTATGGGCATCACAAATACAGATGATATAGCTGAAAGTTAACATTTCAGATCCTTGACTGCCTCTCATTTAACACACCATAGAAAAATTCTTGCTGAAACCCAAAACCAAACTATAAATCAGTACTACATTTTGTTTACACTAGAGTAAAAATGATAGAAATCTGGTTACTTCTTTAGTAATCAAGCTCTTACTTGGAAAATTTCAGGAGGTATACATCTTATTGCTATTGGCTGGAAATACGGCATCAAGTTTTTATCAAAAGCTTTTAATTCATCCTCATTCAAACCACCTAAAAAAAACCCAATAGGAAAAAACCTCAGTTAATATTCCTTTTTAATAGATTTATTTTTAGGCTAATACAAATTTTAAGCATTTATACACAGTATCTAAGAAATGGTTTGCTCCAGTGCGTTAGGGAGAGAGATACTGGGGGTTTTTTTCTTTCTTTCATTATATTCCAACATTACAAATCATCTGACCTTGACCATTGGTATGGAATGTACTCTACCTGAGTTACTTTATCTTGGAAAAGAGACAATGATAAAAATCAATAAAATCATAAGCAGTGTTATTAGGGAATGCTTGTTCATAGCCTCTTCTGATGCAAGATTAGGGAGCACAAGCACGTAATGGGAGTTAATTCTTCATCCATTAGGTACTTACAGCGTGGAATCACTGCTGCAGGCATTGGGGAAGCTCAAGTTTCTGAGAGTTCGATGTGCAGTTAAAGGATCACAGAGAAAAGAGTCCATGAACAAAATTGTGTGACCTCTGGCTCAGGAAGTCTCCAAGCCTGTGAGAGCACTCTGGAGGTTATCACTCCAGGCTAACCCTGCTCTTCCGCTCTTCCCTGGGAGCCCATTCTTTCCACTCTTGGAGGCAGAATGCTTGGTCAGCTAGAGCACTGCTCTGACCCCATACAGCCACTCTTGTAGCAGCATTGTTCACAAATAGTGAGTGGGTCTGAAATCCTGGTTGGTTTTGCCCTCCTCGATTTACCCTTTCCAACCTACAAGACCCAAACGACTTCAGGCTGTGCTCCCCAAGGTCGGTTTGAGCAGATTCAGAGAACCTTATGGACAATACCACAACTTCTCCTCAGTGCTAATGAAATTGCTGGATGTCCATCCCTGCAGGTGACTCTTCTCTGGAAGAAATGTCTTTTGCCACTCTAGAAAAATGCACTGCTATGTGAACCTGTTTCTTAATGCTTAATAACAATGCTTCAGAACCATCACCATCTGGAGTCTGAATTTTGTTACCTGCTATAGTACCAATCTCCTGTAAAATAGAGCCATTCCAGCTGGTAGCAGTGCCCAACACAGATTCTGTCATCTTCTTAAACTGTCTCAGAACAGGGGTGCTACAAAACAACAGGCCAATTCTTGCAACAGCAGCACTGCAAAAGGCAACAAGGTTAATGTTAAATGCTGCAATTACAAGCAATGCTAAATATGCCCAGGATATACTTAGTTTGCTGTAAGAACACTGTAAACCCATTTTCAATTTAAAATATATGTACACAAATTGCATACAAATGTTTACTGCTTTGAGCGAAAACCTGGGTTTCACAATGCACCACTTAAATGGTGGGATATAAATGGCAGAGGAAACTTAAAATAGAATACATTTTAAACAACTAGTGTACACCTTCTATAACAGTTATTGCCTTTCTAAAAGCAGTTAAAATGTAAAAAAGTGTCCTTTAGGCTCTGGAAATCTTGAAGGAAAACAAATTGCACAATAAATTTTATCAATAGATACTAATAAATATTTAATTAAGTATTAAATGCAGTACCTGAATTCAGCAGTCCTTATGGACATTATTTCTGTGGAGTTCAGAGCACAGAGAATAGCTCCTAATCCAACTAAATCAAAGCTTTTTAGTGTACTGATCGTCTGGCCAGAGTCTTCTAGAAAACCTTGCAATATAGATCTTGCCTACAAAAGCAGTAAGATATTATGCATGAGCAGAGTAAATATACTTGAAGATTTTGTTACTAGAATCCCAAAATCTCATGAGAAGCTATGGACCACATATAATCCTGAGCCTCCCCAATGTAATTAATTGGAGTTTTGCCATGGCCTTCAGGAGAAGCGCTGTCACCACCTATACGTGACACTTAAAAAGGGCACTGTTACACAACCACTTCCCAAGTGCTAGTGACCTGAAAACACTCTGTACCTCTTCTGCTGTGTCACAGGGAAACACTTCACCAGAAGAAACAGGTGTTGAATTGCCTAGCAGAACTGCCCATGAAAATGCTAGAAGATAAATTACTCAGGGGGATCGATATGAAATTTTTAGTTTTTCTAATACTCAGGTTGTCTTGTCTTATTTAAGTATCATACATAGGTGGTGATCTGTGTTTAATTTTCAGATGTGAATGGGATATTGGTGTCAAAATGCCTTTTCAAGCCTAAGTCGTTTAGGATGGTGTTCATTCTAAACTAATAATTTAAAAACTGTGTGTCTACAATAGCTTAAGCCTGCCACCAAGGCTTTCTCCAAAGTCAGTGAAAGAAACAAGCTTCTTCCGAGATTTCCTAATCTATCCACTATGCTGAGCCTCAAATGACTAGCTCAAACTGTCTGCCTAACTTTTAGACAAGTTAGGCAGGATAAATCTTTTTTAACTAGCTATTCTTACTGACAGCGGGAAATCTTAAAAGCCAACTAGTATTGTATGAAATTCTTCCAGGTGCTTCCTTCTGATGGTGCTCTTCAGAACAAGAATCTATTAAAGAGAGATTTGTGATGTTCTGCTAAAGCTGGCTGCCACCATGCCAGCACCTGTGCAGCTGAGATGCCCTGATGGTATGGGTCACAGTCAGAAATACACTCAGTTGCATACAAATAAAAGCTTTGGGCTCCTACTATGAAAGTCCAATTGACACAACTAGAAATTATTCATGGAAAGGAAGAAGAGAGGAGCATATTTACTTAACTTAAGACTTCTAGGGATGCTGGAGTTGGGGGGCACACTACCTCTTCAGTGATTACTCTTAGTTAGTAAGGGCTAATACCTCCTAGCGTAGTGTCTGTTCTGGGGCCAGCGTGAGACGAGCTGCTGACCTCTCCCTACTACTTAGTGGGCAAGTGCTAAAGAATACACTCGTCACCACCACAATTAACAGTGATTGATGTCCTCTTGGCCACCTCACAGGGAAGCCAGCAGCCAGCCAGACATCAGCGCTGACCTACCTGCCCACTTTCACTGGGGCCACAGCTGCAGAAAAGCAGCAGGGAGTATGGATTGCTCTACATGTTTCCTAGGCGATTCCAGGACTTCAGTCCCAAACGGTGTGAATCCAGAGCCTTTCACTAGGAGCACATGCAAAAACGTACTTACCTGGGTAAAAGTCCATTCTGTTTGCTGACTAAGTACAGAAATGGTGTCGACAGAATGCAAATCCAGCTCTTTGATTTCATGTTCAGTGAGCGCCAGAGCAGTGCGGCCCAGGGAAACAATATGATAACTCTTCCAGTCTGGCAGCGATCCCCAAACCTTTATAAGAGATTCAGTAATGTCTGTTGGATCATTATGAATCTTCCTCTATATGCACCATTCTCAAACCCCTTGGTTTTAAAAGTTCCAATAGCCAGTATGCTTCTTTCCACACAAAAGGCAGAGCTTAGGTATTGTGAAGGTTTTCAAGGTTCTACACTAATAATGATGAGTTTATCTAAAAATGCTGCAATTTGTACAGCTTGAACTTGTTGATAAAGTCAGCGCAGGGACTGCTGGAAGTGTTGCTGTAGGAGCAAGTACCACTGAACACAATAAAAATGCGAGTCTGTGTGAGATCCACAGTTACATAGCTACAACAAAAGCAGCACCAGGACTACCCAGGCTTCTACAGCATCTGTAATTACTCCAGTGGAGTGACTTTAAATTGCTTTTGTGACCAGTCATTCTGGCTCAGCCACTGACAAGGAAAGCAGAAATCTAAAGTAGAGAATTGGGTAATACAGTCAAATAGCCAATTCCTAAAGTTCTGATTTCTAGTTTAGGTGCATACAATATTAAAAAAAAAAAAAAGTGTTTGTACAGATACAGTTAAATCTGTAAAGCTCTGTAAAAACAAAGAAATAAGCAGGGGTTCTTCTAAAACAGTACCAATGTATTTAAACTGACAAGTTCCACTGCTTTTAACTTCACCTGTGATACAGTTACAGTGATTCAAAAGCTGCCGAAGATCAACCCTAAGAAAATTTTCATTTCAGGAAAAGGTCTGCCTGAATAAGGAATAAAGAAAAGTCCATCAAAAGCTGAAATTTTAGAGGCTAGAACTGTCAATTACATTTAGCTGGAAATGATAGAAGACAGTAATGAGTGGTCAGTATCTCTCAGGATGTGGTCAACTGTCTTTACAGAAAAAAGACACTGGGTTTTGGCTGGAGGAATTGACTTGAATGAGATAAGCATACATTTAAAAAAAAAAAAGCTCTCCCTTTAAAATTCTCATATAATTTAGCAACTTTGCTTTATGTCAGTCAATACATGACAGTTTTCTGGTACACGATTATGCTGCTAACTTCACACAGAAAAATAAAACTAAAAGCCTGGTCCTGGGCTAAGTTTATCAATCATGCTGATTCATGGAAATATTTATTCCATTTTCAGCCTATCTACAATGTAACATTTGTTCAAAAAATCAGAAAGGTCAAAGTTAGTAAGGACTTGCAGAAGGAGTATCTTTGCAGTTGCCTACTAAATAGTGTTTGTACATCCAGATACATATGAAGCTGTACAACCTGCATAAAATTTTTTAAAAAGGGCCACATCTCTGGAATAAAATAATCCTTACGCAGAGTTGCAGACCATCCGCTGTTCATACCAACATGCACATCCAACACAGAGCAGCCTCAGGGGTGCTGAGGTGCTCTTCTCAACTATGACCCTGGGGTTAAGGATTTGTTGAAGAGATGCTTTCCTGGACCTGTACATCCTGACTGAGTTTCCACCAGATCTTTTATGTTGGTTTTATGATGTCATAAAAAACCAGAAAAAGGGTCTAAGCCTGGGAAATGTCAATCTTTTCCAAAGAAAACAGATAGTAAAATCCATTAACCCAATTTTAAAGCTCTTAATTCTCTAGCTTAAGAGATACATGAAACACATGCAGTTAAAAATGTCATGTGTCTATTTCCTGATCTAGGTCATAAACTACAGAATTTGAAGTATTTCATAAATAGTGTTATCTGACAGTGCTGGATGAAATCTCAGACATAACACTATAAATAACACAACACATGAAACTGAAACACTCCTTTGTCCTCAGTCACCTAGAGACTACAGATCCATACATCTGTTACTATCACAAAGCTTGGAGACCTTCCACTTGCGAGTGAGCTAAGCTTCTTACTCATTAAGACACAATCTGATAACTAGACTTTCTGAATTAGTTTGGGACCGTGAGTAGTATGCAGTTTCTTTTGGGGGAAATCAATCAATTTAGGATAAATTAAAGCTGTCTTAATCAAACCTTTAGTCAAAGATGCCCTTTAGTTAGTAACAACAGCATCTTATGCACATAATTTCAAAGAGCTTTGCCTGTACTCTCTGATTTCTCGTGCTTCACCTTCAGTGTTAACACTGTGTTGCATATTGCAGACATATAGGAAGTCTGTCTAGCAGCAATCTGTCTTACAAACACTCACACAGACATAGTTTCATTCAGTGCACTACAGATCTGTGTATCTTTGAATTGAATATAGCTGGGATGTAAGTGCATTAACCTTGTTGGCAATTTCTCCCCCAACAGGTATCACTCTAAGTATACCATTATGTTGCACTGCTGTGAAATATTTCAGTTCCCACTATCTCAGATGAGCTCTGTTTTTATTTTCTTCTAGAATTATATCAGGTTTTTTTCCTTTTTTCTTAATCACATGTCTCTGTGCAGACAGAGGGAAGCTGTCTTGGGAAGAATTCATTTGATGCAGTGGGATGTTGTCCTACTGCAGCAAGGCAACAGAGGCAGAGTTGCAGAGAGTCACCATCTGCTTTCGAAAATCCGGTTAATGCCACTTCTCTTTGAGCACCTGCAGTTCAGGAGTTTAAAAGCTGAACTTCACTGCTAAAAACTGCACTGTTGGGCTTATCTACCCAAAAGTCATGGTCAGCTCCACTACTCTGTCTGCAGCTGCTGGTTTAGGGAGATGCTGCCCAGGCCCACCCTGCCCCCTGCTCCTGCTTTCCTCCAGAAGTCACAGCCCTCGGATCTCCAAGCATCTGCACTTGCACTACTTGCAGCCAACTACACTCATAGATGCTTCCTAACCTCATTCTGTCAGAATGATGGAGCCTAAAAAGGACTTTTAAAGCACTGGATCATTTTGACAGAACGGGATTACGAAGTAGCTAGCCATGCAGAGAGAGAAGCAGAGAGCAGATAACCTCCAGCAGAAGCTGGTGACAGGAAGCTGAAGATAGGCTGGGGATGGTAGGTAGCTTCTTCACCTCTGGGTTTTCTGCAACCAAAACAATTTGTCTTATTGCACCCTAAGGCTTTTTCTTCATGAAACAAAAGTATGTTTGGGATACTACCTGTTCCCTGGCAGAGCAGGCAACCACAAAGCAGCAAAAGGAGGTCACCCCCAGGGAGGAGTGCAACACCAGCAACAAAGATGGAGCGAGTTCTGACTTCTCTCCCAGCCCACAGCTGGCCAAGGCACTGCTGATGCTCTAACACCTTGCTGATGCTCTGCCCCAGCCACAGTGTGTGAACTGCACCCAGCACCGCACTCCGCCCTGCGTACCCTGGCACAGAACCTGTGCTGCAGTGCCAGATGGGGAAAAGTTTTAGTCCCAGGATCCTGCACTGCTGCTGCAGCATGGACTGCAGCATCAGGTACGGGCTGAGCACAGGCCAGAGACCTCTGTGAGGAGCTCAAGAGGAGCTGCATTGCTGCACTCTGAAAGAAAGAGGTGACAGTGGTGCTGCAGGAGTGGTGACAAGAGCTGAGACTGCAGTCCTGTTCCTCTCCATGAATCTACAGCCTGGCAAAGATAGAGGTCTTCCTTCTGCTGTGTTTCCGTAACTTGCACTCACCAGTAACATCCTAGTAAATATAGACTAAATGCATGTGGGGTTTTCTCCTCCCTGAAATTTCCCACTGATGGGTTTGTCCCTATCTGTGACAAAAAGGTGAGAGAACAAGCTTTATTCAGCTAGTAAGAGCCTCTTTCAGTCAGTTTGGTTTTACACCACTGTAAACTATATTTAACATTGATGTAGACAGTTTAACATGCAGAGCTTAATTCTCAGCAGGCCAATCAACAGCCTATAGTACTGCTTGCTGATTTTCCATTTCTGAAAGAAAAGTGAGAAGCAAGCCACTGGGAAACAATTCAAAAGTAAAAGTACTCTTTTTTTTCATCTGCCAGTAACTCAGAACCACTTGCCTGTTGACTCCTGCAAGGGCAATAGTCTTCTATCACCATCTCACAGTATTTTCCCAATAAACAATAGATATTCTTGCAGCAGTAGTGACATTGCCATAGCACAGTTATTTTAGAAGTGCATACTTCAATAGCAGCAAATCAAATTATGGATATAATTTTCTTTCACAGACAGAATAGTTACCTGCTTGGCTTTTTCCTTCAAGACAATAAGCTGGGAACTGTTAAAACCTGAGATAGTCCCAAGAAGTTCCACATTTTTGTCAAAAGTCCCTGTGTCCATGCATTTCAGTTCCTGGACTGACCAAAAGACATTTGCTTCTCCTAATTTAATAATTTCATCTGAGGAAGGAGCTCTGGTTCCCAGGCAATCTGGAAAAAAAGTCAAATAGCAAGAGTTTTCTTCAAGGAGACTGAAAAAAGAAAACAAAGCAATATAGAGATTTAAGAGGGTGACAGACTATGAATTAACTGCAGCTGATGTCATACTAATTATCTTGCAATGAAAAAAATTCATTTTATGTTTTATATTTTAAAAATATTTACATTGTTAACATCCTGTATATAAAACTAGAATTTGCCTAACTTGCAAGACATGTTATATTCTTTGTCCTCCAAAGGCAGTGCATGCTGGGGAAGAAAATAGGTGCAGACATGTATTTCAGAACAGTCACAATATAAGATGCCACAATAAAACTGAACTCTGGATGTGTGCAATAAGAGTAACCAATATCTTACAAGATTCTTTCAAGTCTAATTCCCTAAAGGCACCAAAACCCAGGCAAGGGCTTATTCTGAGGTAAAAAACCCATTTGCTGTGAGCCTTGTTCAGGTAAGAATCAAATGCAAATCTTTGGGATGACCTCAGTGGAAGTCTCCATAATAGCTATGTCATTGCTCACAAAAAAATGTTGCAGCTGAATAAACTTCTCCACGTTCCAATAGCACATATGTGAATCCAGCTCAACAGGAAGGTAACAGACGTGAGAGGTCCTTCTACTCTGAAATAGCCTGACAAAGATCTATGTCTTGTAAGACTTGCCTGACATTTAAACAAGGTGAAGACAGAAGCTGGATGTGTCAGAGAAACACAGTGCTTGTTCTTTATGTCAAGCATGTTGTTAAAATGTCAGGATCTAGAGAGGGCTGTTTGCTTACAACCGAACTGTTTGGGCAGACAAACTCCATTTAAAAATCTTATTTACGGTGAGGTTCTGGCCCTATGCGTGATCAAACAAAACAGTTTCCACTGTGTGTTTTTACAAATCCTGGTCTTTGTTGGCATAATCTACCTCTAATATTGATGGAAAGCAGAAATTAGAATCCTAATGTGGTTGCTTACTGCTCTCTCTTCTGTCACTAATTTAGGAAAACCGTATTAAATAATTATCTGAACCAAATAATCCCTACATGTCTTCAGATACGGTCATTACTAGTAAAAACCAAGAATTTCACAGATGCTGTGCCTGAGCTAAGCTCCCCCAGATAAATAAATTAAAGCGAGGATGTACAAAGTAGATTTGTACTTTGAAAGGAGGCAGAGGAGGGATTTATTTGCATCAAAGGAAGCTGCAGTAGTGGGTAGAACACTGAAAAGATTGAATCTGTTGAGCAAACGAAAATGTTGTTTAGCTTCCACTGTACCAGCTGATGTTCTGCTCTCCCTTTTCACCGCCCTCTTGTGAAGCTGCATTGTTTCACTTTCCCCTGCTGCAAAAGGTCAGCTTTTATCATGTAAATACTACCCATCCAGACACAATGTAGTTCCCTTCCCCAAATCCTGAAAACCTAATATTTTGTGTTCTTGGAAAAAACATTGATTTTATTATTTGTAACACACCAGCTACACTAGCGTGATTACAGAGGGAAATACTAATTAGACTCCTGGCTTTGCTTCCTTTCTCTGATGCTACTTCACTCTTCCTTTTGCTATACAATCACATTTAGTTTGATAAAGAACATATTTTTTATATATATATATATATAAAATAAATTATAACATCTCAGAGCTTAAGGTAAGCAACTTAAATTCTTTTTCCAGCACTGCCACTGCTTTCTGGTAGCATCTCAGACAATTCCTGAATTTTGTCTCATATGTTCCATTTTGCCTTAAGCACCACCTTTGTCTTTATGTTAATGTAAACTTAGAAATGTAAGAATTCTGTCACTGGTAACTGTTACTGTTATTAATATTAGTTCACAGCTGGACGGTGGGAAATGTAAAATAGCAGGTTGGTAGCATGAAGAGCATCAGTGTTATTCTAGAGTCATTTTTATAATACCCACTTTTCTAGCGATTTGCAAATCAGCCATAAAACTCCATTCCTTATTGAAATCACCGTATGAGTTGTGTGGAATTGGTAAGATTATGTTTGGTAACAGACCTTCAATACCACACTTGGACTGCAGAAGTATTTCTTAGACTAGCACAAACAATCCTTCCATTTTTCATCTCCCAGACTCTCCCCTCCAGCTGAGCTTGTGTACCCCAAGTAAAGAATGAAAAGCCCCCATAGCCTTGGAGCCAAGTTATCCTTTGACAAAGATCATTAGCTTCACTGGCAGGTTTATACTGGTCTTGCAATGCAGATGTGACAGCTCCGTAACTGCACTGGCCATGTCTGGAAGTCTTTGGGTTCGAGACCATCTAAGGAACCTGAGGGTGCACAAGTCCATGGGACTGATGAGATGCATCCATGGGTCCTGAGGGAACTGGCGGATGAAGTGACTAAGCCACTAGCCATCATATTTGAGAAGTCATGGCAGTCCAGTGAAATTCCCGCTAACTGGAAAAGGGGAAACATAACACCCATTCTTAAAAAGGGAAAAAAAGACGACCTGGGAACTACAGGCCAGTCAGTTTCACCTCTGTGCTCAGCAAGATCATGGAGCAGATCCTGCTGGAAACTATGCTAAGGCACATGGATAATAAGGAGGTGACAGCCAACATGTCAACTAAGGGTAAATCATTCCTGACGAATTTGGTGGCCTTCTACAATGGGGCTACAGTGCTGGTGGATAAGGGAAGAGGAACTGACATCATCTACCTGGACTTGTGCAAAGCATCTGACACTGTCCCACACAACATCCTTGTCTCTAAACTGGAGAGACAGGGATTTGATGGATGGACCACTCGGTGGGTAAGGAATTGGCTGGGTGGTCGCACTCGAAGAGTTGTGGTCAATGGCTCCATGTCCAAGTGCAGAGCAGTGACAAGTGGCGTCCTCAGGGGTCGGGGTTGGGACTGGTGCTGTTTAACATCTTTGTTAATGACATGGACAGTGGGATGGAGGCACCCTCAGCAAGTTCACCAACAACACCGAGCTGTGTGGTGCGGGGACACGCTGGAGGGAAGGGATGTGCCATCCAGAGGGACTGGACAGGCTGCAGAGGTGGCCTGTGCAAACCTCAGGGAGTTCAACAAGGCCAAGGGCAAGGTCCTGCCCATGGGTCGGGGCAATCCCAAGCACAGACACGGGCTGGGCCAGGAGTGGATTGAGAGCAGCCCCAAGGAGAAGGACCTGGGGGTGTTAGTGGATGAGAAACTATGAGCCAACAATGTGCCTGCAGCCCAGAAAGCCAACCATGTCCTGGGCTGCACCCAGAGCAGTGTGGGCAGCAGGGTGAGGGAGGGGATTTTCCCCCCTCTGCTCTGCTCTTGTGAGACCCCCCCTGCAGTGCTGGGTCCAGCTCTGGGGCCTCCAGTGTAAGAAAGACAGGACCTGCTCAAGCAGGTCCAGAGGAGGCCACGAAGATGATGAGGGGCTAGAGCACCTCCCTTATGAGGACAGGCTGAGAGAGTTGGGGGTGTTCAGCCTCGAGAAGACTCCACAGAAACCTTATGGGGGCCTTCCAGTACTTAATGAGAGTCTAGAGGAAAGCTGGGGAGGGACTCTTGGTCAGGGAGTGTAGTGACAGGATGAGGGGTAGTGGTTTTAAACTGAAAGAGCACAGATTTTGTTTAGATATAAGGAAGAAATTCTTCCCCATGAGGGTGGTGAGGCCCTGGCACAGGTTGCCCAGAGAAGCTGTGGCTGACCACTCCCTGGCAGTGTTCAAGGCCAGGTTGGACGGGGCTTTGGGCAGCCTGGGCTGGTGGAAAGTGTCCCTGCCTGTGGCAGGGGAGTTGGAACTAGATGATCTTTAAGGTCCCTTCCAACCCAAACTGTTCTATGATTCTATGACTGATTCTATGACTCAATTCTATATGATTCTATGATTCACATTGTTGAGATCCAGAGGCCTAAAAAAGCACATGTAAGGACACAAACATACTGAAATACCTGATGCTGGATGCCAATCCAGTCCTGTGGCCCATGTCTAAAGAAACATGATTTATGATCTGATGGTTTACTTGTTTAAGGAAGAACGAATGTCATGCATACAGATGGACTAATACTCTGCTATTCCACCAACTTGATTTTGCTTTTTTAGAGCATGATCATTGTGTAATGACTTCTCTGATCAACAGAGGTCATGCTTTTTTTCAGACTATACAAAAATACAACCCTGTGGAACACCCTCTGTCTGTCTCTGTACATGAATACAGCATCATCAGGAGCAAATTTATTCCCAGAGACACACAGTCATCATTCAGAGTTGCTGTTATATAAGCAGATGGATTTCCATGGTGCCTCAGGGCTTGTTGAGAGCTTGGACCTGTATTTTGTTAGGCAGAAAACCAAATGGGAGATTTTCAAAGACATAAAGGCAGACAGTACCAAACTCCTTGAAATTGTTGGGATCCAAATTCCCATTTGTGCTTTCAAAAGCCTCCCCCACAGCAGGGTTGTTTTCCATGGCACAGGATGGCATAGCTTAAAAATTCTGCCTAGGTGAATTTCAAGTAAGAGAAAGGATACAGTTATAATAATAGAATATAGTTGAAGTATGTACTTATACAAAGAAAATGATCCATTTTTGACCAGAGATTCGAATATATTAGTTTGGTTGCTAACTAAAATACCTTTTAGATCATAACAAACTTTGACCATTTGGAGAGACAAAACACAGTGCCACCCATGTCAGACTCAAAACCAGCCGAGTCAACATACGCTCGTGTCTGGCAAAGGATTAACTACGTGCAATCTTCTGGCACAAAAGTAACTTGCCACCTTCACCGCTTTTTAATTCAAGGATTTTCACTTAGATTACAAAGAAAGTAAAAATAACCAAACCCCTATAATACAAATCTTTCATCTTTTTCCTTTGGGCACTGAGGAACATTCTGGGAGATGCTTAACCACACAATCCTGTAATGAAATTGTTCCAGCAATCAGCCAACGCATGAGACAACTACAGGCAACAGAACAAAGACTCACTACTTTTGCTAAAACTCTGAACCTCTTTTAGGTTACTCAGTGCTCTACTTTTTATGGTCCAGTTTCTCAGAATGCATTTGATGACAAGGTGGAACTAAAAGACTGTTTGAACTGCACCACCACATCCCAAAATGGCACCACTGTAAATCTGGCACTTTGTACAGATATCAGGTAAAATACTCACCAGGTCTGGTGATAGATGATTCGATGTTGGCAGTGGCATTGGAGACAGATTCAAACACAGCTGAAAGAAGCTCTTCAGATGAAGAAATTGGTCCAATTGTCTTTGCTATTTGTAAAATGGTATCAGGGAACTTCAAAGGGAAAGGAACAATATAAGTAAGATTTCTTTCTCCCTTTCAAAACAAATCAATTTGCAGAGAAAAACTTGTGCAGACCTCAGCAAAGTAGGAGTTAGTGATAGCTCAGCCTCTGTCCTATTTGTGCAGATGTTTCAGAAGAGGAGAGTAAATTGGCTGCTACTGAAAGGTCAACAGCATAAGTTTGAGGGGAAAAAAAAAAAATTAGAAACAAAGCAAATTCTGAGTGATTCTCCCTCTTGTATGCCCTCTCAGCTTCTGGCAACACCTGAGCCCTGCCTGATTGGAGTCTGTGTCCAGACCTTTCTGTAGCAATGAGTTCCACCATTTTAGTATTTGCAGTAGAGAAAGTATTTAATTTGTTTGTCTTAAATTTGCCAGATAAGTATAATAATTGAGGATAGGGACCCAATTAAATGATGAGAAATAACTTCAACCTGTTCACCTCTTTTAGGCTTTTCAGACCTCTCTCCTCCACCCTGCTAGACATCTTCCTTTCAATTGAAGAGTCCTATTCTATTTGGTCAATTATGAGCATTATCACCTGAGGAAAACTTGCTGACTGTGCTCACATATTTCTGCTGAGGAATGAATTCCTCATTCCAGTATAGTTTACCACTATACATAAAAACTATAAGATTATAAGAACTAAAGAGGGCAAAGAAACTACAAAGTGCAATGCTGAGGCTATCTGTTATTGTTACGTGTGCTACACTGGCCCTAGGAAAAAGGGCCACATAAATACATGTTAATTTGATCTCATTATTAACAGGATAAGAAACAGAAGGTTTACAGCTGGAAGGCAGAGGAATAGAGAAAACATTGCAAGGTGTAAAATACTAGAAATGTTTGAGCCTGCATCACTATAACACACCCTTTCTACGTGACAATGTACAATCATCATTGCTATACGTGCAATTAATTTTTTATACTGTCATCACCGTCAAGAAGAAATCTCAGAAATTTTGATGGAGTCGAGAATGTGTGAAACATCAACACATGGCTCCTTGCCAGGAGAATTATCTACCTAGTTTAGCATTCAGGTTACATAATTTAGCCTGCAATATGACATGTGCAAATCCAAAATATAATATTATGTTTTTATTATCATTTTTAAATTTGTAAAAGATACCTTTTCAGCAAGGACATTTAATTCCCCTTTTGACAGCAGAGCTAGGAATGGTCCAACATCTAACGTTGTTTCAGCTGTCCAGTTGTTTGGGGAGCTGAAGAAATATTTTGGAAAATTATGTTAATGAAGAATGTTTGCAATCAAAATGATACTAAACCTTCAGGTTTTCTTATACTGCATCATATAGGAAACACAGATACTCCTATGCCAATATGGTGATTTATGCTTATTAACATCAGATTGCATTTTCTCATCTCCCTGTGATATACAGGGCATTAGTAGAATTCTCAATGTATTCAGAGAAAGCCTTCAAATATTGTGGTAACGGATCTCTCTCCCTCAATAGTCACAGTATTCTTAGCATTACAGCGTTCAAGCAAGAAGAAATAATTATTTTTTTAAAAGAAATTTTACCATTTTATATCAGGTTCATACTGCAATAGTAGTCCACAAATTGGTATCAAAAGAGAAGTAGAAACCTCATAACCAGAATTAAAACCATCTTTTTTTTCAAGAATCTTATCCTAAGGACCAATGTGGATAATACTTCAAGCAAGCAATACTTACCAGTACTTGATTATAAATTAAAAAAAAATAAATCTCCTTTATTCACATATTTAACTATTTGCAGAATTACCGTGGCTGTTTTTCACTGGTGTTGGGCAACTGTAGCTTTACATGATGTCAGCAAGAGCTATAGGTGCTCAATGTTTCTGAAAAACAGGTCCATGCACATATGGGAGAAGAGGAGCTTCCTCCTCATTCTGAAAAGATTGAGTTCACTAAACCACTTGGGAAAGTAACTCAGTGTGGCACCAGTCTCCTGCCAATGCTGCCTTTTTAAAACTAAGGGAGAGAAACACGAAACATAGGTGATGGACCAGAAGATTTAAATCCACACTTTATTAGCTCTGTGTTTTGTCTGCTATTTCATTCATCTGCAATGTCAAGAGTTACAGAAGGCAGATCTAACACCTGGGAGAGCCACATCTAATGACACCTATGCCATGAAAGATCAATTCTATGATAGGTATTATATCCCTTGAAATAATATGCTAAATTATTTGTGGGAATTTCAAGTCTTAAAAATTAAGTTCAGGTTCAGTTCTGAGTGGTGCTGGGTGTTTCAAAACATACGTAACAGCACTATGCAGATTTGGTCTGTTTGATACAAATCTGACAAATGTTAGCCAACACTCAAGAAAGCACTTGGATAAATAATTTTTAGCCTGAAAGAGCCTGAAGAAGATAGTAATAACAAATCTATTACTAGCACATATTCTCACGGAAAACTTTATTTGGTTTGTTGCTCCCCTATTAGGATGTTTGACTAGACAAATATTTTCTAAATAAAATAAAATGAAATATGATTTAGCACAGTGTGTCATGATTCAATACAATGGATCTGTATCAAGATTAACACAGGGATGGGATCTGGTGGAAAATATAGCTATTCCATTACCAGAAAAATGCTGACTAGGAGAAAGCTGAATAAGCAACAGAAATGAAGGTGGATCAAGTGACAGACTTTGGGGCTGAAAGGATGGTTAGAAACTATGCATTCAGTCTTCTGTTTCAAATGCAAGATACTTCTAAGAGACAAGGTAAGAGAGAAATAGTATATTCTTGCCAGAGAGGATGGCTTTGTTTTTTGCATGACCGATAGAACAGTGTGGTTCCAATCAGCCTCCTAATCTGAGTCATTAATGACATCTAACACACTATCTGCCTTGCGACTTCAGTTGGTTAAACCTGATATGCCTCTGCTTCTTCCCTAGCTCTCTCCCATTACCACAGGTGCTTGCAGTCTTCTTTATTTCTCTTCTCACACCAACACACAGAGTATCACAATTCCATTTTCCCATTCTTTGCATTCCTGCACCATTTTTTGCCTGTAATGTCCTTTCTCTTGCTGTGCCAGAGACTCCGTTTGCCTGCTCCTCCTCAACCATTACACTTTCTTTTTCCTCTGGGACTCAAGTCATACAGGGGTTTGTATTAATACCCCTTTCTGGGGTTGTATTTTGTTCCACAGTTATCACGTTACACACAAGAACAGAAACATAATTCTAGTGGACAGAGACCCCAAGCTTGGCCAGTGATAGAAGTTGCTTTGTGTTGTTTTCATTGCAGTTCTATCTGGGCAAAACAAATGGTTGGTATTTGCATGGCTTAACCATCGGCATAAGCAAGGTAGTATATCTAATACTTTACCCATATAACTCAAGGAGTTTGTATTTAATTTCAGTCTTCTGATCGTGGCTGAGCTGTTGGCAGAGTTTGAATTGATGAAGGGCTGTAGCCATTGCCTTCAGGGACATTCTGCCATGTAGAAAGGCTGGAGGTAAGTGGCAGATTAGATTTCCAAGTAGGTCAACATCATATTCATCAGCCACAGAGCCGTTCTGAAACAAGAAGCATTTACTTGTTGGCAGAGCTAATCTTGGCTCTTGACCTGTATCACTCAAATGCATCACGACATATTTAAACTCTGTGACCCTTTAAGGAACAAAGATACAACAGTTTGCACTGGCAACTTAATCTATAATTTCTGCTGAGACTACTTTATACTTTTTGCATTTACCAATGCAACTGGTGATACTTAATAAGCACTTGTCAGAGGTTTCAGTGTACCCTTTATTCTATATCGAAGCACACATAAAACCAATTAAATATGCCACCCAACCTGCAGGGGTGGTGCAGTTCTGCCTGGCAGCAGAGCCCTCAAATGGCCCCTGTAGCGAAGGGGCCACAAGCGCTTGGTGTCAGAAGGTTTAGCTCTGATGGGTTTCTCAAGCAGCTGCCAAAACACTAGGGACTATATGACTGGTTAGTACGTATAAAGACATGAATACTCACAGCTACATCAAAGAACTAGTTTCCCCTAAAAACTGGTGATTGCCACAGGTCCCAGTCAGCAGAAGTCACAAAAACCTCCTGGTACCACCACCACCTCTCCCATGGAGCTTCCTGTGCCACGCACAGCTCTACAGGACCAGCACCGCTCGGAGCAAGGGGGAACAGCTCCAGGTGCAAACGAGTCAGCTCCAGGCTGCCCCGGACAGCTCGCTGTGGTCAGCAATGACCTTTCATGAGAACATTTTGTAGCAGGCGCAGATTCAAGGAAAATTGTTAAGGAAACTATAAAAAGGTTTCCTTAGGCAGGGAACAATAAAACTGAAAGAGTGCACAAAAAAAACGTAAGAATACAGATGGATAAGTCAACAACTTATGTAGAAGGTGACTGACATTACTATAGGAAATGCAGTGCAGTAACATGCCAACAGAACCACAGAATGGCTGAGTTTGGAGGGGAGCTCTGGAGGTCCACCCCCGCTGCTCAAAGCAGCTCAGCTACCGCAGGCTGTGGGGACCTTGGCACTCAGAGCTTCTCTGAGCCAGGCAACAGTCTAAGCTGCTCTTGCTTGCGACGGTGAAGAAATGAGCATGCAGTGTTACTGCCTTTTGGCCCCTCAGAGTCCATCAGCTCTGGTTTCACCACACAAACACGGAGCAGGGCAGCCTGTGTCTCAGCTGGCTGTCAGTATACAGGAGACCATGCACGTGTGCATGCGGACTGGAGAGCACAACTAGGCAGGACAACTTTGTGAAGCACTACATGACAATAAAGGGAGAGAAAACTCATCAACCACTCTCACTTAGTTTGGAATTGACAGTGGCTAATTAGAGATTACTTTTTTTTCAGCTCCCCCTCCACTGCTGGCCCCTCCTAGCCATACCTACCAAGCACTCCTGTACTTTTTGCAGGACAGCATTCCTTTTGTGAAGGCTTGGATTCAAAAGGTCCATCTCAGTCTTTCCCAAACTTTCAATGAAAGGGACACACAGAGGGCCTGAAACATACTCCAGGTACTCAATCCTGCAGAAAGAATTCAAAATTCATGCAAACCTGACCTTCATACACCCATAACAACACCCATAAAATCTGTGATGACAGAAAAATTTAGAGACAAGTCTGGACTTGAAAAATTATAAACCGGCCAGGCCAGAAAAGCAGTAATTAATCCACACCTCACTTTAACTTACATCTTCTTCCAGTTCATCAGCTCATGAACCTCATGTCAAAAAAAGGCTAAGGGTTATAAATAGCTGCAAGTAGATGAAAGTGCTCTGAGGTGCTTTAACACCACATCAAACAAGACTGTCTAAAGTTCAGAAACTTTTCCCCTTTCTCCTTTCTATTAGGAATAAATCTCTGATGCATGAAGATGTGGTGGGTGGGTTAAGGACAACAAGTAGTTTTAGAGTAGGTTTCCTTTTTATCAAAGTCCAAGAAAGCCTGCCAAACTAAACAAAATGATGCTCTTCTCCACCCAGAGTGACAGGCAGCCTTTGCAAATAAAGTTGTATCTCAAAGCTGCACAAGCCCAGGGTTTGTAGGCAGGAGCACCGGTGATTTCTCATGGTCCTGAACAAGCAATATGAAATTGCTGGCCAAATAACTTGGTGCTGCAGTTTGTAGAAAACCTTGTATTAAAGTCTTTCTATTATTTTTAAACAGTCATGCCTTTTCAATCAGAATTCTTCTATTGTCTTACTTTTTTTCAATTAAAAATATTCCAAGAAAATAATAATTCTCATTCACTTTTATCCCTTTAATCATGTAGGAAGAAAGAAATAAAGAAAAAGGGGAATTAACAAGTTGTACAATTCAGGAGTTCCTATCAAGGTACAATTAGTATTTTTTTCCTAAGCAAAAAAAGCTGTCACTGAATATTACTTGGCTATTTACACAATGCAGTTTTGCTAACTTACAAAAATGTCTTTAAACACACTGAAATGTTTTAATGAATTAACCCCTTTATTTTAGCAGACATCAGCAACAGTATAAGCAGCAACATTACAAGCTTTGTTATCGTTGCCACACCACTGCACCATGATTCAGTCTGCACACAGAGCGCTTCAAGGGGGACTGATTTCAAGGATGCAAAGGAATCCACAATTGTGACAAAAATGGGCTATACTAAAAGACACCAAGTATTACCAACTTTCACTTGACACAGATTTTGGCTGGTCAGTGACTGCTTTTTATAAATTAACATTTGTTTGAATCATCAGTTACCTTAGGACTGAAGAGATTATTAAAAAGTGCTCAGAAGCACTACTCTGAGCGTACTACTACAAATGCAGTAACTTAAGATGTAGTTAAGATGTAACTTACGGAAGCACCGGTAAGAAAAAGGGAGGAATAGATACACTGGAGACTTTCCAAAACTTCCAAGCCAAACAATTAACCTAAAAGCAACAAAAATTCAAGATCTTAGGCATATGGAAATTTTGAGGAAGAATGAAAGTATGGTTTACTTATTATAGCTTACAAATCAGTAGCTATAAACCTCTGCATATTAACTTCAGAGGGTATTTTTCTTTGGCTTTTTGCAAGCAGTTTAGAGTTTTCTTTTTGTAGACACCGGCGATAAAACATCCTATATTTGGATGCATGAGAGCATTTGTATATTTTCAAAACTTATGTATATTTCCGAACAGATTACTCATGAATTAGCAAGTCAGAAGGACTGTAGAAATTTCTTGCAACTTGTGACAAATGAAATTGTCAAAATAAAGTATGATAACAAATTCACACATAAAAGACTTCAACGAAACATGTTAACAGACAAGTTCACACATACAAGATTTTGAAAAAAAAATAAAAAATTAACCAAATTCTAATTTACCTACAGTTTGGATATTGGGTAGTATGTTTATGTACACAAAGTCTTATTTTACTTTTACCTGATATGGAGAAAGCAGATGAAGATTGTTTTCAAAGAATTTAAAATTGTTTAAAAAAAAGTCTGTGCCCATACTTTCAATGAGTTGACAAGTTACTCCTTTCACAAGCTGTCCTGTGCTGATAGGAAAAGCAGAGTTCAATCTTTTGAATATTCAAGCAGGATCTAGTTCTTACTCCCCACAACCATGTTCTAAGATAGTTTCTTGAACACCTCTCTTCCCCATTTCTTGTAATTGAAAGGCTATTGAAAGTAAAAATGTAATCAAATTGAAAAATATTGACTGAGCCTTAAAATACTAAATCCTCTGCAATGCTTTGATACTGATTTTGGATTTGGAGACCCTTTTTAATGAGGAAGGTGAATTATCCTGTGGTACAAAGGAATGAATAAACATAAGATGGTAAAAAAATACCACATAGTGTTTATGCTTACCTCAGTCACTCTCATCACAATACTAGACTTAAACCCCATTTCAAGAGAGACTATTATCCATACCTTAGAAGGTCAACAGGATAGCTCTCCTTAGACAGTAATTCATACAGATACAAAGCCTGAAATAAAACCCACCGTATTTAAAGTTAACCTTAAGTAATTCAGTTGCAAGATGCAATAACAGCTGCAAGATTTTTGTATGCTTAACTCTCTTATGTACTCTAAAGGCATTGCTATGGTCCGGTTTGGCATCCAGTGCTGAGTTTCTTCTTCAGAAGACAAGACATCACTGACTGGCACTGTGGAATGATGTTAAACACGTTGATGGCACACAACCATAGAATAATTTAGGTTTGAAGGGACCTCTGGAAATCATCTGGTCCAACCTTGCATCTCTCTAGACAGAGCCAAAGGGCTGACTGTATGTGCAAATGTCTAGTATACAGTACTGGAAAGAGAAAATTTATGTGACAGAATATTGAAGACTTTTAAACTCAGCATATTAATGCTTCCCTTTCTGTAACATTGTCTCATAATGTTGCCTAGGCTCAAAGTGACCTCTGGTTTTTATGTCAAGATATATTTGGGGCAGTTCTTTCCTTTTACCTGTGTTCCTTGAACACATATGTATTAGAGCACTTCCTATTCTCCCATCATACTCAACTGTAGTGGAATGGGAACTGTATAATAATTTTTACCTGGCTTCTTCTTAGTTCTTTTCCTTTCATCATTGAAGAATTATATCCAGTCTGCTTCCATAAATCAGAAAGAGATATTTCCTTAAAGAAAGCTCCTTGTATATCTTTGACTGATGAAGAAAAATCTCCAGATGCAGCTATCTAAAAAGAGGAACAGATAAATACATGGCATTTCAGAACTGATGCTTAGATTTACAGGATTTGCCCTTCTTTCTGTTCTGTGTAATATTTCTCTTAAGAGGATAAAGGGAAAACATGTCAGTATTAAAAATGCCACAGGACTAAGCAAGACACAGCCTTCAAAATATATTTGGTGTTCAGAAAAAAACACTGAAAATATTAACCATCGAGCTGAAACACAAATCTTGGTGACAACACCGTCACGTTCTGCATATCTGGTTATTGTCCTCTTGTACAGAGAGAACCTGCCACACACTTGAGTTTATAATCACCTTTCTGAGGATCCCTTGCTGTTGTGCAGGTGATAAGTCAGATAAGTATTGTGATGTTGTGCCTCGAATAATCTGAGAAAGGTCCTTTGGGTTCATGCTGTAGAATGACTGGGTACTAATACCAGTTACCAATGCACCCATTTGACTAACATTATAAAATGATAAAACCTGCAGAGATAACAGCACAAACAAAAAGAAAGTTTTCCGGCTTGTGAACAGCAGATATATTTAAAAGCAAAGTTAATAAATAAATCAAAACTATTATTATTGAATACTTCATACATTTCTTGTCTGGGGATGCACTTTTCTTAGATTTCTTTCAATTCCGACAAGACTGTCCAGGGAACAAATGTGACAATTTTCTCAGAGGCTCCTTGTTTTGAAACTTCAGAGAGGACCCTGATTCCTTCCATTACAGTATATTTGAATATATAGTCTGGGATCTCTGATCATGCAAATTCTGCTTAAGGCAGCGATACAGACAAAATAATATATACAACTGCCAAATGCAAACAGTCATTCCGTTACTAGAGAATTGCTCTGGGAGGTGCAGTCTTGGATGTTTTTATTTATTTTACAGTCTTGGATGTTTTTATTTGTTTTACAGTCTTGGATGTTTTTATTTGTTTTAAAAATTTTCAGACCACTAACAGTAATAAAAAGAAGTCTTGTACTAAACTTTTCAAAATCTACAGTTATCACTGAGAAAAAGCCATTTCACTTTTAAAAACAGAAGGTAGGGAAGCTCTTATCAGAGGTACCTTTTCGTAAGAGAGGTATTTACTGGATAAAATCATAACTTGGCTTTTTGCCCACCCAGAGACTTGGTTTAATGTTGCAATAGCGGTATGCACTGCTTCAGGTGACAAAGATTCCAGTTGACTTGAAGTTAGTCCAACCACGGCATCTGACAGAGATCCAAGGATATCATTCAATGTCTGGTTTTGCATGGCAATGTTCAGGAGCTGAGATTTGAGCTAAAGTGAATAGAAACACAGATGGGAAATAAAAATCTGCCAAGAACCAATTTTCATTATCACACAAAATAGCTGGAGTTTCTGGAATAGGCACTGGCAACCATTTCGTGACCACACACTTCATAAAAACTAAAAATAGAACCACAGTTGGTCAAAGTAATATGGAATAGGAGGAAACAATGATAAAAGAATGAGCACTGTAAAAAACCAAAAATGCACTTTTATTCTTTACATTTTATGATAGAGAACTATTTCCACTTATTTCTTAGATCCCAGCCAATTTACACACTTTTCTTTCCAAATTCAAGAAGAAAGTCCCTCCTCCTCTGTTTTCAGGATTAGGTTAGGCAAGAAGAACGAGCACTGCACCCACCTTCTGAACCTCAGCCTGGAAACCTCTCAACTGATTGCATTTAATCATTTGATGAAGTAAAGCCCGGGCCACAGCAGCATCCAGCTGTTCCATGTCATCATAAAAGCAGACCAATAAACCTAGCCTGTATAGAAGAAAACACATTAGCTAACTTCTGACATAAAAGGTGTAATTCTCAGGAAAATTAAATAAAGCATGGAATACCCTACTTGTGCTCAAAACTTCAATCATTTGTGTTTATCACTAGTGCCTTAAACCACAATCTTTAAAACTCCACATGGCCTGAAACTGGAATATGAGACATATGCACTGCTCTCTGTTTTCAGCTGACTCTACCCAGATTGCTTGTGCTGTTAAAAATTTAACTTTCCTGGTTCTATTTGTTTGTGGCTGGATTTTCCCAGCTAACGACTCCATGTCCTTTGGCAGAATTTGCAGTACAATCTCTGCTTTGAAAAGGATGGAGGGCTCAATACGTCTCTACAAGTGCCTTGGTGAGTTCTTACCTGGATTGATTGGACGCTTTGAACTCTAAACCCTTCTTGGATTTCACATGCAATATAACTCATTCATGTGTCAGAGCAGCAGCTAGAGCATTGCATAGTCTCTTTATCGTTTCAGGTTTAAACAAAGCCTGGTTGGTGCATTTCACATCAAACACATGACTGGCTGATGGGCAGAGACCTGTCCAATTCAACACTGACCAGGAGAAAACACACTGAGGCTCACTCCCTTAGTTGTGCCAGCACAGCATTTGCAAGGCAGTGCTGTGAACCAGACGTGGAGCTCATTTTCCTCCACAGTGCCTGTGCTGTAATATTAAATTCAGCATTTCCATTAACCTCTGTAAAGCGCAACCGCAACCACAGTTGATGGAGAGTGGTGGTCATACCACCAAGGGTAGGCGCCTGCTCAACGTGCCCTTCTGACCTGGGCCTGGTGCTTATTTGCTGCCATCAGCTGCAGCCCCACAAAGGAGGTCTGAAGTGTGCATCCCTCTCCCTGGACTTTAATCACTTGTGATGGTGATGAATTCATCTGTAGGAAGCCTGAAACAATCCCCTGTCACTGTAAACAACTAGCCTTTGCTTTCATAATTTACACAGGACAAGAACCTACAAAGCCCAGCTTTCCTGATACAGTCTCTGGTTTTTAACAATTCAGTGACACAGGCCTAAGCAGAGTCTAGGCAATAATGTCCAGATGTGAACTAAATAAACAGCTGCACCACTATCGAACTCAGTAAAACTCTACAGTGCAGGAAGGTTTAGCTTTTAATCCCTCTAGTCCCTCAACAACAACCTGCTTCACAATATAACAGAATACTGCCTCAGCACTCCTTCTGAATTCATGGGACATCATCAAACCGACATACAAATCAAAGAAACATCTATAAATGCATTTTTATAACAAATAATTACCTTCTGATGCATTATTGCATAGCCACCAAGAGCTCTTAATCTCCTTTGAGATTAGTGGCAATGAATAATACTACTTCTTAAAAGTGCATTTAAATCATCAGAATGGTTAAAACGAGTAATATAAAATAAGTGTGTTGTAAAAATGGAATATATTAAAGATTATGGAGCATGACATTTCTCTCATCTGTGAGAATGTGGCACCTCTCATGAGTGGTAAAATAATTTTTAAGTTTTCTGACGTTGAAATTTAGAGTGTGGGCACAATTCTTCTCTCGCTTACATCTCTGACAATCAGCAATACTTCATGGAAGTCGGTGAGTCATATTGCAATAATGACAGGAGCTCTGAAGCCATAAAGCATATTTTCCATTAGTTTAAAACTCCAAGGTATCCCCCAAGGAGACTACAAATAACTTCAGACAGTGATGTCTTGGGACTAAATACATCCATTTATATGACAGTGTAAATGGAAATGTGGAGTACAGCACTTTCTTGCAGGTAGCTCACTGCATATTTATAAGTAGGAGCAGTTGGGTTTTTTTTTTTATTATTGTTAAAGTAAGTTCAGTGCTGATTTGAGAGCCCTAAAAATGCAGTTTCCTGCTTACACACATAACAGTCACGTGTGTTTACATGTGGCTCATCTCTACCCCACAGGACGCAAGGAGGACAGCAGGGTGGGCTTTATACCTCTTCACTTTGTGACCTCTTTGGTGACACTCATGCCAGCTAAAAAACACTTGCAGTATTGGCCAGCTTGAGCTAAGATTTCCACCTTCAATCCTAACTGTAACATGATTTCCACACAATACCTCCATCTTTTGTGATTTAAACAGTCAACTCAACTCATGTTCTGCTATCCCAATTTATTTTCTTGCTGTATTGCACTATGCAACGGAGCCTTGACTGGATCCCCCAGATACTGCTGTTGTCCTCCTACTAGTATTACAGACAACAACTCACTGCGAAGCAGGAGACAAAGCGTTAGCTAATTAGGCACACCTCCAGAAATTCATAAAGTAGCAATTCTTCACTGTTGCTAACTAGGGTTGGATTTCAGCCTAGATTTTTCTGCTGGAAGGAAAAAGCTATACCACATCAACAGTTTTATCAGCTACTTATTGCTCCTCTCTTTTCTCTTTATTTATTCGTTCTCTCCATATGCAGCCATAAAAGAAAAAGAAAAGCAGTCTTGCCTGTAGATAGTTGAAGTGTTTCTCATATCAAATCCTGATGACTTTATTCTTTCCAGGAAAGCTTGTGCAAGCTCTGGTGTGATATCATACACTGTGTCCAACTGCTTTGTTGCGTTGTCATAGCTAACAAATAGTCTTATCTGACCATTACAAACAAAATAATGTGTCAGGATTGTCAAAAAATTACATCCAATAAAATATGATTGACACTAAATTAACGGACTCCATTCATGTTATAGAGAAAGGGAGAAGATGGATTTGGATAATACAGTATCTCTGAAGGCAAAGCTGAGTGAGCGATTCTCTGTCAAACTGTCAAATTATTTAAGGGTCTCCTATCATTGGTCCCTGTCTTTCAGTACAAGTCACAGAAGTCTGAGACAGATAAATAATTACATATTAATGACAAGCACTTTCAAATTCTCAAACCAGAAGAATATTTGGTTGGCAATGGATTTAGATTCACTTTATATTTAAATAATTAAAACATATAAACTTCTTTTTCATGTTTAAGTTTGCATTTGTGTTCATATTGTCTGTAAGTGACATCACTTGATAATATGTCCAACCACAATTTGTTACTTACTTCATTGAGACTAATTTTCAGAATTTCTTCTAATGGGAGATGGACCATGTATCTTCCCAAAATCCATAAGTTTTCTGCACTGACCCAAGAAGCTGATTCACTGAAATCTGTTTTGTACAAATAAACACTCACTACAATGTTAAGAAAGTAATTATTTCAAATATATTGTATCCAGTATACTGGTTTTGGCAAATAATCAAAAAAAAATCTGCAAATCAGAAAAATCCTTAGCAGAGAGTCAGGTTCCCTCCATTAGCTAGAGTCCAGCACATTTTTATGAGCCTATACATTTTTTAATGAAAATGAAATAATGTTTCAAATGTCTCAAATTTTCTCATACAAAAAATGATTAATGTTTTATGTTGTCAAAATAGAAAATGGATAAAGTATGAGACAGGAAAAATTAAACCAATAATATTAAATATGGAGCAGCATTTTTTAAATTCAGTTCTCCTAATCAAATGTATTATTTATGAACACCAGGAAGGCATGATACTTTGTAACACTTTATACATCTTATATATTATTATTGATGATAGCACTTATTTCAGCAATATGCAATAGCAATAATGGCAAAAATGAAAAATCATTCATATACCTATATGGAAATAGGTTGGCAAAAAAATCCCAAAATATTCCGTAACAGTTAAAAGTTGTCATTCATTTATAACATTCTCCCAAGGACTGAAAATTAAATCAAGATCCAGATATCCCTGAGAAAAAAGTATTTGCGGACTAGGTGGATACTCTGTGCCACAAAGACAGTATTTTCTCCAAGGTGCCATAATTTGGATAGCTCTACGTGTGATACCTCTGAACATATTCCTTAGCAGTGCTGATACTCACAACTCTGTTAAAAAAAAATCATCAGTGCACTTTGAAGAGTTTTCAGTATCTGAAAAAAAACAGCCTATAAATATCAGAAGCTGAAGAACCCCATTTACTAAGTGATTTTTTTGAAAACACAGATCTAAGCAGCTTAGCTGAGACAAGATGATGCTCCCAGCAGACCTGTCTGTCAGGCCTGTTTTTTTAAGTGATATTATCTCCCATTACCAGGAATATTAAGAGAGTTGAAAGATATGATAGAAGAGTTAAACAAATACTAGCACAATTTAAGGATGTTGACTCTGGCCTTTAGTAGAACAGACTTCCAGTTACCATGGCAGCCATGATCCCCCAAAACTTTTGTGATTTTTAAATAACGTACAAAATTCTAAAGTTACAGCCTCCTATTTTTGCAGTGGCTACCAGCATGCTTCCTCTCCGAATACCTCAGCATTTTTAATATGAAACAGGGGAAAATTGGCTGAGTGGCAGAGAAATTTCTTGGAAGGTTTGACTCTTAAAACATAGTGGCCACATGTCACCTCCTGCTCACCCAGTGATCCAGCTGCAGGCGCTGCCTGACACCACGAGGAGATACGGCATGATGGAAAAGCCCTCTGCAGGCTCAACAGAGACACAGAGATGAGCTCTCCATCACCAAAACCAGCAGAAATGCTTGGGAGGTGGCCCCATAAGCACCACAAATATGAAGCTTCTTTCAAGTTTCTTTTCTGCTGAGCTTCAGTGAGGAAGATGCTGCTTCTGCAGAGGGCTGATCCCTTTCCCAGGTGGTGCCAGCGCTGTGCACATATAAAGTTAAAGTGAATAAATCAGACTGTTGCAGGACTCTTCTGTTGTCCCACACAGCATATGCTGTGACCCATGGTGTGCTGACATACCTGAGTGAGCTTTAAACTTGCCAACCTGGATGTTGGTAGCAGTCTAGCTGTGCCTGCTCAGGGCTGATGGGTTCTGCAGCTCATACTACCAGAACTAGCCGGTAATCAGTCCCCACCTACTGCCTTCAGGAGTGGATTCATCGTATCTGCACTGCTTTGCATTTGAAGCAGCAACCGGGAGGTAAGAGAGGCATGGTTAGTCCCCGTCCCTCCTTAGCTGGGTGATCTTTTACAAACTGAAGGTTCACTGATGTTTCAGACACAACCGTGGGATTTTCCCAGACCGAGTATCATCAGGCAAGTTCTGCATCTTTGCTTCCTCAATAAAGGACAGGCAGTAACACCACTTCTTAGTGGTGTCATAAACTTCCTCTCTACCACTTAATGGGTTACTCTGATATTTTGAAATGACGGAAGTCCCAGGAGCGAGATTTTGCACGACTGAAACAAGTGGGCATTCTGCATTTGATTTCCAGGGAAAGAGGAAGAACATACACATCTAGAAGTCTAAAATGCCACCCGACAGCGCTGCTGGGATGTTCAGCGAAACCCAAGCACTGGTTCTGATACGTCAGTGCTGCTGCCGCTTTACAGCCCCCTCGTGGAACCTGTCCTGCACTGTCCCAGCTGCGGCACATCTGCTAAAGATGTATTAACAAGGCAAACAGATGTGGTAAAATGCATAAAATCAGAATGAACTTTGTCTTTATCTTGTCCCTTTTCTGAACGAGACTGTGCCAGGTGCAGTAGAACTTCCACAACATCCTGCATTTCTTTTTTATTTTTAAACCATGCATTGGCTAATGTATTCTGAGACAGATCTGTTTTTCTAGTCTGAATAGTTCAGAAGTGAACAAGGCACCTGTGCAGAGTTCCTGACAACTGTATCCTATTTAAGTGTTAGAAAAAGGACTTGAGTATTGAGACTTTGTGTATAGCTCTGTGCAGAAGAGGTGAAGAACAAACATCTTTGGAGAACTATTTGCCATGAGTAACAAATACATTATGTTTACTGTATTCTGGAGCAAAGCTATTCAAGACAGCTACTCTTAAACAGACCTGTGCTAAATTTGAGAAACAGTTCAACACAGTGTATAGGCCTTTTGTTGACTTTTTCTCTTATGATAAGCAAAAATAAAATACTTTGTATGTAACGTACCACTCATGTTATAGGATGTTTGTAGAATCTGCTTCATCCAGCCATACAGAGCTCTCTGTGTATTTGCTGAGGTTCTGTCATAGAGGTCCTTGAATACTGTTGATCTAAGTGATGCAAGGGCATATTAGTTCACTAATTAGTTAACTTTTTTTTTTTTTAAATGACACACATAGACAAATGTTTTTAGAAACAGCAAGACATAAGCAGAAAGCTGTATCTGGAAAATAGACTGAGACCAACCTCTTTTTAAAAGTGTATATATAGTCAGCAAATGCAACGTAGTATTAATTGTGTCTGGAAAATAAATGGCTTACAAGTTTCTGAAAGCATCCTCCTGCAGAACATTTGGGAGGCTCCCAATGATGTCAGGTTGGAGATAATTCACTGCTGACACATGCAAAACCTGGCTTAGGATATCCACACAGTCCAAGGCACTCAAAGCCAGAAAGCATTTATCCAGTGTTACAAGGAACAAGGTCCTGTTTACTCCCGGGCTTTGAAAAAGTATCTCTCTAGTCTTGTCCCAGTCAATAATAATATTTCCCATTTCCTGCAAGCAACAGTAGGTTAAAAGAACATATATTTGATTAGTTCAATATATTGTTCATTTTGAGGCCTGGCAGAAAGCACTCTACAAACAATATGGTGCAAAATACTGTCTAGTTGCATTAGCTCAGGTAACTCCTTTTGGCATTAGCCAGAAACCAGCTTGAGTCTTCTGACAAAATCAAAATAAAAACCAGAAGAGTAATCCAAATGGCTGAAGTTATAGGCTGCACTCTCAAGAACTTAGTTACTTGGAACATGAAAGGATGTCGGAATTGAATGTGTATTAATTCACAGATAATTTAATATGTATAATATCTCTATTCTATTAATATGAGAACATCTCTAGAATGGATCTTTTCCCATGCAGTATTTCTTACACCAATTACTACAAACACCTCCCCCAGACGATGGGGCAACATCAAAGAAACAATTCGAGGGAATAAAGTCACCCTGTTTGGGGACAGATTATTATGTTGCTCCATCTCATAAACTGACATGTCTAGGACAGCCCATTCAGAGCTGATAGTCCTGGGCCTGGTGATTTGTTCATGCAATATTATTTTTAAGAGGACAAAATTTACTGTTTATTGAAAGGGCTTATGCTCTACTGCTCTGGCTCCCAGTGTATGCTGCACACCTATCCTGTGTGCTCTGGCAGCAGGAGCTGTCTGAATAGCAGATTACAGTGTTTGTTCTGGACACTCAGCTCCTGTGTCTGGGGACACACTCTTCCTTTCTCCTGCATTAATCTCCCCCCCCCCAGCGATAGCCATGCTGGAGGCCCTTCCTCCTGGCAGGGAAGATGCTGAGTGCTCTCATACATCAGGCTACCATCCCATCCTGCAGAGATCCTCTCTGCAGGGGGGAAACCTCCCTGTGTGGCACTTGCTGACTTTGAGTGAGATGGATCACACAGGGGACACCACAAAGGCAAGTAAATGATGTTATGCTGCCTCCCTGCCAAACTGCCTAACAATTTGCTTGCACACTCCCGTAAGTAATTAACAAGATAACTAACTTCACCTTCTTTAGTCATCTGGCCTCTCTTTCCAGCCACTGAAGAGAAGCAGATACTCCCTGAGAACAACTGGTCCTACCTACCTCAGATACTTGTGTAGGAAGGAAAATCATTCTCTGGAGATGTGTTTCTCTCCACTGATTACAAAGAAAATCTAGACAACTGACTTGTCACCAAACTTTTAGACAGTAAGATTTAAATTAAGTAAGTCCAACCTAAGGAGGGAGGCTCCTGGAATCTAATCCAAACCAGATAAGTAACGGCATGGTGTGCACTGCGAGACCCCCAGTCTGGCCCTTTCCCATTTATCTAAACCACTGACAGCAGCTTTTCTTTTTCACAAGTGCAAAGTGACTTACAATATGGTGCTTTTTGCTGTTGAAGAGATATTTCATTGCAGTTTGGAACTGCTGCTGATCAAGCTGTTGGAATTCGGATAGTAGTTGCCTAGGCTGGTATAAAAGGTTCTTCAGGTAACTTTTTATGGACATCTGAAGTATAGAAAAATATGTGTAATATGCATAAAACTCATACTATTGTACTGGGGAATTTTTTACTCCCTGAAAAACTCTGCTTAAGGAGAGGTAAGTGCTTACCTCCTGTCTGTGTTGTCAACGACTAGAATAACTATACTCAACAAAAACTGTAAACAAAAATAATCTAACTGTAATCCTGAAAGACAATATTTTAAAAATCCTATTCTTGGCTTCATCAGTGAGACCTCTTCAGTGAGTCATTTAACAAAAATGCCTCAGTTTCTCACTTCATAAAACAAGAGTAATAATGCTTTTCTGATTCACACAGCAAAGCAGTGAAAATGAACCTTTTAAAGACCTCAAAAAAATCAGGTACTGTGTACATATTATTATTACTTAAAAAAGGGAAGGAAACATGCAATCAGATGGGAGGAAAAGTGTACCAGGTCATAAGGCAAAAATATTTTCTCACATCAAACTGCATTACCAGTTAACAATCTCATGCCAGTTTTGAAAGTCTGAGGGGAATTATAACATTGGAACAGAAAGCACAGTAATGCTCATTAGCACCAGGCTGGAGTAAAATCCCTTCTAATTCCTGACAGAATTATTTCAGAATTGGTTTGGAATTTGAGTTGAAACTGTTCTTTGTTGTCTTTGCTTAGCTTGCATTGCCACCAACAAATATTAACATAGTCAGGTCCTTGTTGTCTAGGGGGTCCAGGCCTGATTACAGCCTTAAACTGTTAATAAATCTGATCAAACGGGAAGGGGCAGTGTTAGTCTCCTGTAGGTTTGGATGAGCTGTGACAGTGAAATGGAGCTTGGGAAAAGGTTTGAGTGCTGTGGAGCTACATGGCCATAGGCTTTTGGGAATGCCTGAGGCTCAGAGATTGTACATTTGACACTTTCCTGTTCCAGAGCATGTGCAGGGAGGAGGGAAGGGATCAGGTTTTGATTAGCAGACTACAGTTCTACTTAAACTATGTCATAACCAATCATAATGACCAGGGATAAAGACCAATTAGTTTTTCCTATGTCAGAGTTCAGAGGAGCCTTAAAAGGTCAACACATTTTGTAGGATGCTCTGAGGCCTCTCATTCCATCATAAGGAGTGCAAACTACAGTGTGGTCAAAATCTGGGAAAAAACTGCCATTTTGTGGAGAAATACACATATTGATGTGTATACACTCAATTCAGAAACAGTGACTGTGCCTGAAAACTCCTAATTTCTGCTTTCCATCAGAGAAGAAGCAAAAAGATCTTTCTTATTATTTCTGCCTTGCATTCTGCTGCAATCTGAAAAAGATGAAGAAAAAAAATATTCCTAGTTCCTATTTATCTGCCACACTGTAAATCTGTTAGTTATCTCTATTATTGACAACCTAGTTCTGGCTACAGAGATAGGCTGCTTTTTTTCATACCTTTTTAAATAAGAATTTTCATGCATTTTAAATGGCACAAACCTGTAGGCTGCTAAGAGTAAACATAACTTCCTGGGCATGAAAATATGCCATGACTTTTGTAAGCATATCTGCTGTCCAGACATTAGAACTGTAACAGAAAACAGGACCAAAAATGCCAGTAAAATAATATAACATGTAAAATAGCAGATTACAAGACAAAACAAGAATAAGAAAAGCAAACACTGTTACTAATACCATAATAACATGAGTATTCAGCTTTTTGGCCTAACAAGACTAACAGCTGACCTATTTAATGCAATGAAAATGTGTGGTTCAATGAGGAATGGAATTAATTAGTTATGGGGTTTTTAATCTAACTCCACAACCACCCAAAATAATCTCAATTTTCCAACATGTTGCCATTAGTACCACCTCCAGGCATGAGACAAGCTGTGCTGTGCCTAGTCTGGAGCTATAGGTGTGCTTCCTGGCACCCCGTTATGCCTGTTCTGACCTGCTTGTAGAAAGAAAGTACAGTGACTAATGGCTACTGCCTTTCCTGCAGCACAGTCATTAATTTCAGTGTGTCTTCTCTACACAGCCATTGATTTTCTCAGAATATGTAGGAGTGGAATTGCCTTTGAGGCTTATATTGCTCTTTCAAATTTAGCCAGAATTAGCAAATAATTCAAAAGTCGCTAAGAGCCAAAGGAAGTGGGATGGATGGGGGATGGAGTAGGACTGAAAGAAGAAGATGGCAGAAAGCTGGAACTGCATCTAATTTCTTTAAGAAGCCCCTCTGAAACATATAAACAAAGTTAATTATCCCAGCTTTTGAAAACTGTAGCAGGTATTTATTCTCAGCCTCATTCTGTGCATGTTTTTGGCTTTATCATGAAAATCAGCTTTTTCCTTGTTAAGAGGAAATACTCCTCACAGGAGATCTAAACCAAAGTAATTGCATGTGCCAATTTCATTCTACCCATAATGTTCCAGTTTCTGTGGAAATGAAACAGATCATATCTGAAGTGCAAGATAAAACTGAAAATCAAGATGGTGAGAGTAATACATTACCTCTGAAAATGAAGTATATCAAGGATGGCTACACATGAAAAATGAACATAAAAAGTTATGGTGAGATATTGAGTTTTAATTCCTTTTAGAAGCATAAGTGGGAACAATTTTGTACATTACCATTCAGATATTTCCCAGTTATTACTTCCTCCTAAGGAAAAAATTATAAATATATGTAATAAATTATTATTTTTAGATTATAGTATAAAATGTTTGTAGAGAGATCAAAGAAAAAATACTAACCACAGCTTTGTGTAATAATGGAGGCAAATCTGTAAAAGATTATCCTGTTACTAAAAGCTGATTTAATGTTTTACCATTCAACTGTGTTATACAAAAATACATGTATTGTATGCAGTGAAACTATATATACACATATAATTTATTTATAAGCATTTAATGCAGTTTTGATTAAGTGTATTTACAGAAAAACAGTGAAAATAAAAGGCTATTAAATAATAAGAAATCTTGGCTCAATTCTTTGCTGGCATAGCTCCATGAAGTCAAGAGAGCAGAGAATATGGTCCTAGTTACCAACAAGTACTTCATCTATTTTACTACACATAGCTTCTTCCATCCACACAAAATACATCCCTCATGCAGAAGTTCTGGTCTTACCTTCGGCGTTCTGACTGTGTACTATCTCAGCATGATTCACTGACATCAATAAGAAACATATCTTCAAAAGTCTGGACATTTCTTCTAGTGTTTATTAGCATCAGAAGATATTTGGATTGAAAAGGAAAATAAAAAGAAGAGAGTCAAAAGGCCATATTCACCCCAAACTTCCATAGCTATAAATCAGACAGCCTAAGCTACAGAGTACAGACAGAGATCAGAATGATCTAAAAGTGCTTGCTCCCAAGTTTTTAATTTAGATATTTTTCCAGGATAGAGATATATTTTATGCAAATACAAGTCTGTCAAGTGTGCATGTGCAGCCAGATTTATTCCCCTTAGTCCCCTTTTACCAAGTAGCTCTTTTAATTTTCTTCCTAGTAGTACAATTTACTAAGTTACATTCTGCCTAAATATGACTTAAATGCATTTTTGTTAAAGCAAACAAACAAATCCTTTTAAACTCAGATAAAATAGGAAAGAAATAGAGGGAGTGAAGAAGGAAATAGTAAATAAGCTCCAAACAAACTCTAAGCTTTTTCTAGCTTGTGAAGTTGCCTGCATGATTACTGCAGACTAGGTCTGGGACCATCCATTTGCTGATCTCTGAACTCAAGCAGTGGGAGAGCCTGGCCCTCTTCGCTTGCCCCATGTCAGCGCGGGGTGCTGCAGGCAGGGAGGGTGATGGAGTGCTCCCCCTCCTCGGCTGCCATCACTCTGCAAAAAGGGAGAAAATGTCCTTGTGCCCTTCTGAAGCACAGGGAAAGCAACACATTTGGGAATTGGAGTTCAAGACCCTGCCACTTCATTTAGATGGATCAAAGCTCTAGTCTTGGTACTCATGAGAAGTGTACCATCAATTTTTCACAATCAGATAGGACACAGTTTCTATGGAAATATCTGGTTTAGTAGCTCTTGCTATCCCTGCTGCTCTGTGCTATGCAGCACAGAGATCACCGAAAGATAAATTAGCTGGAAGGGCAGTCATGGGATACCTGGAGCTTTTCACCTGGGTGTCACTCATTCTCATCAGAAAAGACTGACAGTCTCACAGTTGTCCTCTGTAAAATTAATTTGCTGCTTTTGATCTAGCTCCTGAAGGACAAGGATACACATTGAAACAATGCAAAAGGAAGGAAAAGAAGCAGAAACTGAGCAGGTCTTGCTCACATAGGTGTTTCTGCAGCCACTTCCCCACTGTAGCCCTGAGGACTATGAGCTGCTTTAATCCACATCGCATGAAGTTTATGGCAGAGAGGATTTTCTGTGTCTGCACCCTCAGCCTGGCCCTCTGCCCAGCCATGAGAGTCACCATCCCCACAGGTAGAAGAATTAATTAATCAGAGATATTAGATGATGCCCTGCTCTCCAGATTGCAGTTTATTACACTGGGATTAGTCCCTGATTTTAACAAATGACATGGAGGGCCCCATTGGCCAACTTCGCTCTGACCCTGAGATTACTTTGTCAGGCTTTCTCTCCCTTTCCTTCATTTCAAGGGTATATCTACAGTCACGCTTAATTTCTGCATTTCTTTTTGCTGCTGAATTTGGATTCTTTTTTTTAAAAAAATTATTTATTTAAAGTTCTCTGCCATGGTTTGAGTTACAGATCTGAACATTGGATAAACAGAACGCCTTTTTCAAGTTGTTTAATCTCATGTATCAGCAAGGTACTCTTTTATGAAAACGTCTTTCAACAGCCTCTAGCAATACTTCAGTCTACTGCAAACACTTAACTCCAGTCTTGAAACAGGAGTGACTCAAACTGAAGGATGATAAAAAATTTAAACATTAGACTTTAGGAAGCTATCGCCTCTGTCCTGTTCTTGCACACACTGAAACCCTTTTCAGCTATTCTTTTGGGACTGCCACAGTACATGTCTCTCATTCAGGCATATCTGGTTTCCTAGACAATGAACTTTCTTGTGTTTGTTTCTGCCTTTGCCCTATTAATTTTGCAGTAAGGTTTGATTACTCTGCATAGTTTAAATCATGCTACCAATATCAATCCTGATTTGTTTATTCCAGCTCATTCACTTTGATTGGGGAGTGTATTTTAATTAAAACATGCTAAATTAATATACAAGGAGATTAAATGCTAAGGAAAGTGCTTTTTTATCCTGACTAACTCCAGTGGACAATTAGCAGGTGCAGTAAAAGTCTGCTGTGAAATAGTCCTGCTCGGTAAGAGAATCCGCGGGATGAAATAGTTCCTTTTGTCAGGGAAACTAATCTGTTTGCAGAAATTCACTGCAGCTCTTAGACAATCCCAAATCACCCTGTGGAGATCTCTTGCAGATCCCATCCAGCATTTCCTCAGAGATCGTTCCTTGCACCCCGGCACCACATACTGTGACCAGATCCCCGAGATGTCACCCTTGCAGGACGCTGGTATGAGCAGCTCCCAGATTGCCGTCTCCTCTTGCTCCCTGAACAGCCACTCTTCCATGTGAAGAAATCCTAGACATTTTATCACTCACTCCAATGCAGCCGCTGCCTTATCTGAAGCTTGATAACCAGAAAGCTAACCTCCTGATCAGGAGTCTTTGCTGATAAGCCCTTGCACCGCCAGTGCCCACCCTCCCCCTTGCAGCCAGGCTCTCAGCACCTCTGAAAAAAAGCTCCGTATGCGGTGAGGGAACCCTCAAGGGGTCCAGGTTGGAAAGGGAGAGAGGGAAGTAAGGAGAGGGCAGAAGAGAAGAAAGAGATGGTGGGTTCTCGGGGAGAGCCGGGACCCCACGGCACTTTACCCGCCTGTGCTGCGTGCGCCTCCTTGCCGCAGTCCCAGCGCCGTGGGCTGGGCGGCTCCGGGCGGGGACCCCGACAGCGGGGGCAGGGACCGGGGCCGGGACCGGGGCAGGGACCGCCTCGCAGCCTCAGCTCTGCGGCAGCACCCGGCCTTCTGCCGGAGGGAGGGGAGAAGTCTCCTCCGCTGGGGGCTCAGAGCGTGAGGGTCTCCCGGAGCAGGTGGAAGATGCTTCCCTCCCAGATGAAGGGAGCCCCATGAGCTGCGGGGGGGGAACACAGCGGGCCAGGACGGTGGTGCCCATCGCCCTGCGCCCCCCAGCTCCCCACCCCAGCACGGGCAGGTGGCCCTGGGCTCCTTGGAGCAGAACACGCACAGACTGTACCTGGGATCCCCTGGCAAAAGGGGGCTGTGGTTTCTGTGAGACGAAGTTGTTCCAACTTTCCGCGGAAAGTTTCCGACTAAATCATGCCCTTGCACGGCATCTTTTTCCTGCGATGCAACACATCCAGTGCCACCTTGACAGAACAGATAGTTTAGTTACTCTCCAGAGCAACACACTGCACATTAGTGAGAACACTGAAACAAGACAGGAACAGCGGAGGGATGAGGCAGGTTCCCCAAGCCCAGGAGTAATGAATTTGGACACTGGACTTGCAATAAACACTTGTCCCCTTGGGTGACATCTTAAAGGTATTTCAGGCAATTTAGTCAACTACTGGACTCAATTTTCTTTGCACAAGGCTGTGTGACCTGACATTAATTGCACACAAATGCACTCTCAAGGTCTGGAAAGAGAACTTAGCTCCTTCCCTGACCCAACAAGCCATGCTGTGCCCCTGCCTTTTCAAGGAATTCCCATTTTAGAAGTAGAGGTGTAGGTACAGTCCCTTGGGGTTACTCTGTATGTTCAACAGGACTAAGGTTTTTGACCCTGTTGAACATGGTCCCCTAGAATTTAAGCTTACTCTGTTCATAGCTTTTCCCTGTTATTGCTCGCACTTTAACTAGTGTCTTAATTTCCCACCTCAAGTATAAGAATACTTGTTTAGATAGAGGAAACAAAATAGGAAGTCATAAGGAAAAAACCCACTATTATTTACATTGCACCTTCTGTGCCAAAACCTCTCAAAGCAGTTACAAACCAATGTCCTAAGTGACAGGACTAGAAGAGAGCCAAAAATGCATAGTCTCATGTGATTTTTAACCTGTGAGATTAAAACACTTAAGTACCTTTAAAGAAGTTTGTCTTGATACACATTTGCTACCTGAAACTGACTTCATTACACCTTAAGAAACATATTTTCATACTACTAAATGAGTACAAATGAAGGTAACAAACCAAAAATGAATGGATTCACTCCAAAGCATACATAGCTCATTTTTCCAACAGACAAATCTGATTGTACTGACAAAATTCAACAGCACATGCTGAAATGAGAATACTACTGAGCCTGAATTACTGTTGAAAAAAACCCACCAGAAAAACCCTTCACCCCATACTACAGAATACTTATTTCACAAAGATTTCTCAGTTGAGAATAAAAGGCAATTAAATTAACAAGAGAAATCACTAACCATCAGGCAAAGAAAGTGAAAGGTTAAAAAAAAGACATGCTTGAAGCATTCTACCTGGTGTAAGATCACCCATCGTTAAGAAAAAGAAAAAAACCCCACAACACACAACTTTTTAGACTTCAAAATCAAAAGATAAGTCAGCTCTTACTTTACTTACCAGCTGATACACAAGCTGAGGTTTCTCTGCTCTCTCACAACACTTACATCCCAAGCAGCGCAAGACATACGCCTGCCAGTTCTGTACTACTTATGATGCCGCTTGTTGTTTTAAAGGAAGGTTATATCCCAACTGCCAGAAATTATCCATTTTAAACAGAGTTTTTAAAACCATGACATGTTAAAATAAATAGCATTTATTGAGTGTTCCTGAAGAAAAGAAAATGTCCCAAGCTAGCAAAACCTTCAAAATCAGGTCCCTAGAGCCTGATCCTCAGGCAGTTTGACTCAAAATTTGCAAGAAACTGCCTGCAACTTTTTTAAACTGAAAACTTTTGAGAACAACTTGCTTTAAAAGTTTTTTATAAAACCCATCAGTTTAAAGTACAGTTTTGGCAAGTTCTACCATAACCCCTTCAGCTGGAAAATGGCATATGCAAAAGCAATGAGGATTTATGAAGCTTTGAGAGGAACATGAAGGAAAATCAACCAAAAATGATACATTTTTTGTGGACTCTTATCCCTTTAAACAATACTTAAATGCTGTAAATAAACACTGTGCTGCTACTGAGAGCTTGATTCTCAACACAAAGAGCAGCTGCTGCAGACAAGTGTGGCTATGGTTACAAAAATGAACACAAAAGTTAATGCAAAAAGTCATCTCAAAAAAAGTTTATTAGCATGATTAAAAACATGTGAAGAATGACAGTAAGAGAGAAAGTAACTTAGCATGGAAGAATATCCATTTCAACAGTTTATATTGAACAAGGCTTGAACTGAATGGATAACTTTATTGCCAGATTTCACTTGATTTCTTTAACAACAGTTCACATTGTATCAGTTTCATCATTATTAGGACTATTGCTTCTGTTTGGATCTGATCCCTGTTGCAGGTAAGTATAAAAAAATATCCCCCATTACTGCTGGATTGCAGAATGTATTGTTGGTTTAAGAGCTGGTAAAAAAGAAATTCTCAGCTGGAGTCTGTTTAAAAAAACAACCCTTTTTTCCTAGTCACACTACAAAGAAATACATTAGTATTTTGGCCTTTAAATTTCTTACATGGTATTTATTTAGCATGGCAGTCCCCGAATTCCCTCCCTTTAAAGTAACCATAAATCAAACCCCTCTTTCAGAGGCTGCTTCTTGGGTTAGATTCTGGAGATTTACTTCGTACACGCTTACACTGGCTTGAGGACGAAGACAGCATCATCTAGTACATAGTAGTCATTATACATATCACCTTCACATAGGTATGGCAGTCTGGTGAAAGCCTCTATGGCAAAACCAGCTTTACTGAAAACTTCTGGCAGGCTATTCACCTGTTCTTCCCAAGTGTGCCCTTTGATTTCCAAAACTTCTGAGGGCTTTTCCCACTTGCCACCTACTGAGAAAACAAAACAGTTTTGTTTAAATTAGAAAGAAAACTTTACTGTGTGTTCTATTTTCTTAAGGAAAGCATTTGACACAGATTATATTCCATTCTACTACAAATATGAGGCTGCAAGACATTTATAGACCTGTTGCAAGATCAGTTCAAATTTCTGCCTATTGTTCAGAAGAAGCTCCTTCTTAAGGTTATCTTTTGTTATATTTTTAATTAGGAGTTCCAAGACTGGCTGAAAAGTAACTTCCACTAGTGAGGCTGGTGTTCAGCAGATTCTTTGTGCCCACTGTCTGGCCAAAGATGGCTTCAGGCAGTTACGGTAAATAGAGCCAGCAAGCTGAAAATTATGATTTGCTGTGAAACTTCCATCAGCGGACCACCACATTGTAACAGATGGCTACAGAACCTTTGTTTGTCTAGTGGCCACTTACTAGCTGATATAACAACAGCTGCTTAGGGTCATACCAAATTAAGAAGCTGAACACCTGTAGCATGTTGGAAAACGTGTTGTTATTTGTTATATCCAATGAATAATCCAAAGGATTATAGGTAAAACTCCCAGAAATTCAAAATTTAAAACTCTTCACTCATTTTCCAAGTAATATAATTCACAAGTAACAAATGTTTTCTAGTTTGGTCTGTACCTTTAAACAGTTTGCTAAATGCAATAGTAAACACCCTTCTTAAACGGGAAGTTCTAAATCTTGTGATTCAGAGCGTTCTGCAACTTCAAAGATTTCCTAAGTTCCTCTTCCTTCAAGCAGAATTGTTTCCAGCGAGATACAAGAAATGGCATCTTTCAACAAATTAAAAAACATGTTTATGCTGGCATTTGACTGGATTCTGTATGGTGCCGGTAAGACTTTTTTTAAGCTTCTTATATTTCCCCATGTAATAGCATTTAAACAAGATTGAAAATGTGGTTAATTTGCGACATAGCTACATAATAAGATCAGTAAAAAGTTTTGCTGAGAATCAAGCTTATTTCTGCTATCTTCATAAAACTTTCAAATTAAACAACTGTCAGTAAATGCTTTTTCTTCTAAAAATCTGAAATGCTCCTGTAATCTATGATTTCTGGGTCAAACCCTACTGCAGTTCCCTATAAAGAATGCTCCAGCAGCAGCAGCATGGTTTCAGTGCAGCTGTGCTTGTTTGGGAGAACGGCTTGGGAAGTTCAGCAGACAGTATCTACATGAACTGAAGCCATGGAGTTCTGCTCTGCAAGGCCACCCAGAGCCCTAGAGAGTAAGGTGGAAAAGAGAAGGGGATCAGCTGCAGAAGCACAAGCTACTGCCTTTCACCACACAGGGTGCAAGTACACCGACAACTTATATTACTACAATTTTCAGATTGCTGTAGCTTCTATGGAATGGCTCTGATGCTGATCTGACACAGAAGTAGAGCTTCATTTTATTCCTGTAGAAGTCACAGACACTGAATCTGCTTGGATTTGGTCCGTAAAACACTCAGTGAGAAAAACGATGAAGTGATAATGCTGATTATCCACCATGGACAGGCTTATAAATTGTGTATCAGCAGTAGATTAAGAAACTTCAGTTTATTTTCTTCTAATTTGTTATATTCTAGGAAGTTGAAAAGGATGATGTTAAACTACTATCTTAATTTTCACTGCAATAATCTCAATTCCATTGTTTAAATAACTAAGCTATTTATTTGAATAAAATTAAATATATTAAACCAGTATTTAAATTATGGATTTCAATAAGGACTTAAAAAAAAAATAAAAATCAATCTCTCAGACCAGTCATATTAAGCCTTACATTTCAGTTCCTTAATGAGAATTCTCTGAATAACCTTCCTGTTTTCTCTGCACACATATTTAAATGTCAGAACTCACAAGCAATATTACTATCCTTAGAAACCCAGATTCAATATATGTGATGAAGTAGAAGAATGTCTAGGAACTATTATGAATTCTAATCAATGTTATGAAATTGCTAAATTATATATGCCTCCCTTCACATTTCCACTGCCTGCCATCAGGCTGTTTCACTTGACTCAGATCAGAAACAGTGGAGGAGACAGAAACCCTTGCAGAACTACTCCACTGGGCATCTAGAGTTATGTCACACCAGACCACCACCCCACACCCCTCTTACCCCCCCAGATCCCCAAAACACTCAGGACTAATCTGAGGCAGGGAGCTACACAAAGTATTCTTTTGGTCTTCTCCAGGGCCAAAGGAGACATTCACATATTTTAGACATATGAATCTTCTCTATACCATTTCAGAAAAATAGACAGCCAAGCACATTATCACAGAAGTAAAACTGTTATATGAACACATGGCCAAGCTGTAGGAATTATCTAAAAGAAAAGTCTGCAGGAAACAACCTTAAATATTTCCAGTTTGAAACACAGTTGGTTTTCCTCCTTTACTCCCACCTTTTCTTGAATGAACCAGAAGTAGCTTATTTTCTTTTCAGACTGTGCCTTGCTTTTTAACTGTCCCTCACATTACCAATTGTTTATTCACAACAGGTGCTACAGATACCTGCCAAGTCACTGTAACACAACCCAGATTCCAGGAAGCTGACTACTCCACGCACACTGTGTTCCTAACATGTGCTTTCTCTGCCTCTGGATGCTCCTCATCCTCACCTCAAGTCCTATGGTTTCGTTTTTTAACTAATAAACATGAGGATTTGTGTACTCCTGGATGCACAGATGAGCAGAAGTACAAAGTACATTCATTATCAGAAAATAACATTTCACTTCAGATCAATGATCTGACTGTAGATGACAATGCTGTTTATATCTGTGGAATAGCATTTTCAGATTCAATTTCACCCCGTTCTAAACAAGCAGGAGATGGAACAGTACTAACGAAAAAAGGTCAGTTGATCATTGCTTTTTAATGAAGCATCTTAAAAGAAATAAATTATCTTTCCTAAATATTCTTTTTATTCACACTTTCAAGAATGGCATTTAAGATGGAAATAGCAATGAAACTATTAGGAGTATTATAACTCTATTAAAATATTAATAGTAAAACCATGGAGGGATTCTACAAATAAGCGTCTTAACCTCATTTGCTAATTACTGTTCTGTCATATGATGCAAATGACTCTAGAATTCTAGAAAAGAAAGAAGTTTTGTACTCATGTTATCTAACAATACTCTACATCTTCTTACATTAAGACTTCAATGGCTATCCGAAAGGAAGTACCAACAGAAAAATGAGAAGTAGAGAAACTGACATGTAGTGGAAATACCTGCAGCAGAGTACAGGGTCTCAGAATGGGGATTCACTGTGCCAGCTTGAGAAAAAAGTTTTAGTTCTGAACCCCTGTATCATTTGCCTTCTAGTTAAGAAAGGTATGATACTTCCTTAACTACATTTAAGTTTTAAATGCCTAAAATAAAACCCAAACCCAACCTAGTCAGATTATTACTTTCCTTCCTTCCTTCCTTCCTCTGTCTAATCACATTTCTGAACAAAAGCCTGTAAGCTTTATTCAGATATTCCTTTATGGCAGCAGCAAACTGAATTCTATTCTCTGTCCACCCCTAAAGGAAAGGTACATAATCAAAAGTAACAAGTCTCCATTGCCCTTGCAAACATTCAGAGAAACAAAGGAAAATGATCTCACGAAGGATTTAGACTGAAAATGAACCAATAAATATTGATGGGTGTAAGGCTTTTTAATTCCTCGGAGAAAGAGGGCTGAAATGCAGAATCTTAAGAAAAATTATGTGAATCTGAAGAACTGTCCTTAGTATTCTAACACTCACTTCTAATAAAAGGAGCAGAGAAGCAGCACAGCAATGGAAAACTCGTCTTCATCTTCATGATCATCGCCTCATCCTTACTGTTTCTATACAGCACTACTGTACTCACATTCTTTGTAGTCTACAAGGTAGGCTCGAAGTGATTTTTCTCATTTTGTTCATTTTTGTAAATCTAAGGAGTTTTAACATCTCATAAGACATTCCCATATTACATAACTTTTATGATTAAGTTTTAAAGAGGTGGTTGGTTAAGTTCATATGCCGCACACATCTGCAAACTCTTGTGTGGCACATACCTGTACTATCAATAGCAACCACATTTTCTTTTTTTCAGTAAAGTGTCTAGAAGAAAAGGTATTCTGAAGTTAAAATTATCCTGAGAGTATTAATCTGCAAGTTGGAGATTATCTATCAAGGCACATTCAAAAAGCAAAACTGGAAATCACTATCATAAATCACCAACTCACTGGATTAGTCTCCAGCAAAAGTAAAATAATTTAAATTTAATCTCAAAGTATTTGTGAGCAGCAGTAAAGTTACTGCAGACTGACTTTACTTGTGTAATGAAATACTATTCATACATTATACATACACAGAAGAGAGACTTTGGTAAAATTTTAAAATATCACACTTGGAAGAAGTTTTATGCTTATATACTAACAGATTAGAATGTACCCAGTTAAAAATCACATAAGTACTGGATTATTTTTTTTTGAAGTCTAGAACAAAATTTGTGTTCAGTTAAAAACAAACACCCATAGCTGCAACTGGAATCTTTACACAGTAATGAGACTCTGACATGTGAGTGAGGACCTGCGATATGGTAAAAATGTTCTTTGCTGTAGTGATCACTGTCTAAGCATAAAGAGAGGACAGTCTTTTCGATTTTTGTTTTTCTTTAAACTAGGTGAAGTAGTACAGTGGGGAAAATTAAACCAATCACCTCACAGATAACCAGTTTTTCCCCTGAGGAAGGTTTGATTATTTTTGATAATTGAGTAGTGCTTCAGGCTGGTCCCACTGTACTCAAAGAAAAATACCTGTAGTAGCTACTACCAGAAGCTAAAAAAGACCTTACATGATTGAAAACTTCTCTGATTTTTCCAATGGTATCATCTGATCTAATGAAAGACTGTTATCTACAAGCTGTTTGATGCTGTAGAAGGGCAGTGCTTACAACTATTCTGCTATCTTAGTAGTTATGTTTTGCTCATCTTATGTTTTCATCATTTTTTATTATCCCTTCCTCCAGTTAAAACCAGAGCTGCTAAAGAAGAATGGGAATGAAGACCAAAGAACAGAGAACTGTGTACGTTAACACTTTGTCTGCTTTATCTGTGATTTAGAGGGTTTTTTTTTTTGTCTTCAGTATATTTGTCATCAATTTTGTGATCGTTCAGTCAAAGAGACGTTCAGAGCTATTAAGGCTTCACTTCAGATTTGTACAAAACTAGTTAATGATTTTACATTTAACTAATTGTAACAAATTAGTTAAAATTCATTTTTTCATGAATTGCATACAGGATAAAGTCAATCTATGTAAAGACCATCTCTAATACACAGCTTCCTTTACATTTTAAGTAAATTTTGTTTGAACTTCTGAAAATAACAAGGTTTGCTATTAATTTTTTGTTTAAAGGGTGCATTCAGGTAAGCCCTAATGTATATAAAACAAGTCTATTAAGAACCTCTATCACTATGTATCCTTGCATAAAAATCAGAAACCATACATTTAAATAACCATTAAAGAAGATATATATATATATATATATATATGTTAAGAGATGTAATATTAATGTAATTTAAAACCATTCTGCCTGCCAAACCATATGTTCTTGCATTGTTATTTAGTACCATCCCAAAGACATATAAAGGGGAAAAAATCAGAATTATAAAAGATAGAAAAAGATGTTTCCCCAACTTCAAACATAGCACTAACCTAAATTATTTTTAAATAATTTGCAGAAAATCAGTAGCGGACGAAAAATTTTTCAGGCAATTGCCCAAGAACTTCAAAAACAGAAGTATGCTGAACACTGGCGACAGCCTGTAAGTATCTATCTACCTGTACCAGTATTTATGGGGCAAAAGAGGAACTGGGAGTTTTTAAAGAGTATGCTGTTTCTATTTCCAGAGGAAATACGACTTTTTTTTTAATGCTGATAAAGGGCTAAAAAAAGTATTCCACAAAACAGTCAAAGACATTAAAAAGCATTCTAAACGACCATATACATAACAATTTTTAAATATATATATATATATATATGAGATAGTATATACCTTATAGAATGTATGTATGTACATTTAAAAATGAAGCTTCCATAAGTTTGTATTTTGCCAAGAAGAGGTCTCTGCAAGTGGCTCTGGACTGTTTGGTAAAACACATAGAGCTATTAAGAGTTCATTTTTGAAAAATATTTCTATTGCAGTTCCTCTTGCGCCCTTAGCCCAGGGTAACTAGATGACAGAAACATAACAAAACTTATAAAAGCTCTACATCATTCTAACAGATATTTCCCCCTCCTTCAACCTACAGAGCCCAAACTAAGTATTCAACATCACTGAGTAAAGCCACACAACTTATTTTGCCATTCCAAATTTATGCCAGTAAGTCTTATAAGACCATATGACAATAATTTTGCATATGCCATGTAAGATAGAAAAAATAACTTCAGAAGTCACATGTAGCTGCAAGCAAGGAAAAGACCTTCAAAATTCTGCTTCAAAAATGTTGCTTCTCTTGAGAAACGGTGTAAATTCTTTCCTATTCTGAGCATGGATCACACCACTTCAGAGATGCAAGAAGAAACCAAAAGACACTTCTGCTCTAATCATTTTTACTTCATGTATTTCCATAAAGCTCCAACTGTTTTCCTCTGTAATTACCCCTTTAGAGACTTCAAGTCCCTGCTGACATGACCTGGTCCTTAGTTTGAGTGTCAGATATGAACACAGTAAAAACAATGGGTATGTTTTACTGCCTCTGTGCTCCCTGGAGATTAGGAAAAGCCTAGAGGAAAAGAAGTATGTTTTAAATCCTGTAGATGCCACATGGACAACAGCAACTGGATAAATGGGGAGACAGGAGTTTACTGAAACAGTAAAGGGATGGAGTTTGCATCCATAAAGGAAATTCTGACTTTATTTTTTTTAAAAAAAGTTCACGTCAGTAATGAAATACTTGTACATTTTCCCCCTAGGATGATGTGGAAGATGACACTGTTTATCAGAACAGATGAGCATGTGCAGCAGTTCAGATTTGTTCAATATTTCTCTTGCAAGCAAAGGGGCAGATGAAGTTAAGCTTCTTCACAGACTTCCTTTGCTTTAAAAAAAGAGGGGAGAAACCCCTGCAGGGCAGTGTTCTTCAAGAGTATTTTCTAAACAGATCACCAAAACCAAGTGCACTGTACATTACATCTGTGTTACATATGGCCTCCATTTTCCATTCGGCACGAATAAGATCATGGGAAAAGACTTCATCTTTCATAAGGTAACTGCTAACGCTTTATAGACGTTTCCTTTATCAGTCTATATTTAATTCTATGTTTTTTTCTTTTTACGTAAATTTACATGTATTCCTTTTACATGAATTGAGCATTTGTGAAGGATGTATCGTAATTGACAGCAACTGAAAATGAACTTGTTTCACTGGTGAAATGCTGTGTTTAGTCATGTCAATGTGATAGCTATCAATGTAACAGATGTATTAATCAACTAATGTACTAATCAGTTACTGAGTCTTAACAACATCTTAACCAGAGCAAACTATGTATTCTGTAGACAGGCAAACAGAAAAAAAAGACAATATAAATGCACGTATTATCATGGTAAAGTTCATTTGGGATGGGAGCTTCTTCCTAGCCTATTTAGGAAATTAGTGGCCATAGTGAGAATGCTGCTCCTGCAATATTAAAATTCACTTGCTAGACAGACAACCTCCACTTTCCAGTCCTACCATCCAAAGTCAAGATTACATGGAGCACCAAGTTTTGTCTTCACATGCTTGTTCAACATGGATACAAGCATGAACACAAAAGCATATTACCTACACAAGGCAGCATACTTTTTTAAAGAAAAAAAGTAACTTTTTTAAAAGCATTTACTACCTACCCAATCTACAAAGTCAGAACTTTTACAAGAGATCTGTTAGTAGCAGATATTCAGACATTCTCCCTGCTAAAGAACAGCTGTATCTTTTATCATCATTTTAAAAAAGCAAGGCTTTGTTTAGCAAATGAAATGGCATTTCTCACTGCAGTGAGAACAGAAAACTGAGACAAAGCAAGGGTCCATCTAGCACAGTACTGTGTTTCCAGCTCAATTACTATCAAGTATTTCAGGAAGATGGAAAACACACCTTTGTCTTCTTATTCCTGTCAATCAATCACAACAGCATTATTGTGTTCAACAAGAAAATTTCACAATCCCAGGCTGCCAGTGTTTACTGCTTCTGAAGCACGGTGTCTCTGTCATTTTTATTTTAGAGGAACTTAAACCAGTCTAGTTATATATTATCTAATAATGCCTTTATATAAATATGATGTCTATATTGGGAAATACAAAGGATTTTTGTATGACCCTATGGGATACCTAAAAATATAAAGTTACAATAATACCTGTTCTTATGTACTAGTCTAATACCTTTATGATTTATCTGGCTTACTTACCAAATTTAGACATGTGCAGTAAGTGCATTACTTGTTGTTCTGTATGTTGAAAATAAAACTCTGAAAAGCCCCAGAAAGAGTTTGTGATAAAGCTGCTTTGGACTCTAGGTGTCACTATAATTCCAGAAACAGTCAGCACAGAAATGTATTTTACCTCCTCCTCCACCTTGCTTTGTTCTCTTAAAGCATGTTTTGTGTTATTCACGTAGACAGTTTCCACAATTACCCTCCCATTACATTACATGGAATAATCCAAATATCGCATTTTGATTATAATAATTTCTTCATTTCTAGCAACTGATTTATACACTGACCAAACACCTTACCTGCCTCATCTCTTCTCCATGTGTTCCCCCCTCTAAAATTCAGGTTTCTGTAGGTGGGTCCAAACTGTTTTTAATTAGCTTCTAGAAGAAGTTACTTGAGCCATGAAATACTCTCCTCTGAATGTTCCAAGTATTTTTTTTTGTTGTTAAATATAAAGCAGATGTACATATCTAACGCTTGTTAAAATGTATCATCTTGTAGAGAACAGCTGAATGAAAATACTGAAATTCTAACATCATTTGTACATCATGAAGACAGTCTATTTCTTTAGACTACAGTTAAAACAGATCTTAAGTGGGAAAGCTTCAGTGGAATGACAGTAACTTTTGTGTGCACTAACTTCCATTGTCTAAAGAAGTTTATATGGGCCCATATCCATGACAGTGATAAATAGACAAACTGAGTATGTTTTTAAGTTTCAGAACAAACTAAGGAAACAAAACTGCCTTAAGCAAAGTGACTAATCTTCTACAAGTCCCCACCACAAACAAAAGTATGACTTTGGTTTACAAAATATCTTACAACAGATTTCTATTTTCAACAAGTAGGAATGACCAAATTCAACAATCACAGGTTTCCAGTCCCTTGGGATTTGTAACTTTAACACTTTAATCTCCTAGAGTATACTGGGAGGAGAGTAATGAAGGATATAAAGTGGACTTAGCACAGTTTCTTCCTAAAGTATCTACCTCCTATTGAGCCAGGAAGTTGCATGTGGTCTGTCATGTGGTTACCCAACAACATATAGAAAAGTAGATGCTGCATGCAATAGCGATTGCAAAACAGAATGGCACTAGTTTTAAAGGTATACAAACAAAAAAGCCACCCAAATAACTTCTTCTGTTCTAATATGCCAATAAAAGACCAGAAAAACACTGCTGTTATTTAGAGTTTTAAAGCATTTTTAAAAGAGGAAGCCATACTGTTCCACATTATAAGAACAATAAGTTGTAACCAAATATGCTTGAAATACTGTACAGATGCATAAGTCAACTCCGCTATCTTATTTAAAACACACGACTTTTCAGAATAGTTAAAAAATTATATGCTCAAATACGGTTATTTTAAGAAGTTCTTCATCTGATGGCATTATTTTTTACAATTAAAACTCCCCCCCCCCCCCCCC